>NC_141563.1:21085000-21407500 GCF_036417535.1 Chlamydotis macqueenii
AATAATTCAAAAGGCTCTGAACTCATTTCTGTATGAGCTAGTAGCAAATACGTCCAGTACAGGTCTGCTTTACAGGTTTATTCTAGAAGAAGCTGGTATGGCTCTCAGTGTAGCTGCCCAGTGCAGTGTGTGTATTTTGTGACATCACTGCAGTAACACGTGCAGTTCCCTATATAGATTCTGGTAAGCTCAGCTAAAAGCCTGGCTCCTTCAGCTTTTTCAAAAAATGCTCGCTGTTTAGAAAACTATCTTTCCATGTGAATTCAGTTAAGTTACACTAATGATGTGGAGGAAGCAATTACAAAATCTGTGATGCAGAGTATGTCCCAAATTCTACTTACAGTTTGTTATTAAGAAGGGCAAAGGGATATGTGTGGTCAATGCACTTTTATGCTTTTTTTCATAGTTAGTGTGGTCGAAACCTTCCCTTCTGTTTAGGCAATTGCAGTAAATCCAGTATTGGGATCAAATCCTTAAATGTGTACAAGCACCTAAATTCTTTGCATTTCTGGCTCAGGAACAGTATCTTTGCTGGAGGTATGTGGCCATGCGTTATGGAATGCACAGGAAACATTGCATGGCATTCAAAATGCATCACTGAAAATGTTTCTTTTGAAAGAGCATCCTAATTAATTTTTATTTCCAGTAGCTCTGTATCAGTTTTCAATATCTTGTATGCTCTTTACAGAACAAAGTATCACTAGTTGGAAAGTTTTTGATGAGTCTATGACTCAGACATTTAATAGTGTTAGAGTATTAACACTTGGGCCATATGTTATCGCTTCCTTTGCCATCTTAAGAGACAGCAGTATGCCCTGAATCTTCCCATTAGCGTCATAGTAGAAGAACAGAAAACTCAGAGTTACTTTAACCTTCAGACTGTCAAAGTAAAAGAAACAGGTTTTTTTTTTTAAATGAAAGTAGCTAGTCTGGATAGTTCACAGCAAAGAACTTCATTTTATATTCATTCTCTTCATACAAGGTGAAGATCATACAAGTGAATGTCTAATATTGTCCCTCTGAGGGAGTGTCATTGAAAGTACCACTTAGAATTAATGGTTTGATGATGCTGAACAAGCTAGAGAAAATTGTTCCAGAATCTAATGTTTTGTAACGACAGGACTATTTTGGGGTAAATATTTTCCCCTTGCATTTTCTTCATTCTCTATAACGCTGTTAGTACAATTAAATAGTGGATTTAACTTTTTGGCAATATAACCCTTCAGCAACAGCTTTCCGATAAGATTATTTTAATCGGTCATTGCTACTTGCAGTTATATGGAAGTTGGTATAGCATGACAATAAATATCCTCCTTTACTAGAAGAAAAAAGCACATTGCATAACCAAATGTCACCAGCTATGACAAAATATATGACAGTATTAGCCAAAGTCCTAGTTATGAGAATTGGTAGAAGAAATACAATCTCTAGTGATACTTGAATCAATCTTTAAGCCATGGTCAGAAGTTTATGTGACACCTTTTAACCTGTCTTCTCCATTACTAACCTAGTAACAGCCACAGAGTAGCAATTAAAAAAGGAAAATGAATATTTAAAGTATAAAAATTCCAACAAAACTCAATTTAGAGTATGAGGTTTGAAGAGAAATCTCTCACAAGAAGAAATCTGTCCTAAAAGTATAACAGAAGTCCTGTTGGCCAGTAAATTTTTATTTTTTTCTTTTTTTTAGAAATATGGCAGAACACTTAGCTGAAGTTTACAATCTTCAGGGCCAGTTAGCATGGAAGACCATCGTATACAATTTCAAGATGCAAAGAAAATAAACAGTTGGAGTGGTCAAAGAAAGCCTGTTTCCTAACAATTACACTGACAAGCTAACTATGACTATAGAGGGAAACACGTCAGCTGAATCATAGAATCATAGTTTGGGTTGGAAAGGACCTTCAAAGGTCATCTAGTCCAACCCCCCTGCAAGGAGCAGGGACATCTCCAACCAGATCAGGTTGCTCAGAGCCCCATCCAACCTGGCCTTGAACGTTTCCAGGGATAGGGCATTCACCACCTCTCTGGGCAACCTCTTCAGTGTTCTGCCACCCTCATTGTAAAAATTTTTTTCCTTATGTCCAGTCTGAATCTACCTCCCTCTATTTTAAAACCATTACCCCTCGTCCTATCACAACAGGCCCTGCTAAAGAGTTTCTCCACATCTTTCTCATAACCCCCTTTAGGTACTGGAAGGCTGCTATAAGGTCTCCCTGGAGCCTTCTCTTCTCCAGGTTGAACAGCTCCAGCGCTCTCAGCCTGTCCTCATAGAAGAGGTGCTCCAGCCCTCTGATCATCTTTGAATGATAAAGAGAGTACAAAAAGTTATAACACGTCTTCCCAGATTGACTTAACCTATTAAGACATTGGCCAGATTCACTGAGTGGCTCTGCAGATAAAACTCACAAGCTCCACATAGAGACTGTAGAAATCAGGGGAGAAGGAAGAATAAGCTTTAGTCCATCCCTTCTGTTGCAATGAGAATTCATCCAATCTGTTAGTTTATTTGTACTAAGAGCACTGTAATTTGCTTCTGCCTGAAAACTGTCAGCTAAGTCAAGTGAAACTTAAAATGGAACAATTTCCTGCAAGAGTTACTAAATTCTGTCACCCTTTCTTTGGAACACTGGGGGACAAAACAGGGATGTGCTGAAGATCCATATTTCAGGATGCTCTCTGCATGGAGTCTATGTAGATGCAGTACTAGAATGTTTTGTTGAACAGAACATGGAATTGCATAGGCATCCTAAGAATTGGAAGGGGGGGGAGACGGAGAAAGGTAGGAGAGAAAAAACAGACATTAATAAAAGCTGTTCTTGCCTTTTTAGATCATAGGTTTATCCAGATCAGCAGCTCTGAATTGGCTTTTCATTGAGGTGAGAGCTTACCTAATTCATTTCTAAACAATATTTTGGATGGAAAGGCAAGTAATTAAAAACACAGTTGTTCATGTTTAAAGATGAAAAATACTGTCCTAAAACATGCTGAGAACAGCATAGTAGAATTTTTTTTTTTTTTTTTTGTGAATAAGATTGCTGTAGGGCTTTAAAAACAATCACAACACTTGCATCTGATACAGGATCCTTTTAATTAATTAGTCAACAAAGGTCAGGTCTTGAGTCAATGCACCAGAGTCATTGGACTGGACTGGCCTAAATCTAATTATTCCCAGTCCTACTATCAGACCAAGATTTTTTGATAATGACTTCTAACAGAGTAACAATGATAGAGCTTAAAAAGAGGAGGAAATAAAAGATGATTCTTCAAAATAAAATCGGTTTTATATCAACATATATTACCTGAAAACTGCAAGTACTGCTTCTTAAATCAATCAAACATCTGCCCTTTTTTAAAATCTGTGACTACAATCTCACTGAACATTTCCAGGTGCTCTGATTGTAAAGGGTATTGTTGAAGCCTGTTGACATAGTTTTCAAACTTTCCACATTACAAGAAACATCACTGCATTTTGCCCCTAATACACTCATTTCGACTCACTTTTACTGTTGAATGTATTTTACACAAAATGATGAATCATGATACTGAGGCTATAGAAGTAACTCTGAATTGGTCACACGTTGTATCCCACCTCATTTGACCTTTTTTCATACAAATTGGCACAGCTATCTGCCTTTCCTTCCTGCTAGTGCTTTTCCAGCTTGAAGGTTCACATGGAATGGATTGGTTTTGGTGTCACCTGTTTTTGGAAAAAAAAACAACAAAAAAACCAAACACTGACACCCAAGTTTAGGGTTTTAAAAAACTGGGAAATGCATTTAGTTAAAAAAAAAAGGAAACATTTTTTAAAAACCAACCAAAACAAACCCCAAACTAATTATGCTGAGTACTGTCAGTATGATGAGATACATGCAAATTCTTCAGCTGTGGCTGTGCTACAGAAATTCTGGAGTGGGTGATGTTTGAATCACCAACATGTAGTACTATGGTTTAACTGTTGGCAAATATATATTTTTGATATCAAAGTTTTACTATATAAGCATAAGAAAATTTTGCAAGCCATCAAACCTCATTTTTATTACATTTATTTAAGTTAAAAATGACTGAGCTAAACTTTTCCCAAAACTGATCTAAAAAAAATAATAATTACATTCGTGTTTGAGTCCTTACATGCCAAGTTATAGCCCGATATCTAAGTGTAAATATTTAGCTATTAAGAATTCCAGTAAATCCTCCTTATGAGTCTTGGATCAAACCATATAATGTTTAAAAAACTTTCCTTTTTATTTCAGTTCTCCCATCTTTCCACGATTATGACAACTGATATACATATATGTCTGTATTCTGTGCAAAGTGTAATTGTACTAGCTTTGTTCAGAGGAATTACTATTTTTGCCCAGATATTACATTGTGCAACTACAATTAATTCCCATTTAATTACACACTGCAACCTAATTTGTACAGTAGAGATATTTGAGAATGTATTTTATGAGAAAATGTTGATCATTGATGAGAAAGTATTGGATATGCCAGTTTGAAATATTTTTCTGTAGGAAAAATAATTTCTAGGCTGGACTGTGGTGGAAGGGATGGAGACTTGTGCCAGCCACAGAGAAATGCAGGTTTCTGTCCTGGGAAATGCAAGTTCAACTACCAGCTCTGATGACTGTGCAAAAAATTCGCCACAAATTTCCCTTTCAGAATCACCACTGATCTCTGGGATATGCTTTTGCCGTAAGAATGACTATGGATGTTAAGAGCTGAAACCTTAGCTCTTAAATGAGTCTAACTGTAGGTTAGAACAGGGATGGAAATATACTTTTGCCTGGCATCTAGGACACATTTAAGTCCTCCTTTGTCATTATCCCATATCCTGGGTGAACGCTCTGAGCTCTGTTGACTCTAGGTGCCTGTGGCCTCTTTCCTTTTCATAATAATAACTCAGGACAATAATATCATAATCAATTCTACTACTAAACCTCAGCTGTAACATCCTTCAGAGTGCTACTCTTGTTCTGCTCTTTACTTGATCTCCATTTTGAATTTAACAATGCATGTTCTGCAAATGACAACACTCATCTTTGTCTTCTCATCATTGTAGCTTTTTCGTTATTTCACGTCTCACTCAGCAGTCATCATGTCCTTTTTGTTGACTCGGAATTTCATCAAGTTAAGAATAGAAATAAGCTCAACCGGAACTCTTCCATCTGCTGCTTTGACTCAAGTCTGAATGTAATTGAAGTTATGAGTGGCCATAAGCTCTGCTTTCAACTCACATATAACCCAACCCATTATAATAGCTAGCTTTCACCCCAAATATATCACTTCCCTCAGGAATGGAATCAGAATTTCCATTCATACATATTTCTTGTTAAACGTACTCTCTCTTATTAATATGGCATCTTTGACTCCCAGGTTTACAAACCTATTGGACTGAGGATCCTTAGTCCTGTTCCATGGTCTTTGTTTAGTGGGAGGAATCTTGGTTGACAAAAACCTGGTTTGTGTGCCTCTGTACTCCCTTTGGCTGTTTTGTGCTTACGGCCAGAGGATGTTGTGCTTCAGCAATCCGCAGCCAAAAGGAGGATCCTTAGGTTCAGGGAGAAAGTTGCTGAATTTGTAGCAGTTCAAAGGCTGCCCTGACTGATGCTGGAAACTGAATTATTCCTCAAGTATTAGAAAAAAAGAAGAGATATGATTAAAAGCTACCCTCTTAGCTGCACAATATGGATATGTATTCTATATAGTGGGATCTGTTCCTATTTCGCTAATAAAACCATTCCCTACATGCCTAATAAAACAATCAAACCTTCTTCTTTCTTGCTGTCCAGGTCTGCTGGTATCATAAGCTTAGTTATTGCCCTCCATGTCAAGCTTGTGAAAAAAACTGTTCATAGTAGGTTGAATGGCTTACCTGCTTTTATATGTGCTGAATGCAATTTGCCCATGATATATTTGTATGACTCATGATGTATCAAACTGTATTGCATGTTTACATAGTGCTGTACATAGATTCAATAACTTGATTTAAACACTTGCTTAGTATCAATGTAAAGGAAGGATGAAGGGGATATACTTGCCACAAAGGGCAGAGCAGACTTCTCCTTTATGTTTAAAGGAGTGAGATGGTCGCTTATGAGTTAAAGCTCACCAAATTAAATAGATGGAACTGCAGCTTGCAAATTAGCATAAACAGGAGAAAATAATGGGGTTTTTTTGGCTTTCAGTGGACTGATATGAAAGGCTTCTGTTTGGTGTGTCTAGTATTGAAGTTTCCATTCTGTAATAAAATGCATGCCCTAAACAAATTGTAGTTGCTACGTGGCTCCAGAATTTGAGCAAAATAACACAATTAGAGGGTATCTTGTACTTTGCCTATGAAACACTTAAATATTACATACAGTGAAAAGTTTTCATTCACTGCAATCGTTCAATGGTCTGAGAGATCACTTGTTCAAGGCAACAGAACAAATATTAAATTATATCTACAGATTAACAGTTTGGGGCTTGATTCTATAAATATTCCTATAAGTAATCCCAGTGAAGTAATTTCTTCCTAATTTATTATTTCCAAGTGCTTTAAAAAAATGTAGTGGCTATATGTTGAAAAGATACTACTTCTTGGAATACTTTGCCATTTCCAATGTGTAGCGTCCACCGCCAGCCTACGCATCAGCTTCAGGAAGCAGCATAACTTGTTTCTCGTATCTTTTTTTACAATCTGTGAAAAATCCTAGTGCTGTGAAAAGCACTAATTAATGCTAATTAGTGAAATCTGCAGAGTTGGACCCTTGTGGGAGTAGTTAAATCAGGGCGATCTGAGTGTTAAATCTGGAAGTATTACTTTCTGGCTACCAACATTTGACCCAGATTACAACCTGGCCAGCAGTTCGTCCTTGGGGCACTCAGTCTTCATCTGTGTGGTGCAGAGGCTGGCTTGTGAAGCGTTGGGCCACGCGCTCTGTCACGAGTGGGAGCAGCGCCCTGAGGTGCTCCGTCGGCGTAACGGTAGGGTGGCTGCAGGTATGGCTGGCCTTGCTCTGATGAACAAAGGAGCGACGGTGCAGCTGTCAGGCGAAGGGAAGCTGCGGGTGCAGAACTGCCCCAGCTAGACCTCCAGCTCGGCAGGCCCTACCAGGCTGTGACCTGTAGCGACCATGTCCCTTGGGCGGTGAGGCCCGGCCTGGGCTGGCGGGAAGGGACGCTGCGCTGGACTCACGGCAGGCAGACGGCGGAGCTCTATGCCGGCCCGGCGGGAGGGGCAGGGTATGTGACCCCCTGCACGGCCGCTGTCCGCGGAGGGCAGGGCCCCGCGCGTAGCCTCGGCACCAACGTTTGGCGGGGGCCTCCCCGGTTTTCCCCGCTGCCCCGCTTCGCCCGCGGCCGGGAGGCGCCTCTGCGGGCCGCCCCGGGCTGGAGGCGGCGCGGTGGGGCCCCTGCGGCCGGGGCGGGGGCGGGCGCGGAGGCCGGCGGCGGGCGGGCGGCTGCTGGCGGCCGCGGCGCGGGTAATCAGGCGTCCCCCTCTCGCTGCTGATTTGCAAGAGCAGATTAATCAGAGCGCGCGGCTTGATGAAATTTGCTGTTATTGTGCCCATTTTTAGCAACATCTTTTATTATCTTCATTATTCATTTACAGGGGACCAGCATCAATTATGCAAATGAGTTCACAGACTTTGCAGATTACTTCATTTGCCGCTATTGTTTGTGGAAATTTAATTATTAAATATTATTAAGCTTGCGTTTTCTTCAATTTTCCGAGGCTTAGTTTCATTTGATTTTTCCTCCAGCTGCTCTCGTTTCCTTTCAGTGCCAAAACAGCTCCTCATCAAAGCGGCTCTGGCATGTGAAGACCAAAAAAAATCTCCTCAATTTAATAATTTTGATGTTAGTCCCTTGTTCTCAGCTGCTTGCTCAAAGCAATGCAGAGAGAAACGCAGAGCACATTCAATTTAATGAGCAGAAATTGAATTCAAGTTTGTTCGGAATTGACTTCAATTAAGCAGAGTCTTAATGATAAATTAATCTCTTTTCTTTATTCCCTAGAATTTGTTTTTCAAAGTAGGAAATTGGACTACATTGAAAGACCAAATAAAGAATACCAATTTTAACTAGATTATGGAACCGATAGCAAAATTTAATTCTTTATAGTAACGTGCTTGGACAAATAGCATTCACTCTATGGCATGTATTATAATTCATATTCATTGTTACCACTCACACTTTCATGGCATGGATAAAATGGCAGTTGAATTAAATATGGGCTTGTAATAGACTTCAGAGTTTTAATCTTTATTAAGAAACTCTAATTGAATGCATAATTAGCTTTTGAGGGTCTAGGAAACTAGGTTTAATATCTATATGGGCTGAAATCATAGATCAGGCATTTTTTTAAGAGCATTTAAATGAGTTTATTTTTTAGGAGAAATTATCTTGTAACATGGCTTGTTTAAAAAGCCACATTTTAACTTCATCGCAAGAACCTATGTACGGAGGAGTAGTAGCAAGTTTTTTTGTGCACCTTTGACTGCCCAAAACCAGCTCTTCTTCCGTTCTGGTTCAGTAGTGCAACCTTCTTTCCTTAGAACAACTCAAGATACCTTGTGTCTGTTCCCGTTAAAACACATAGGCAGAACAAGTAAATGCTTATGAATAGTGATGGGACTGTGCCCTTTTCATTCTGTGTTATAGTTCTATCACACTTAGTTGCCTTCATTATTTTCCTCTATGTTATTCTTAACCAAGCTCTTTATTTTGCCATTTCAGAGAGCAAGGTATTTTTTCAAGAGTGGAGAGTGATTGGGTGCCTGCTTTAGGTTTCCAAAGGGGATCAAGCCTCTCTAGGATGTCTTGAGCTTGTCATCTCATGTCATTGATGATATTTAAAATTTTGATCCTTTGCCCCTTTACTCAATGGAAAAAGAAAAATCTATATTGCTGTTTATGGTTGAACCTATAAAAACAGTGTTAGATGAGGGATACTTCAAGCCAATCTCTGCATTCATGTTTATGTTTAAAATTAATAGAAAATCCATCCATAGTGCTAGCATTTTAGATATATTATGCAAACATTCTATCCAGTGGTGTCTCAGGTATTGAAGGAATTTAGAGTAAGAGTAATTACAAATTCAGGGGGGTGTCAAATTCTGTGCTTTTGTATTTCAGTGGAGAGAGTGGGTAAGTTCTGCCAGCTTAGGAACATTCTGTCTTCTGCCTTACCTACACATAGGTTCTTTGGTTCCCAGGCATTGAGCAAAGGTATATACTGTTTTTTAAATAAGAAATAATAAATTGAACAATTTCCTTTTGACGCTTTTTACAATCTGCATTGAACTTGTGAGCACCTCTCACTCTGTGTGCAGTGCTGGTGTGTTTCTGTTTCCCTAGAGTTTCCTATTAAGTATTCTTGGTGTAAAGGATCAAGAGCCTGCCAGCAAACTCTTTGCATGACACACAACTGAAAATATTTATTAAGGGAATATGTTTGTTTTTACAGATCTGTGAGATCAAGTTTTATTGCTTTAAGGATACCTACGTTTGGAAGTGTATGGGTGTTCTGGTTTTGTTAGTGAGGGGGGGCCTAATGTGGTAGCTTCTGTAGGAAACTGCTAGAAGTCGCTCCCCTTTGTTCAGTGGACTCGGCCGGGCCTAGGGCGGACCTGCTGCTGGCCAAGGCCGAGCCAATTGGTAGCAGAATGTCCCGTGATAACGCCTCTGCGATAACGTATTTAAGTAGGGGAAAACAGGAAAAAGAGGAGAAGATGTGACGCAGCTGAGCGGGGGGCAGAGAGGGGGAGGCGCGAGCCTCATGGGCCTTGCAGGCCTCACCCTCTGGCCTCCCGCCGGGCAGCCGACTGGGCCCAACTTGGCCCGGCCCGGCTGCAAGAAGTGGAGAGGAGATGAGAAGTGAATAAGATGTAAAAAGGATCCTGAGAGGCGTCTGCCAGCCTGTTGTGAGGAACGGCTGCAGATGCCAAGGTCAGTTCAGAAGGAGGGGGAGGAGTAATATGGCTCCTGGCCAAGATTCCTCTGCAACTCGTGGTGAAGACCATGGTGGAGCGGGTTGTCCCCCTGCAGCCCATGGAGGTCCACGGAGGGGCAGAGATCCACCTGCAGCCCGTGGAGGACCCCACGCCAGAGCAGGTGGAGGCCTGAAGGAGGCTGTGGCCCGTGGAGGGCCCGCTGGGACAGCTGTTCTAGAGGGACTGCACCCCATGGAAGAGATGACCCACGCTGGAGCAGTTTCACGGAGGACTGTGGCCCGTGGGAGGGACCCCACGCTGGAGCAGAGGAGGAATGCGAGGAGTTCTTCCCCTGACGATGATACAGCGGCGTAAAACAACGCGTGATGAACTGACCGCGACCCCCATTCCCTTTTCCCCCCCCGTGCCGCTCGGGAGGGGAAGGTAGTAGAGATAATGTTAAGCCCGGGAAGAGGGAGGGGTGGGGGGAGGTTATCTTGTTCCCTGTCTCATTCTCCTGCTAATTTTAGAAAATAAATGAATAGTTTTCCCCAAGTCGAGTCTGTTTTGCCCGTGACGGTAACTTAAGGATTTCTCCCCGTCCTTATCTCAAACCTTGAGCCGTTTTTCTTATATCATCTCCCCCTGTTCTCTCGGAGGGTGGGGGGAGCGGGAGAGAGACTGCGTAGTCTGGTCCTGATCGGGGCTGAACTACGACAATGGGGCTCCAAAGATTTCATTTCCATTTTCTGAACGAATTTTTCTGTAACTATTCTTTTCTATTTGGAAAACGGATCAGAGTTTTTCTAGAAGTGATACAGAAAGGTTTTTAATCTGAAGTGCCCATGTATTATATATTTCAGAACAGCAGTTATTTAGAAAGAGATAGAGTAAATGTTTTTTAGAAGAAACAGCAGTTGCGATTCATACATACCTGTGTTCTTTCACGCAGGAATCAGCCCATGTGTTCCGGTAGATATAGGCCAGATTTATAAAAATATTGTGGTGCTCACAGTTACAGAAAGCCTTGTAAAGGTGAGAGATGTCAAAGCTCCATCAGTCTTCACAACCTGCATGTCTGATTAAACCTGTTTTTAGGGATGACACTGTAGGTGTCACACACACATACTTTCCAATGATTGATTACATTATAAAAATCTACAAAGAAGTCATTAAAATGGTATTCCTGTTAGAAATACCTTTGCTATAATAGCACTGTGGGATTCCATATTCCCCTGTATATCACTGATTCTGTTATCAACTTCTTCAGTGCACAAGCATTAAAGGCTTTTTATTGCATATAGATCTTACAAGTTCACTTTAAGGTCTGACCATTAAACCACGCTCTTTCCATCTATTTGTCATCATTTGTAGTAATGGTTCTGCAGTTAGGTGCCTACGTTCTGCAGTCCCAGTGTTGTCTGATTAGACTCTTGCTGACACCTGTGCAGATCACACTACTATCTTTTCCTTTCATCTGAAAAAGCCCTACAGGGCCCTATATGTGGTACAGTGAAACAGTTTCTCAAAGTTACTTGTCCTATGTACAAAGGAAGACCGTATGTCAAAACAGGTTTTTTTTTGTTTTTTTTTTAAATCTTAAACTGACTTTCCCCATTTTCAGAACTGAATCTGATCTCAGTGAGCATGTCCTTTCTTTGGCCTCTAAGTTAAGAGTACATTTTCCAGGATGTTTGGCTTTTTTTGAATGTCTATCAGGCAGAAATGGGATGACTCCATAAGCAAAATTCAGCCAAAGCAGCAATTTTCCTAGAGAGCAAAGGAGCCATAAGAACAACTAGTGAATATGTCCCAAATCTGAGCCACAGAAATACTGTGCATGTATTAATATGCCTTTTAAAACAGAAAATTAAGTGTTTTTATAAGATAAATTTGTGTCAATTTTGGCTATAATAATGAGTATAGCGACTGGTAAATTATCTGGCATGACTGGAAGCTCAAACTCCCTAGTTCTCATAGAAGGTTGAGACAAGATACTGGAAATGGAAATCAGTTGTTATTTGTTCCTACAAGAAAGATATAAGGGGGAGAAAAAGATCACCTCCCTTAAATTATCCTTAACCAATAAGGAGGAGCTCTGGTTTGTTTGTCTTTATGCACCTACACTATAAATAATGCTCCATTTATGAGAATATTGTATTTATTATTGTATATTCTGAGTTTATTTTCTGGAGATTGCAAAATAATACATTTCTTGTAGTCATTATTGTACAGCTTTCTTTAATTAATTTCTTATTAGACAATATTGTTTTCAGTGCTGCTTTTTTTCTACTCCATTTTTTCCTGCACACTTCAACAGTCCTGATGGTAAAAGCACATAGCAAGAATAAGAATAAGTATTCAAAGGGCAAGGAATGTCACACTTACAAAATCCCTTTAAGAGGCAACTCTTAACTACATTGTCAGCTACTATTTCTGACGTACAATTATCATATCACTTCAGATAATGTTGCATTTTGTGCTGTTGAACATTTTCTATATGCCAGAGAGTCTGGCAAATCAATTATTTGTCTCATCTTTTCAACGTGTATGAGCCAAATCTGCATTCTTCACTACTGTGGTCTCTCACCACTGGTCTGTGTTCCCCATGGTCAGAAGCAGAGCATGCATTCGCTGATCCACCAACATCTGAGTACTGTCTAGCGAATAATTCTGTTAAGCCACAGCTGGTTTACGTCAGAGTTTTATTCTGCATTGCAGGTATGATCATCCATATTTCAAGGCTGGGTGGTGATCTGGGTAGTTATATTTAATAAACTTTCTAGAACAGAGCAAAGCTCTATTCTTCATGTATTTTTTGTTTTCCAAGGATTGAGAAAAAAATTTTTCAGCTAATCATAGGTTGGCCACTGAAAATACTTTTTTTTTTTTTCAGCTAAAACCCACTGTTAATCATAGGTTGGCCACTGTTGTTGCGCACTTTAGCTACTTGTGAGATAAACTGACAAGCTTTAGAACATTGTGAGATGTGGCTTGCATTTGTAGGATACCTGTGTATGCAGCTAAGTTAGCTTCAGATTAAAGTCTCATCTTAAATCTGAACTTAAGGTAACATTGCTGCTGGTTAAAAAAAGGTCTATAGTATATGACTGCTGACTAAAATAATAAAACACTTAGTGAAGAGGGATGAGAATTTAATCACATAAAAGTCTGTCAGTAAAGACATACCGGGCCATTATGGCAATGAAAAATATTATATGATATTACATCTGTCTCTGAGGTTGTGGGAGAAAAAAATATTACATTGACAAATAAGCGATGATGTAATTAGACTGTTCTGTAAAGTGTGTGCAAAAGGTGTAGAGCTAAAAAGTTTCTGAGTTTCTGGGCTGTCATGTGATGTTCCTAACATAGTCTTCTGAAAAATCTCAAAGCTGAATTTCTTTTACTATATAAAAAGTAAATATTAAAAAGCAGAGTTCCATTATATGGAGTGCTAGAAGGTTTGGTTTCATGTGCTTCAAAAAGATCTTCCCTTTTTTTTCTGTAAAATTTGTTGCAGGTTTTTTTTTTGCAAAAGATCTGGGCTTTTTGTGGAAGCTCATTTACCTTCTCATTACCTCATTACCTTCTCCAGTAAGTAGCTACCTTTATGCAGGGCCTTCTCATGGAAGGTGTGGAGGAAGGATATTTTGAAAGTTTTCAGTCTCTTTTCTCAGTTTTAGTGTGAAGCCTTGTCTAGAGAGGGGGGAAAAAATCAAGCCTTTCAGCTCTAGTGGAGTACTCTCCTTAAGACAGGGTAAGAGCAGTGGGGCTTCAGCAGCTGTGATATAGTCAGGGCTTTCTCTGTCCACAGGCCCTTGGATTGCTGTAATTCAGTTGCTGACAAAGATCATTAGCCGCTGTGTGGTTCACTTACTGCGTAGGTATGTCCTAAGGTGCATAATGGCTGAATTCTGCTGTACTACTGATTTCAGTTAGCATAAGCAGATATTTCCCCTGAATAAAAATTTGTGGGTCACTTGGAGAGCACTTTTAAAGTAGCACTACATAGAATAAATGCATGTTTTTCGCTCATGCCCATAGATGTGTCCTGAGAACTAATTTTAGTTGTAGCCCATGCTGGAATATCAGAGGAGTATCAAGAGTCACTGGAATGAAAACTTACATAAAAGAAACACCCTGGTGTTCTTTAAAATGATTACTCATTGTTGGTTTTTTTTTAATCTCCGTTCTTATGGTAGCTGTCCTCAAAATCACTATTTTCATTGTTTGTGTCAAATGACTGCATTGCAAGTTATATTTTGCTATTGCCTGCTTCTCGGTTTCTTCCACCTACCCCTACAGCATCTTCCCTGCAGGAGACAGGATATTAGGCTAAATGGCCTGTGACTCTGATCATGTATGGCAGTTCCTGTGATCCAAAGTTTGTGTACTATATTGGAGCTTTGAAGCTCTTGCATTAGATGGGATATGGCTGCATTGCCCCAGGGAGGCAGAACTGAAGTACCAAAGGAACAAATTAACAGGATGTCACATTAAAATAATTTTTCAACTGTAATTTAGGTAACTAGATTAATGTGAATTAATTTAGGAATACTTAAATATAACATAATCACACCTAAATGATGTACAATATAAACAATAATTAAGGCAGAAAAATCAAATTTATGTAAAAAGGAGTCTAGACTTTCAATGTTTGTACACCTCAAATACATGTGTTGAAAGAAAACAGAGTCAGAAGGGAATGGTTTAAATTCTGAATCATGTAGTAAACATAGTACATCCTTTGACTCTTGGAGTCTTTCTGTAGGGAGTTTGTTAAAAACTGACATTTTCTTCTGGCTCGTTTTCCATTACCAGGGCTGGCCAAGCCCTTCTGTCCAGTAGAGAAGACTGTTGATTTTTTGGTGAGAATTGAAGTCATGTGTCCACAATCTATTATCATTCCTGAAAATATGTATATTGTCTGGATTTTTTAATACACGTGCCGTGCTTCTGTTTTATAAAATGTCTAGCACATGAAACATAAAGTTGGTGACCATATATGTCAGTACTTTTTGGCGTGGATATTTTAACTGCAAAGCAAGTTTTAAGGGTGAAATGCAGAGAAGTGCCAGGAGAAAAAGAATATTTGAAGCTTATGATGTAACTGAAATTGATTAAATAGTATGATTAATAATGTGGAAAAACTCATTTTCAAATGGTTTGTGAAAAGCAAGGAATTCCATTCACTGTAGTTCATAGGTCAGGTTCCCCTGGGAGTGTTAGCACTATTAATTCAGCCTGGAGAAACAGCAAAAATATCTATTTTCATTTTGCATGTGAACAGATTTCTTCTACTTGTTAATTTCTTTATTTATCCAGGCACCAAAATTCCTTAGGGGAGTGTTTGCACAATGGTCAATATTCGATGCCATTTCATCTTACTGCAACACAATTTTAAAAATTATTTGATTAATGATTTTGGTGACTGTTAAATCACTTTGATCATGAAGAACTACAGTGAAAACTCAGAATCAGACTATGTAGATTTTGATGCTACATGAAAAAGCAAGAACCATCCATAACCTGATGACAACTTGCTGTTTGAACAAATGAGCAATTTTGTTAAGTTTTAAGACTTAAGGCAGTAAGTGGTGATTGCGGTGTATTCCATTGTACAGCTTCCAGGAAGTTTAGCTAGTTTCAGTAATTCTATTATATTTCACAGAATAGACTCAGCAGTTTCCTGTCTGCAAACTTTCTCTGTTACTGAGCAATCAGTTGCTTGAAATACAAGCTATTGACACGTAAGGGGAACAGACAGGTGTTTAATCAAGACTCTGCTTGGTGATAAATGAACCACTGCAGAATATAGCTTACTACTCTGTGTAGTGCATCTTAATAGAGAATATTCAGCTCTGTGCCAGAAGTTTCATCATGTGAACTTCTGAATCCAGAGCTTTTCCAAAACTCTGCTTAATTGGTGAGAGAGATTCAACACTACGTGTGAACATCAGGTTGATTAATAGCCTGTTCAACACTACTCGTGTGGTAGTTTTGCAAAGGATGAGGTCATAAGCAAGCAGAGAATTTGTCCTAATTAAACTATATATGTATACTGTACCTAATGTGAAAACAATCCAGAAGTAAAACAAGAGCAGTCATTACTAGGTTCTGTTCCTCTGAAGCTCATTTTGTTTGCTGTTAATACTCATCTTATAAAAGTGCCGTTGAGAGATCTACCCTTAAAAAACCTGCTAAAGAAAAAGATGATAGTAATTATTACTTGAACTTTCTTACACCTGAGCCACAAGCTCCTTTAAAGGAAATGTAATGGAATGAGGAAAATTAAGACAATGGGTGAAGAAAACATGAGTCAGAATAAACAGATATAATAAACAGTAAGTTGCAGAATGCCAACAATGGAAACGTCTGCTGAAGGTGATCTACACTCCTGTTTGCATTCATGGAAGTGTCAGCTTGCTGTGAGCATGGGATGATGTGGTACAGAAGGCAGTAAGACTGTCCTGAAGTGCGTTTCCCGCATAGCTGATAAAAAATAAGTATTGCTAAAAAAGGAAGTGACAATTCATGCGCTTTTCTAGTGCTCACTGCAGATTTTTTCCCACCAGACGTGGGAGTTACAAATGGAAGTGTATGCATGTCTAGGGACAGTAGTGTCACTGAGGTGAGTCACCTCAAAAGAGAACAGTTGGCGGAAGTGCTGCTTTCTTCTCCTCATCGGAGGAAGCGCCAATTGGTGGCTGAATACTCCTAGTTAGTTAATAGGAAGCTCTTTCAGAGAATGTCTGAGTCAGCTATCGTTTAAGCCTGCTTCTTAAACAGATTGCCTGATACCTATCCTAGAGAGAGGCGGTCCAGGAGGAGGTTTGTGTACGATACCAGCTGCTTTTTCTGTGGATGAATTAACTTGGTTTTATTCCATCAGCACAGCAACTTTCATCAACGTTCAGCTCTTAGGAAGTAAAACGTTTTAGAATGTGACTGAGGTTGTGCCTATTACCCCCAACTTCTATAGAATTAGCCTTTGTTATTAATTCTGGAAAAATCTGTTTTCTGCTTTAATTTCTCTGTAGTAAGTATATTATTCAAGACCAAGACTTGAGGTACGTAAAATAACCAGCAGTATCATGCCCATTAAGCTGTCAGTTTTCAGCTGGGCACTGGTGATATTACCTATGGCTTCCTGTCTTCCTGACTCCCTCCAACAGTCTCCTCTCCATCAACTGCCTTTCTCTGCCTCAGAAACTGCTGTCAGTGGTCTGCCGGATGGCTCATTTGACGTGTCTGTCATGTTGTGAAGCGCGTGTAGGAGCTAGATTAAATGAAGAGAAAGCTGGCTCATCTGACTGCCTACCGAGGAGCTTCAGGTCAGGGGAAGCTTTCTCTACATTAGGATTGCAGTAATTGGAGGAGGAGGAGGAAAGTGGAAGGAAAGGAGAGCTCTGCAGTAAGATGGGGAGAGGGAGACAGCAGAGACTGGATGGACATGGCTGAAGTAGGTATGCTCTTGGAGTACAGGAATAATAGCTGTTTTCAGTGCCACATTGGAGTCTTTGAGAACTTTTAAGGAAATAATTTACTGTCAGCTTTTTCAACCTCAGTCTTTTAGCACACAGTCTTCTCCTAATGCTTGCAGACATTAACTCTTCCTGCTTCTGGAAAGTTGGAGGGAGAAAACAGAAGCAGAAGGGCAGTGTAGAAGGGATGAATTCTGTCTGCCTGCGGATAGAAAGAGAGAGGCACCTTTTCCCTCCCCTCCCAAACCTGAATCTTTTTGTGGAACTCACGGTAGGTTATAGAAAACTTATCTAAATAATTCTGCACTCTCTGGCTGGGTATGAGCTGCTTTTTTTCAATGGATTTGTAATGCTCCCAGATATGGTGGTGAGGTGAGCTGTGAAAATTTCTGGCACGTTTTTAAGTAAAATGAGAGAGAGAGAGAGCAGCACTTAATATTGCATTAATGAAAAATCATCCCTGGAAAATAGTGGAGAGAGTTATTTTTATGCAAGTGTAGATTTTTGATGCCAAGACAATAAAGAGAAACTACAATTTCTTCCACTAAGCTTGTATCATATTGTCAGCACTTGCCCATATGGAAGACATATAAATTGTCATGAAAACATGAAAATGGGACAATTTGGTAATGTTTTGAGTAGGCTTTATAAATATCATATGTATTTTTAAATACATAAGTGATGCAGTTTTGAACACAAAAGAACCACAGTTGTGGCAGCCAGATTTTACTGTGTTCCCAGAGCAACAAAATTAGCAGAGCTGCAAATGTAGTTATTCAGAAGTGGCAAATTTGGAGTAAGTCAGAAAAAGTATTAAGAGATTTGATGGGAAACCAGTAAAAGCTAAAAGGGATGCAAATATACATTCTTTTTTTTTTTTTTTTTCTCACTGGGGGTCAGAATTTGTGTGTGCACTTCTAGGTTTAATTGAGCTTTTGTACAAAGACTCAGAGTCATTAAGCCTGACAGCTGACTTGGTGCCTGGAGCAAATCCTCAGCTCGTGGGCAGATGAAGTAGTGGTACGGTTGAGTAAAGGGTAGAAAAGTGGGGAGCTCTATGACCTTTCGCCACATTATGTGCTTGTATGGGTCTGGAAAGTACTAAGGCTGGGCCTACACATGTATTCTTAGCCCTGCTGTTAAATGTACCAGTTGTATGGAATATCAGGGCTCAGCAGGTATGAATGGAAAAATGGGGCTATGCATTGGTTGAGAATCTGGCTTATTATGCAAAGAGAGGAAGAATCAAAGGCATCTGCATTTTTTTTTCTCTTACATTTTCTCACTAACTGTCTTTTCCTTAAGTTATGTGTTGAATTCGTGATGGTCTCAGTTTCAGGGAAAATAACTTTGCTAACACCAGCACTGTTGAGTATTATGGTGTGTGTTCCAGGAATTGATGCAGGCCGGAGACGAGGAGGTGTTTGGCAAGGAGAAGTGTTATTGTGCGATCCAGTTGGCCTGGGATTCCTTCACATAGGGTAATCATTCAGTAGCTATCTGCCAAAATTTTTTCTGACTTGATTCCCTCTTTGTAGAGTCAGTAACATTCCTTTCCCACCTCACGTAATCCCTTCCTTATGGAGTTTAAACTCTTCAGAGCACATCACACATGCCCAGCTGAGGTCTTCCAGTACTACTCCAGTGCAGTTCCTATTGTATTAAATTGTAATTCAGTGGAGTGTGTTCTGGCCTTGACAGCAATGTCACCAGATTGTATTGGGCTTACCCCGCGTGTCTCTGGGACTCTGTGGATGAGAACAGCCTGTGTCTCTTCTCCACGAAGGCCCACTGGGTGTGCAAAACCCACCCTTCTGTAGCTCCCTGCGGATTTGTGACCTACTGAGCAGGGGTACTGCTTCATTGGGGAAGTTGTGCTTCCTTCTGTGGATATTTTACTGATTTTCACCTTAGTGCTATGGGAATTTGCTTCTGAAGCTAGAGAAATCTAACTCAAAATGCCAGTGCTCTTGAAATACATCGTAGAGGGATTCTGTGTTGGAGCCTCCTGAGAGGGGGAAAGAGAACATGCAATTAAAAAGTAGTAATTCTTGTTCTTAGTGACACTGACAATAATAATAATAATGTCTGTCTTTTAAAAAAAATCAGAGGAAAATCTTAGTGATTCATATTTATATAGAAAACAATATTGAAACGTTTACTTCATAGCTAGTGGCCAAGGGATAAGATAAAATTCTGGTGCTGTATTTATATTGTGTTTTGCAGACATATCTAATCTTCAATGGCATGAGAAATGTTGTAGAAAAGTATGTCATCAAAAATTGCTGCAGCATCGTTCTTAAACTGTCCTCTAAAAACCAGGTCAGCTTTCACTGTAGCTTATGGTAATATTCCGACACTACAGAGTTTTTTATATCTTATAATGGAGATAGTGTAGATAATAATATACTTTCATCTATTACTTTTATCAGATTGCCTTATCTCCTTTGTGGCATCAAAAGCATGTATTCAGAGAAGACTGAGACAGAAGTGTCTGCTTTATTTAATACGCACATGAAGGGCCTGATTCTGTTTACACTGAAGTCAGTGGAGATTTTTGCTATTGTTGGGAGCAGAAGCAACTGTCTGAATTCTACTTGCAATGTTTTAATAGTGTTCTTTACAGTTTGCACATGGGGAATGGAGACTGACCCCTCAAATCATTAAAATATTGTTATAATTGAAAAGATGCTGTAACTTTGTTGGCAATTAACAAACCTGTCAGTTCTGTTCTGTCAAGGCATCGGTGTGACCTCCCAGTGTTACAATATCTCAGTTCTGTCAACAAAATGAACTCACAATAGTGTGCATATACTTGCTCATTGCCTTCCAAGTAATTAGAAAAAAAACCCTCCATTATTTTTTCAGTATTTCAAAAAATGATTGTCCTGTTTGAGAAGAAGTGATAGCGTGGGCATTAGTGAATGGAACTTTTCTCCTGTTTTTCTGTTGCCTTGAGTGTGGATTAGGAGTTTTTGCTTCCCCCAGACACAGGTTTTGCAGAGTTACTTGGAAGAAGGTGCTGTTTATGTCTCCTACAATTGTCCCAATTCACCATGTGATACTGATTTTTCAGTCAATGGTATGTTAACAGTTTTTTCAAGGTCTTTTTGTATATATTTTGGAATTCCAGGAAGAGGATTAAAGTTTTAGAGAGTCTATGAATAAAGTCTTTGGCAACACAGCAGACAATAAGCTTTTGCATTTGGTTTGAGAGGAAAAATATGGGTAATTTAATAACATTTTCTTTCATCCAACAGCTTCTTTTGACTCTATGGTAGCAGCAATAATGCTGAAATAACTGTCTTTTTGTGAGGTCTTTAATACAGAATAGTTTTTTCCCTGCTCATCACATTTTTGCATATTTTTAGTTTCCTCTAAGCAGGAATGTTCCTGAGAGAATTTGTTTGGTTGATCCCAGTTGTTTGCCCTCCTTTATCTCCCAAGGAGGTTGAAGATCAGCTGTAAGTGATGGTCTAAGATCTTTTTTATGCTTCCAGGATAACTGCTTGTGTGTATAATACTACTTAACTTTAAAAGAAAGAAGTTAAATAGGCAGTATAATTTTCAAGCTGGTCTTTTCAGGCACCTATGAGATCAGACCAGTTGTGAGTCACTTTCTCAGAAGGGTGTTAGAAGCTCAGCTCATGTAAGCATCAAATTATCTAGATATTTCTTTCAATTTCATTGATTTCCTGAAACTGTGAATGACCTTGGAAAACTTTGTCACACCTGTAGGCTTGTGAAGCCACCCTTCTTGTTGTTTTTAGATTTTTTTTTTTCACCCGACCCAGACAGAGTAAGACATTGTAAAATGCTTCTATACAATAGATTAAATTTGCATTAAATTTGTAAACCTTCTATTGATCTGATTAAAGAAGTTTGTATTTTATTTTATCTGATTTTTAAAATCTTTAATATTTTTTAATTAGGTATGTAGTTGGGGAAGCCTGGTGGCAGGATTTTTCTTTTCTTTTTGGAGACATTAATAAAGATTCTTAATTTTCAAATCACATCACTTTTGAAAATGCTATTCAAATTCAAGATTCAGCACCTGGCCAGTTCTTCAGATCTCTTTAAACCTGTGGTGAGATTTCTGTGCTTTCATTCATGGAGGTACAGAGGAAAAATTTCCTCAGTTTTCTATTGCTTTAAGAGGCAGAGGATATCTGTGGTGAGTCATGGAGGAGCTATGATATGCTACTGAAATGCATTTTGGCAGAGGATGGCGAAGTAACTACTCAAACTGTTGTGAACAAGAGAGTCTTTCAGCCCATTTTTCAAAGTGCTTCTAGTTCCCATTTCAAGGCAAGTCAAACAATAAAAGTAGTGAGCAAAGAAAATTAATGTGTATCTGGAATACTTTAATTAAAAATAATAATTATAATGGACCCATGGTGCTCATGAGCTCCTATTTTCTTCTTATTGTTGATGATTCTGCTAAATTTTACTTTCACAGCAAATTATGTTGCTGTTCTCTTACATTTCATATTTGATTACTGAGAGATAGTGAAGCAATTTAAATGTGATTTCTATTAAAAAAAAAAGCTCTGTTTTTGAATTTAAACAGTATCCTTTATTTTAAATATGGTTGTTTTAGTACAAAGACTTTATAGTAAAAGATTTTACAATAAAGATCCCAAGCAAGAATTAAATACTTTACACAATAATTGGAGGACTCTCTTTTGAAAGCGTGAAGTAAATGATGACATCCAGGAAATTAAAATGCAGCCTTGGTAAAGACAGAGTTCAAACAGAGTGATTATGGAACAATTTCTACATATGAATTGTTTCCCATACAGGGTCTGCTTCTAATCACAGGTTCCCATGCAAATACCTGTTTTATTCTTTATCCTGGAACGCTGTGCTCCTTCTAAGCATGCTGTCAGCTCTACCCCAAGAACCCCCTTTCTGTCCGTAGGATAAGCTACTTGTGTACAAGCTGTTTCAGTCTGGAAGCCTGCTCTTCATTTTCTGCCAATAAAATTGCACATGTTTTTACTTGATGCACATCCTTTAAGACAGGACAGATCCCTTTTCTCTGAATCTGTAACTAGCACAAAGTGTAATTTTACCTTAATTTGCAGTGATTCATGTATTTCACACTACAGTCCAGAATGATACAGGGATTCTGGCAAGAAGAGGAGACTGACTGTTAAACTGTCTTTATGAAGAAACCTTAAAAGTAAAGTATGATGCTGCAGATATTAAGGTTTATGAGAGTGATAGAGGTTGCTATCAGAGCAGCATTCTTTAGAAAAGGATTGTGGTTCGATTATCACAGCTTACTCGAAACAAAGATAAAGCAATGGTTGATTTAAGAACACTGTCTTTTTGTTACGTGTTCAGTAAGACAGGTAAAGTGGCTAAGAGCAAATCTGATGTGATTCTGAGTCTTTCCCTCCAAAACTGGAAGAGAATACAGACAAAGGGATGGGCTTCAAGTAATATGACCACATTTCCTTTTTTTTGTGTGTTTTCTGACTTCTTTGCACAAGAAGAGGTTGTGTAAGGAGGAGAGGAAGAATCACAGGCTTCTGAGGGGAAAAGGGATAACTGTGTCGTTCCACTCATGCACCTGTAAGCAAAATACATCTATTTCATACAGAGACTGGCAAAATGGGAAGAACGCAAGTAATGCCACTCTACATTAGAACTTAATGTGACTGTTGATTCAGCCTCTGAGGGAGAGAGAAACAGAAAACAGGTCTTAAACCACAGGGTGTATACAGAATGTGACGTTTTCACGATCAAACATTGTTTATCCAAAATGTTCTTGTGTAGTTTTCGAATGTTCCCCATGTCCTCAGATAATCAATCTGTTTTCCGTGTATTTTCTGACTTTCTCATTTTCTGACCAAAATAGTCAGGCTTCATGGGGACAGACTGTCATATTTGGAATATGAGACATACCTACATTTTGGTGGAAAGAAGGACATGTACAGAATAGTCACAGAATCAAACTTGCGAAGTTAAAGAAATAATGGTATTTGTCTTGGCAGTTTCTCATTTTGTTTTACTTGAAACAAAGTGAGTCTGCACATACCTAACTGTGTTCAGATATTGTAATTGTTCAGACCACATAAGAAAAACACCCCATCAGTTGGAGAAAGAACATAAGAAAACTTATTCTCTGATTATAGTTTTAAAAATAGCCTGTTAAAAGAACAAAGTTATTAAAAAACTTTCGTAATTATTTAGAACTCCAAATAGACTTTAATTCATTTGATTTTTATAGACTAGTAGTCTTTAATCTCCATCGCAGATTCTGAAGTGTACCTGTTACATACTGGTAAATTAGTTGTCAATCCCTTGGGCAGTATATTTTAATATCAGTATTATGTGGTAGATGATATAAATCTTGTGTACGGTATTATTAGCTTAGGCAGCTGCTGACTTAAAAAGGCCAGTTTAACAAGTCACCACTGTATTATGTTTAATTAGGTACAGTTTATATAATGAGGTGTTCAGTTCTAATGGAAAGACATGCTGTGAGCAGCACATCTGCAGGAATAACTATTACAATCAGCATTGCAGAGACCCATGGAACTGCAAATTAGACTTACTTATCTAGAAATAAATTACATCCCAATGCCTTCATAAAGCTCATTAATTAATTCCACTGGCATAAAGGTCTTTTTCTTAATTTCATGTTCCATTAGCATAATAAACACAATTTGAGTTACAACAGTATGATCAGTTTAATGGATGCTATTTATTTTAGTTTTTTATTTAAAGTCCCGGTAACATAGAATTAACATCAATATGCTGTTTGGTCCTTTATTAAAAATTCCCATAGGATAACCAGCACAGATGTTCAATACAGCATCATATATTTGCCGCATTTTATGACTTCACTAATTGGCCATATGGAAAGGTGTTGCTTGGATTTTTTTTTTTATAAATTTGATAAATTATGTGGATTGTAGTAGTCACAATTGGTTACTATGTGAAGTCGGACAGGTTAATATACACTGCATGCTGGGAGCAAAACAAGAGTTAGCAAAGCTTTTATGTACATTGATTCATAGTAAATAGTACCAATATACTTCACATTATGTCAAAATCAGTTTCATTAATGTGTAGTTCCTGACATAATTGTAATTCTTTAATTTATGCAGACCCCATCTAATCAGAAGGAAATGTTACCAGCTATTTGTTTAGTCACATGTAGGTTATAGACAACCTTATTGTTGTTCCATTCAGGTCTTCTTGAGCCCCACATTTCATGATAAACTACTGTTAGGAACATTTGTGGTAAGAGGTTTTACGTTACTAGAACAAGAGGTTTCATTGTCCATCCAGCTAATACTGGTTACTTTGAATGGTATCTGTATCTATGTTTTTGTTAGTTTTTAGGAGTCTAGGAAAATGTCTTAACAAATTTTGTTTTTACCTTATATTGTCCAACATTTAATGCTAAAGCCTACCTCTTAATATAACCAAGCTAATTCTGTCGTCAGCTTGGTGGATATATATTTTGTGAGGCTTGTCTCTTATATTGTTTTTCCATTTCCTTGTCTTATTTCTTCTCTCTGTGTTTAGTATCAATGACTGTCACTGCAAGTAGCTTTTCCTTCAGCCTATAATGTAGCCATCCTCTAATGCTAGAGCGATTTTGGGTAATACTCGTGCCATATAAATCCATCATCTGATTTTTCACATAAAAACTGATTTCTGTCATTACACTGTAATTCACCTTTCTATTTCTCCCTTACTTTCAAAAATCATCTGAACAGGAGGCATCTGTCTCTGCTAGTGTGATTTCCTTCTATTACGTGACCTCAATTATGGTATGAGAAAGAGCTGCACCAGAGCAGATGAGGGCAAGTTGCCTTAATTTCAGTGTGTATGTCTGTATGGGCATGCACATACACAAATATATAGTTCTCAAGGGTTACGTGAAAGCATTTTGCTTTAAAAAATGCTCTGTAGCTCATTGCGTTTTTCATACCCCCAACCCAGCACAGGCACATACCCTTGGGGTTTTTGGTTTGAGCTTGGGATTTTTTAACAATTACTTTTAATGTATTTAATGGCTGGAATTTTTTTTTTTAAGGCATTTAAGCATATAACTCATCTTAAGAATGAAATGCCTTTTACCTTGAAATTTAGGTTTAGATTGTAAATGGAAATTGTCTAGCAACATACAGAAAAAGAAGTAGCCCTTAGTATAATCTCTTGTCTGTGACTCTGAGCTGTAGGCTGCACAAAGCAGTGAAGTTGTATGATTCAGACTAATGTCTCTTTCTTTGTAAATTCTGTTTAGTGCAGATGGTTGAATGAAATTTTTAAAATGAATCGCTATTTTCAGATGTCTCACTGTTAGGGGTCCTAAGACACACATGTCAGAAAAAAATGATTTTGCACTTAAGGACAAAGCTAACATTATTACACAGCTGCGTTATCTGTGAATATAATGAAGTATTTTCATGCATTACATAGCCACACCACGTAAAGAGGACAGAGCCACATTGCTTTATAGCTGGTTGTATAGCGCTTTTGCTGTGTTTTATTTTTATATCTGAGCCTATAATTCCAAATTCACTTACAAATTTATATTCATAATGACAAGTAACTGACATAGAAGATTTTGGAGAATTTTCTACCTGCCATTCCCCTGACTTGAACACCTGAGATATCAGCCTATATGAAGCTGAGCACTTTGAGTGGCCTGACAGTGCCTTGGGTATGCAATAGGTTTTTTTTTTTTTCCTCAGCTGTCTTCTGTCACAGACACCACTATCCTATCCCCACTTCCACCACCAACTTTGCACTGTGCAGCTGAACAGACAGTAGTTGGCTTTGTAAGGCTGAGTGCAGGGCCTTGCTTGAAATGCAGCCAGCAATTGTCTTTGGTCTGTTGGATTCAGATTAACAGAGAAGCCTTGGGATCAGAGAGAACAGGTTCTTCCTGTTCTTCCTGTTGATATATTCTCACCTGATGGTTTCTTCTCTATCCCAATTATGTTTGGATTTCTTTAAAATCCGAGAGGATGGAGAAAGAAAGGACAGCACTCAAAGAATAAGTAGGCACTTCTTGTTGAATGTGTCCTAAGACATGCACATCCAAAGGAGATGATTGTTCATTAAGGGTAAAGCTAACATTATACTGCTGCACTGCCTATCGCCCTCTGCGGGGAGGTGTTCTGATGAAGGGCTGACAAGAAAGAATAGGGAGAAAATATAGCACAACAGGAAAGTTGCTACATACAGGTTTAGCCTTCTTCTGAAATAAGGCATCTTTTGAATGCTGCTTGTCATCTGACAGAGAGAGTAGCAGTGGAGAATCATTCTGTTTCAAGTACAATAGGTTTGTGATTTGAGACTGATAGGAGTTTAAAAGCGTACTGTGTGAAAGGTAATTTTAGTGCCTTAATGAAAGATGACATTTTTGTTTGGGATACGGCAGTGTGGCCGGATAGTTCAGATTGGTAAAATACTTTCTTGTTGTCAAGGTTTGATATTATTTATGAGTGAAGTTTGTTTTATTCATTGTCTTGAAGATTTGCTCAGCTGAAGTGAGATCTTTGATGTTTTTAGGCTTTTGGGAATGGAAGAAAAGATGTCATGGGGACTAGAGCATAGATGCCTCATTACTCCTGGTCCAGCTCAAGGTGAGAAACCAAAGAAGGTGGCTCAAGTACATCTGGAAGTATCAGGTAGTACAAACCACTGTATCCTAAAATCCCAATGTCAAATACAGTTTCAGGTAGAAGATAAACACACTCCTTTGTTTTTAGATTCTATGTGTGTGCCTACGGCTTAGGATAGAACATCTCGTCATTGGGGAATACAGGAAAGCATGGCTAATGAGTATAATTTCACAGGCATGACTGGTCCTGGGAAAATTTGGCTAGGGAAGAGGCACATTGTTGTTAGCTTCAACCAGAGCCTGATCACACAGAAATACAGTTGAGTCAGAATAAAACACCTTTGCTACATAGAACTAAATGTCACCTAAATTCAAATAGAAACTTACTGTGTTGCCTGGCTTGAGAAGCTCCAACAAGAATAGTTGAGCTTCTCAAGCCCTCAGCAATACTAGAGACTTCCTGTCTCATTGATGTCCTAATAATGAGAGATGGGAGACTTCTTGTTTCTTTAAAACAGTATGAGAAATAAAAAGGGAATTCAAATGCTTTGTAATGCAGCCTTATAGAGACATTGACCAGATGTCAGGCTGGAACAACTGAGTAAAATCTTAATACAGTCAAACATATTTCTAAAAGCCATCAATGCACGTTATTTCCACAGGATATTACAGATGTTTTATTTGTAGCTCAGTGATAAATATTTAAAGAGCAGAAATATTATTTAAAATCAGAAATATTATTTTAAAAGCTCATAGGACTACAGGTGTCACTTATCATAATAGAATCTATTTCCCCTGGTAGTTTAGATCAGTGATCTTGTAAGTATCCGTAGAAATGTATGTATTGCTTTCTGCTTATGAGTGCTATCTGTAGTCTGTACTTTGCATGATCTGAGGAAGCAATATCACATACTGTGCTGAGGCCTTAGACTTCAGACCACCGACTGTAGCTTTCTGATTGTTTATTTTTTTCCACAGTTCTTGCTTAAAAATTAGATAACTTGTAGAAAAAAAATAATCAGACAGAAATGCATAGAGAAACTGAACAGTAACACTAATATTGAATCCACAGCCCTTATGACCTTTTGTATTAGTTTAAGCAGCCTCTTTTAATTAGGAATAGATGCTATTGCACTGAGATAAACATTGGTGACAATTGAAAAGAGCACCTTAGGAGCCAAAGATTTGTAGAAATTTAATACGTATAGCTGAACTCGCCTTCTTTAAGAAGTTGCTTTGTTCTTGTCATAATGCTTGAAGTTAATGGACAACTAAAATAAAATGGCTACATGTGTCATACATTGAGTGAAGAGGACTGGCTAAAAGCCATTAATGTCCAGAAAAGAAAGACAAAGGCAGAAATTATATCACTTCCAGATGAATCCTAACTGTTCCCCCAATTCTGTATTAGTATGACAGGCAAGAGGCAGGGCCATTAATCGAAAGGTCAGATAGTGCAATTTTAGCCAGATTTTCTTGATTGAAAAAGCATTGGAAAATTATCTAGAATTCTAGTGTTATGGAATCTACAAAATACTTTTTAAAAACTGGTTTAATGGCTTGATGGTCTAAGTGACAATTCTACCTGTCATAGTAAAAGGGAAAGTTAGCTTTCAACACTGCTTATGGTAGAAGTGCTAGAAGAGCTGAGTTACGCTGCATTTTGAGAAAAACTTTTAATTCTTTTTTTTTGTTTCTTCAGGATTCTCTTAACACAGTTAAAGTGTAAACCTTAGAACTCCCTACCATTTCTGCTGTTTTCAAAATTACTTAATGTCAGCCCTCATAGCTTCTTTATTCCTGAAGAACTATTTTGCTGATAGAACTCTATCAACATTTTATCCTCAACAATTAAAAAAAATAATTTAATGGTTAACTCCCTCACACCCTAATTTTAGATTTTTGAATCAGTTTTGTCAATCATATTTACTATTCATATAATTAAGGTACATTTCAAAACTATTGACATCAAAGACTAAATACAAAACAGGTGCTTGAATATATGCAACATGGAAAACTCCATTGTAGACCATTTGTGTGTTCCTGAGAAAAACATATCTCAAATCCTTCTCTTCAATATATCTCTTCATGCATTAGCTGGAGGTTTTTGTACTGAAAACTGTACATGGCCTGTTATTTTTTGACATTTGGTTCTTTCCACTTCTCAGGAACTAAACAGCGTGGGCATCTGTAGAAAGTCAGTTTGGTAGGAGGCACGCCTATCTACTTAAGTTTACCAGTCTTGAAATTCTGAAGTTAGACTAATGCCAAAACTTTGGATAGAGAAATCTTAAAATCCTCTTTTTGCTAACCAATAAAAATTGCTCCAGCGAAAAATACTCATTTATGGCCTCACAATTAACATAAAGCAACATTTGCTCTGAGGCCTTTTGTCAGCTTTGTTCTCCTGTCACTACTTTTTGTTCTTTACTCTCCTCGTGTCTGTAAATCCACATGAATGATAACTGAAAGATCATTCTGTTAGTGTAATAAATACTGTAATGCATCGTTGGTTGGGCTAACTTATCTGCTGCTTGAAGCTTGAATGAATGTCCACAAGTTGCAGTAAATCTGTTTCTCTGTGATGGAGCAAACCCCAAATATTGCATAACAAGGATCATTGGGCTAGAGACACTACAGCTCTAATTCTTGTATGCTTGGCTCTCAGTGTATGTTGGACACCACTTGCAATTCTGGATGAGAAATTGGACAAGCTACAATAGTAAGTGGTCTAGTTAGTGCTGGCTGCAAAATAACTACTTGTACCAAACAAATGTGTTCTGCTGTAAGAGGATGAGATTCTAACAGGTTAGAATAAAACCTTTCATTTTCCCATTTTGATCGCACACGTTTTTCTGTACATGCTTGGAAGCACAGTTCTGCAGGAGGTGGAGCAGTTGTGCAGTCAGGCAGTGGTATTTTGTTATTTGTCTTAGCACAAAGAGAACCAGTTGACGTTTTAAGGTTTGTGTTATGTAAGAGGTCAGATAAAATCATCTAATTATGCCTTTTAGCCTTGTGGTTTTTTTTTTACTGGATGAACTTTGTGAGACTTCTTTTCCATTTCATTGTATTAGAATGTAAACACTCTTTGTTAGTAATAGTTAATTATTCTAGTCTGTAGAGATGATGATACATTCAGGACCAAAACAGGGAAAAAACGCTGATGACGTGTTTACTGAAGCACGCCTGCTACATTTTCTTACATATAGTCATGTGACGTAGTTGGATGAATTATGTTCCTAGTATGTGGAAACACCCTTTTCGAAGTAGCACTGCCCTTTCTGCCACTCCTAAATAACTTAGCTTTTTTTTTTTTTCACTTTGAATTAAAGACATGTGACTTCTCCACTGTTTGTACGGTTCGCAATGAAAAATATCAGTGTCCACTGTTCCCTTTATGCCTAGATATTATACAACTGTCACAGAAAAAAAATCGCATTCTTCCTTTCCCTTAATATTTACCAACTTAAGAGATGTTGTTGTCAGTCTAGCAATCTCAGAAGGAAACAAATGACTACATAGTATGGAACTTTCAACTGGGAGACTCATATTGTCTTCCTTTTTATTTCTTAGGCCGTTTTCCATTAGTGCAGTGAAATGAGAGAGAGTGCTAGTGCCCAGCGTGTTGGAAGCTGCATTGATTTTCAATTACGTTTTCCTTTTTTTCCTTTTGCTCTTATTTATCCTAAATAAATGTATGGCTTGTCCTGGGGTATTTATCAGTCAAATGTGACACTGTAATCAATTTTACAAGTTTTTAAGCCAAAGTGAATGTCAAATGGCAACTGAGGGCACTCAACATCTTACAGGATTGGGCCCATAGTGAAACTTGATGCTTGAAGAATAAACACTGTATAATAGTTTTAAAGAATTGCTATATTTCATTATGAAGTTTTGCTTAAACTGTTGGAAAAGCATGGTGACATGACAGGATGTACATAAGGATGTGTCGTAATTTCATAGGATAGGATGACTGCACTGGGCAAAAAATATACTATAAGATGTATTTCCTGATTTTAGATAATGCTTTAATGACAGTTTATAATTTGGAAAGCACTCCAAGCCCATAGATATTGGATTCAGAAAACAAGCCTGCAGGTTTCAGTGTGTTTCTCATTTTTACTCTCACGTGACAGCTTAAGTTGTTACTACTTGATTATAATTAGGTACTTGATTTTCATCTACAGTAATTTCTAAGTGAAGTAATTTATGTTTTTTTAAAGTAGGCTTTGCTTAATACTATGTGATTTCAGCCAAGAACACAAACTTCTGTGCCTCGGTTTACTTACCCATAGGATGATGAGTAATTTACCTACCTTAAATATGATATCTAGCATCAAAAAATGTCTGTGTAGCATTTTAAGCTCCAATTGATCTCAGCAATAAATTGAACTTATCCCCCATACTATGATATATTGACCTCTGAAATCCTAAATGAAACTGATGTTTTTAGACCTTAAAAAAATCCACGGTATCTTTTCTAACATCATCTCTTTTATCTTATTAGAATAGCATGCCTCTTTTTTAATCTTCTTGTACAATTCTAATTTCAAGTCACATGTTTGGCTGAGTTTCTAACCTCTGAAGAACTACCCAGGATTAATCAAAGCTTAGTCTGTGTAGAGAGGGTCTTTTGATTCTCTTCCTTTTGCTGGCTTTAGCAGGATATTGCCTGTGTAAGCAAAATCAATGTTAAATGCTTGCTAGCAGTGTCTAGGAGTTAGCATAAAAGGTTCTGTCAAACAAACGGCTGTCCTGGAGAAACCTGAAAACTGCTTACATTTACTTCAGGTCTTGCTTAGAATGCTGTAGTCTGACAGGGGAACCTGGCAGCACCCAGACCTGCACACAGTCACAGGGCTGAGTTTCACTGAACCATTTTCTGTGCAAAGTAAAGGGAACCAAAAGAAACAGTAAAGTATTACTGGAAAATTGTTACTGAAAAATTGCTCGCATAATCTGTGTATATAAAATATGTGAATCCTGATTGGTTTTCCATTTATGTGCTGGAGACTGAGGCCCTTGTAAGGACACCAGCGGAAAGATGGCTAGGGGTTATAAAGAATAAAATTATAGAAACCATTTTAAAGGATACTTTAATGATGGAATTAATGACTTTAACTGGAAAGACAGGAGGAAGGAAATTCATCATGCAGCCTGCCATGGGCAAGCATCTGATTTGGAGGGAAAGAGGGAAAACATATTTCAAAAAATGAGTGTGAACTATTAGAGAAAAATCGTTGGCTACTCAAAAGTATGTATCTGAGAAAGAACTGACCCATGACACCTAAGCCCAGAAAGAGGTTCAGGAAAGGGCAATGGATATGGATTTTGAATATCTTTGTGTCTGTCAGCACATGCATGGGTGTATATCTGTATGTGTATATTTCTATGTGTGTCTCTGCTGCTCTCCCAGAAAGAACTGTGGAAATCTTGTCAAAACCTCCATGTTTGCTGGCTTTGCTGTTACCTTTGAATGAGTAACCTCAAAACTGGGGAAGGCATGTTTGTATGGAAAGTTAATATGTATGCTGCAGGGGAGCCTGTTGGTCTAGCGTGAGCCTCGATGACAAGAGCAGCAGTTCCTGGTGGTGCTGTTCTCAGAAGGTAGTAGGGAAAGGGACAGAGAGATGAAGACTGCCCAAGAAGTGTGACACAGTACAGAAAAGGGACAGAGAGAAGTCCTGTTCTCAGAAACATGTATTCTGCAGCAAAACAGTCTAGAGAGTGTTCGACAAATGGAGCTGTACATTATCTCTAAGTATTCCGAGTTTTGAAAGAGTTGAGAGGTTGAAAGATTTGCCCTGAGTGGTCAATAAATACTGATTGCCTGAGATGTATGATTTTTTTTTTAAGCCACATTTTCTGTGAGGGATTGTAATAGGGCAATGGCTTCATTCTCTAGCAATAACATCCTGTGGAGATGGCTATTTTGGATTTTTCACAGAAGTGCCTGCTTGTTACACACAGTATTTTCCTTTTCTCAGAAACTCTTGTGATGACACACTTATGTAGAATTTTATTTATGTCTTTTCAAATTCAGAGAGCTGAGCACGGATCCCAGCATGGAGGAGAATAGATTTTTTTTTTTTTTTTTATCATGACTTGTCTTATGGAATAGGAACTTCATTCTAAACATTCTGTGTTACCCGAGCAGCAGTGCTGGAATCCATAAATGTAACTGCTTACCTTTCCTGGCAGCTTAATCAGCAATGTACCTGTTTCAAACACAGGCATGTTCTTTTGGATTATTGAAAGACTAGGTTTCAAGTTGTGGAACTGTGAACAATGTTACGGGACAGATATGTATGTAGAGCTTAGAAGATGTGCTTCCCGAAATCCATAATTGTGAACTTTACTGGACTACCCACAAAGTGGTTGAAATAGATTGGTGTACTGTTCTTAATGGTTTTTTTTTTTTTTGCTTGTTTAGTTTTGTTTGTTGTTTTTTTTTTCTGAATGGGAGAAATTCATACAGATAGAAATCACATGAGTATTCTAGAGTGAAGTTCTCCAGCTTTATTACTGAAGTGTTCGTGTTAACTGTACACGCTCTGCCTGAACTTACTTGAGCCTGAATACAGTATAACTGAGTTTAGAATCCTAGAATCATACAATTGTTAGGGTTGGAAGGGACCTTTAAAGGTCATCTAGTTCAATCCCTCTGCAAGGAGCAGGAACATCTCCAACCAGATGAGGTTGCTCAGAGCCCTGTCCAACCTGGCCTTGAATGTTTCCAGGGATGGGGCATCCACCGCCTCTCTGGGCAACCTGTTCTAGTGTTCTGCCACCCTCATTGTAAAAAATTTTTTCCTTATGTCCAGTCTGAATCTACCTCCCTCTGTTTTAAAACCATTACCCCTTGTCCTATCGCAACAGGCCCCGAGTTTTTCCTCATCTTTCTCACAAGCCCCCTTTAGGTACTGGAAGACCACTAGAAGGTCTCCCCAGAGCCTTCTCTTTGCCAGGCTGAACAGCCCCAGCTGTCTGAGCCTGTGCTCATAGGAGAGGTTCTCCAGCCCTCTGATCATCCTCATGGCCCTCCTCTGGACCCTGTCCAACTGGTCCATATCCTTCTTACGTTAGGGGCTCCAGAACTGGACACAGTACTCCAGGTGGGGTCTCACCAGAGCGGAATAGAGGGGCAGAATCAGCTCCCTTGACCTGCTGGCCACACTCCTTTTGATGCAGCCCAGGATGCTGTTGGCTTTCTGGGCTCCAAGCGCACATTGCCGGCTCATGTTGAGCTTCTCATCCATCAGTACCCACAAGTCCCACAAGCAGCTCAGGGCTGCTCTCAATCCATTCTCCACTCAGCCTGTATTTGTGCTTGAGTTATGTATGTATGTATGCAGTATTGCATGTCTGTGTATACATTTTATAAATTTTGAATCCAAGTGATGATACACAAATCTTCAGTGAATAGTTTGCAGAACTCCCTGTTGTTTATTTTTATGGCTAATGGCTTTTTTAATATTCCATTTTCTACAAGTTTTCATTAAGCTGTGCACGTGAAGTGCTTCAACTTGACTTTGATGCGCATTCAGTATCAGAAGGAAAGATCAGGCCTTTTATCTCTAAACTACAGATCAATTACCTTTCTAAACACTTACCTCATAATTTTCCTTTAAATAAAAAAGAAAAAAAAGGTACCACAATCAACTATATTAATCCAAGAAAAATTAAAGTGGTTAGAAAAAATGGAGGCATCACCTAAGATAAGGTACAAGGGAGCATCGACCTGCCATTGTAGGATTAGATACCGGTGCACAATAATGATATAGAGTGTAAAAGAGGAAATGGTACCTTACATTTAGAAGTAAAGAAGTCCTTAATTTCTTGAAACAAGAAGATACCTGGCTTGCTAATGAATTAAATATGTGACAACTTTTAAGTGCAGCACAACTTATAAGTTGTTAGAGAAGGTGACTTTATCATCAGTAGGTTTTGATGGTATTGTGCTTAGGATGAAATAACCACTTGTTTTCAAAAACAGTCCGTAATATCCTATGTGAAGGTCGGTCTCATAGATTTCATTCCTTAATATTTTAGCTGACATTCCCATTTTCTGAAGTGAGTCTTTAGATACATAAGTCTTAGATATTGTAGTATCAAGAAGGCTACTATGTGCAGCATTGCAATTAGGTAGAGAAAATCCTCTTACTATGGTACATATGTGGCCAGTAAACCAAAACTTCCAAGTTGTTTTTGTTTTTTTTTTTTTGTTTATACGTTTTTACTAGGACTATTGTAATAGTGCAGTCAGATTCTAAGTATGAGTGCTTTTCGATTAAGCAATGTAAGACTTGAAAAAAAATAATTTAATAGAAATAGCATTGGAGTTCAATGTAGATAATAAAATACTAACATCCTCTTACAGAGTTCTCAGCTGTGTGGGTTCAACTTACGAGGTATTTTCTCCTGAAGTGACATGACATTGAGTTATTATTTCTGAAAGGAAGAAGTGAAACTGTTATTTTATTCATTTATATTCCAACAATATTGAACATGCTAGTATAAAAACACAAGAATCCCCCTCTTTGAAACTAACAGAATAGTCAAATGAAGAAGAAGCTATTCAAAATTGTCTTTTAATAAAAGTTTAAAGTCTTCAAAATATATTTGCCCCTCGAGCAAACTTTTTTCATTTAATATTGTGTCTGTTAATTAGTGCTTCAAATTTGCAAATTCTTTATTGGTTTATATCAATGTAATACCCAAAGCTCATCTCATTGCCAGATTTGAATGAAATATGATCCTGTTTATTCTATTAAAATGAAGGCTTGAAATTGTTACCCAAATGCCACAGGAATTCTTGCCATTTTCTCATCAAATTCCTCATCAGATTTTTTGTTAAAGTCACATTGTTTTAGATTTTGAGCCTTGGCATTTAAATGAAATTCAATGTGCCCCACTGGAGAAAACATCTGCAGGGACATATTTTGTACAATATCCATTCCAATCAAGCAGAAGTGTACTGTGTGACTAAATGAGAAGCTTATTCTTACTCCACTTAGATTTACCCTGATGTGGCTATTGAGTCAATCTGTAAGAAGAAATGCTTAGAAAATTAAACTAGCAGAACAGGAAAGATTTTTTTAATACTCAGAGCAAATACTTCCAGTTGCACAATATTAATTTAAGATTGACATTTTTAAAAAGAACCTGAAGGAGCTTGGTGCCAAGTTCCCTCAGAAATTCAATGGGACTTGGGAATCGGAGCCCCCAGGGTCCCTTGGCAAATCTGTCTGAGTGAATTGCATTAAGGGTTTTCTTCAAATATAAAATCCTGATCTACAGAAACTGAAGGGAGAGAAGGGGTGTTGGGGAAGAAGAAAAAGAAAGGAAAAAATCAATTCTGTAATACTGTAACATCTGTTTAAGAGTTGCAGAAAGTCTATAAGCATGAGGTTAGCTATCAGTAAAGATGACCTGGAACAGGTCCTTTTCTTTTTGAAGCAGCTGCCTTACACACTAAGCTTGTCCCATGTTACCAGTTGGTGGGCAACAAAAGGCAATAGAGAGGAACAAGCCCTTCTACAGCAGCAGTGGGTGTCAGTGGAACCTGCTCCTTTTCCTAATGTGGATTTCAGACAAAAAAAAAAAGTCCCTTTAAAAACACAACAAACCAGCAAATACGATCAGGAAAACTTGTTCAATATAGTTACCACATGAAAGTAATTCAATTTGTGAGGTACAGAGGAAAAAGAATAATGGTAAGGAAATTGTAAGTTTATGGTAGAGTTCCAATTCCATGTGTAACTTTGTTTATAAAATTTGTGTGTCTGACAAAAGCAGGCACATTAAAGCTTGTAAACATATGATTAACCCAGGCAGTGTAGTTCTAAACTTGTCAGGTTCACATCTGCTTCCTGCAGGTTTGACGAGACAAGAGAGTTGCACACTGAATTTGGAAGTCAGCAAACCTGTACACCAAAGAGAAAAGGTATTACTGAAAATGTTCTGCTTGAAATCTCTTGCATTTGACACCCAGAAAGTATTAATGTAATGGTAACAGCTGATCCTAAGTGCCAAAGCAACCCTTCAGTAAGCAGGGAGTTTCTTAGACATTAGGCAGATCAGATGGGAATTGGGTAGATCAAAGTCTACTAACGTGAGTGCTCTGTGCTAAAGGAAAATAAGTCTGGCATACTCTATAGCTAACTTTATGAAAAAGGTCATTTTAAGCACAAATTGTAACATATAGTCTTAAGGAATACCTTTAGATCCTTTTGTTTCTGATAAAGGATTCAGAAACTCTAGCTGCTCTCATCTCATTGTGTGAGTGAATATAGTAGTTTTTTTTTTTTTAAAGAAGGATAGCTCCCTACCTTAACACAAAATGTGAAATTTGTTTTCTTTCCTATTTTACATATAGCTGCATTGTGTGAAAATGGATGATGAAAAGAAAGTGTGGATTATTCTATCACCTGACAAGTTAGACAAATTGTTTGGGGCTTTTTGGTAGCCACAAAGGGGCAGAAAAAGCTGATCAAAAATGATTTTCCATTCTTTATCCTGCATGACCATTAAGAGCAAATGGTGCTCTTTGGAGGCTGCGGTGCTAGTAGATTTTAAAGAGAAATGTGAAGCATAGTAAAATAGGTCTGTGACTATTTTGGTCATAGTGGGACAAACAGGATGAGCAGTATGAACCAAAACATCACCGTGCTTGTTCAACTATTCAGCTCACTTCTGCTTACAGGAAGGAAGTTTGCTGATGACATAATAAATGAATAAATACCTTCAGCAAGCCTAGATTGTTTCTTTTGTCATAATGTTTCAGCTTTTGCTGTATACTTCAGTAGTAGTGTGAAAAATGTAGTGCTAAAATAGAATCAGATTCCTTGTTTATTTCTCTTGGTGATTCCCCATTACATTTGCAGAGGTGACATGTCGAAGATGCATTTCTGAACTGCTTCTTCAGCAAACTCAAATTTCAGATTCAGATTCTTTCTAGCTCAATATCACTTATAAAAGTTTCAGTAGGTTTAACTCTGCTTTCAGTTATAGCTAGGTAATCTCCTTATCTTTTGTAAGTAGAATACAGGAAATTCTTTTCCTTCTGGAGTGATTCGATTTTGGTTTTGCATTTGCGTTATAAAACTAATACTTCACAATGCTTGTGTTGAATTTGTCTTGCTTTCCTTTAGCTACTGTCTCTGCAATGCATGTTGACCGCACCACACAGCTTGGTGTTGTCAGTGAACTTGCTGAGGGTGCACTCTATCCCACTGTCCATGTCCCCAACAAAGATGTTGAACAGGGCCGGGCCCAATACTGACCCCTGAGGAATGCCAGTTGTCACCAGTCTCCACCTGGGCATGTAGCTGTTGACAGCAACTCTGAGTGCTGCCATCCAGGCAGTTCCTCATCCACCAAGTGGTCTGTCCATGAAATCCCTGTCTCTCCAGTTTAGAAACAAGGATGTTGTGTGGGACTGTATAAAATGCTTTGCACAAGTCTGTTTAATAGATATGATTCTCAAGATATGAGTTTTTATGTGAGGAGGAGCCTTATTAAATAAGCAATCACTGTTTTTACAGGCAGAGTACATGTTAAAAACAGAAAGCTGCTAAAACCACAGAGATAAAAGGATGATTTTAACTAATTTATGAAGTTAATTACTCAAATTAACTGAGTATATTAACCAGTTGGTGATATTCTGCTAAGCAGGAACTGAAACAGTTAGAAACTTCTTCAGACTTCTTTTTTATTACCATGACATACTTTAACTTATATTACAAGTTTCCTACAGTGATAACCCTTTCATAAACACTGACACCTTAAGCAGTTTTAATAAATGGGAAATGTGAATGCTCACAATGTCCAGGCAGATTCCTCTTTGTATCAAAACATTTTCTTAATGAATTACTGAGAATGAAAGATACAGTATGTGAAGACCCCTCTGGCTGTAAATATTATGGGTATGAAAATATTTTAAATATTTAGTACATGATTATTAATAAGAACAGTAAGGATTTATCTGAATTTATAGCAAGTTTAAAAAAATTAAAGTTGCAATTCTGTAGAGGTTTGAAAAATTTTGCAGTGGAAAAATGTTTTTCTACAGAAATTGTGATAAATAAAAAAAAAAACCAAATAAAGGTTGCTTCATACTGCCTAGCCTCTGTATGAGATGCAGAGGCCATGTATTTCAATGTTGGATTTGTTGGTAAAACCATCAGCAAAGACAGAGCAAAATGTTTCAAGACAGATGCAAGAGTTTTGCAGAGGCAGGCCAGATAAGGCCACCTAAATCCTCTAAAGGATTGCTTTCTGATGTGACAGAAATGCTGTGTAATGAATCCAGTTTCTCTCTAGAAGCCAGTGGGAAGGAGATGTGCAAAATAAATGAGAATTTTTCTCTGAGTGTCCAAGCCAAATCTGTAGAAATACTTTCCCACATTGTAGAGTGCATAGTACAGGTGATGGGGGAACTGCGTCCCAGTCGTACAACTGTACAACACCTTGTTGACATAAGCAACTGGGCTACAGGCTTCAATCTACTATGCGTGTTCTGGTGTGTCGACAACACCTGCAGTAACCTGGCAAGAAATGAGACCTGTATATCTAGAATGAGTCTGTATGGCCAAGACTGGGATGGAACGGTTAGGTAGGGGTAGGGCCTGAGACCTTAATCTGTGCAGTTAGCTAATGGCATGTGTTGGCATCCTGGGTTGCATCCTATGAGTGAGGTTATGCAGGAGAAAGTTTTGAGGTAAGATGAGAGAGGATGGATAGCTGTTCATCTGCCGCTTATTTAGTGCTGCTCATGATAGCTGACTGAAGTAAAGTTAGGAATCCCCGCTATCAAACATGAAATTCAATAAGATGAAATCTTGTTTGTCTGGATTCAGTAGTATCTTCAAAAACCTCTAGAGATTTGTTTTCCGTTCAGTTTTCGTTCCTTCTTTTCTTGAACTTTAATTTCCTACACCTTCATGCTAAAAACTGCCTACTCTCTCAGTGACATGTCATGCTGGTAAAGAGAGCACAAGAGCAGAATCTAAATAGAAAGCTCAGTTCTTCTTCCTGCCCAGTCCACTTCCCATGTTGCAATGGTTGAAAGGAATGGCCTCTCTGATATCCTTTGAACCTGTTGTTAGCTGACATGTATTGAAGCAACCCTTAAGCTACTTAACTTTGCTTTGCGGTCAAAACTGAACCGAGTCAAGAAAGAATAATGTTCAAAAGTGGACTTCTGAGTCTTATGCCACCGTACAGTGCTCAGTGCATGATGGATACAACACGCCAAATCATGTGCAAGGGTGCCATTACAAGATATTGAAAAGAGGGCATTTTCAGATGTAGAAAAAAAAAAAGTCTGGTGACCATTTACCAGTTGCTTTCAGAAAGAGAGGTAACCCTAGGTTTTACTTATGTCTTTTAAAATCTCTCCTTAACATATTTAATGCTGATTAGTAGAACAGTGTTTACCATTCTACATTAAATTATTAACTGCTGATATGCAGTTCATAGTTTCAAGGACACTTCGTATTCTTTGCCTTTTTTCAATTTGTAGAATAGTTCCTCCCCCTGGTAATTCCCACACATTTTTTATTGCATACTGAGTGGCTTCAATTCAAATGACATGAATTGTGAACTTGAGCATCTTTCAGGATCAAGCCATAAACTATGAGTTTCGGAAATAGTTATAATTTAAGGGATTAGTGCTTTTCAATGCATAGAATACATTTTGTAAGTTATGTATTGTGAGAGAGTTGCTGGTATCTTCTTAGAAACAGTTGCTTCAGATCAAAACCATTTCCCACTCTATTGTCCTTTACCATATCAAATAACAATTGAAACAGCAGCCGCAGCCAATGAACATGGATCAATGATATCTTCAGCCACTGCGTTTGTGTAGGTTTAATCCATTTATGTGAAAATCAAGTTACTGCTGGCCTGTTTTTTCTTTCCTGGAAACAATTGATAACATTACTTCAGAAGAAATTAATCCAGAGAATTAATTAGCAGAATCTAATATCCAATAAATGTAGTCTTGAGAAAGATTTCATGGGTGGTCAATTGTGACATTAAATGGAAGTTAAAAAAAGAGATACTGTTAGCTATTTTCCATAATCAAACAGAAGTGACAGAAAAGGAACGAATAGGATGGCATTGACTTTGGAGAGAAACAAATAGGTCATAGAAAAGCTTTGGGAACATTTTTTTGTGTGTTTTTGTCTTGGGACCATATTTAGGGGCTTAAATTTTTGAAGAAATACTTTGAAAAATAAAAAAAATCATTGTGAAAAATAAAAAAATCAGGCCAGTGAGTTTGATACTTTGATATTGCAGAAGCTGCACTGGTGTTTTAGGATCAGATTCATCCCTAGTCAGTGGAAGCACTTACCTAACACTTACTACCTTCATCATGATTTTAGTAGTTTACTACCTTCATCATGGCTTCCAGTAGTTTAAGTTTTTGCAACTGAGGGAATTGGACCTTGCATATCATCAGTTAATGACATTCGGCTGATGAGTGGTAACTTTCTTAGCTGTAATTCTTGAATTCTTTATTTTGAGTCCACTCCTTTTTAAATTTTATTGTTATTATTAAAGGATTGCACTTAGAAACACAAATGAAAATCAGCGTGCTCTTTCATGAGGGCTGTGTGTATGTACAGCCAAGCACTTTAAGCCAGATTTTCAAAGGTAATTAAGAGCCTGAACTTTCAGAGATGCCTAAGAGGATCTTTGAGAGACTCTGCATGTTTAAGCAGCTAAATGACTTTAAATATCTCAGATTATTTTTGAAAGATTTAAGCAAGTGTTTTCAAGCACCTTCTTGAAACGGGATTTTAGTAAGTGTGAAGGTCTCTTAAAATCCTGAATAGGTCATATTTTTCTGGTAATGAGTGTTGTTCATGCGCCTCCCAAACAGCGAAGATGTTTCTAAAACGTGGTCATATTTCCTTTGGGAACTCTCTTCTTAAAAACTGACTTTGCTGTTGACTGCAGTAGATGTAACTTTAAGGAAAAAGAAATCACTTTCCACATAGAAATTATATTTTAAGCCATTTCTTTCTTGACCCATAGGCCTACGTATCCCTGACTTAACTCCGTAGGCTGTAGCTTGTCGCAGAGAATGATTCTGCTGTTGGCAGCTCTGCTCATTCAGCGTGTTTGCTAACTTAGTAGCAAAGTGCTTCTGTATTTGCTTGGTCTTGGTTTCTGAACAATGACTTATTTACTGAAACATTTCTTTTTCTGCCTTTTTTTTTTTTTACTTATTGGAATTGATTGTGTGAGTGAAGTTCAGGATGTTGTGACTGCAAGTTTCTGTACTGTCAGTTTTTCCAGGAGGTATTAATTATATGCTTGTAGGACCTTGGGTTTCACTCATTACTCTGACTAAAATAAAGAATAACTGAAATAGGAAAACATGCTGTATTATTATTTGTATTAGGAATCTTTTTGGTGCAGGCTTACTTGTAAAATTAGAGATTTTTTAAGATGTAAGCTTTTTGGATGTACAATTATTAGTTGATTTTTTTTTCAGAAAAAAAAAAAAGCCCTGAGGCTTGTGTAAAACTAGTGGCTACATAAAGCTGGGGAATCAGATGTCTACTGGGCAAATTGACAGAACTCATTAATCTGAGATGCAGTGTACTATAGAGTCTGTCCTTTCATGCACCTGCCCATGCCTAAAGTAATTACATGATGGCACTATTAATACTGAAGAGCTTGAGTGGGGATAGGGTTATCTTCTCTTCTCAGTAATTGATTGCTAGCTGATTAGTGGACAACATTTTTTGTACACTGTAATTGCCTTTCTGCTACTGTAGCCTCTCTAACCCCAGGGTTAGGCCATCTTACTGGTTTTGAGGCCTTGACAATAGCACCATAGCTCTCAAAGTAATGAACTGGAACTCAGTCACTGTGAATTCCTCAAACAAAAGATGACTAGTTAAATGTATTTAAATGATAGCGTTATTTTACAGCAATCAGACAACAGAAGATTTGTTGCCTTCCGCCTCACCTCACCTCCTCTTTCTATGAAGATATTTTCAAACCCTCTGATTCCTGTATGGAAAAGCAGGCAGTTTACTTCTGTTAAATCACATCTGTTGCTTGCATAAAGTTATGATTTAAATTGTGTCAGAACCATGTAATAAGCTTGTATGGTTTCTTGTGACCCTATAGAAACAGCAAATCTATAGATTTGCTTCTTTTGGAGCACATTGGTAATAAAGGAGTGTATGAACTCTGCAGTGGGGTCTCAAAGATCTACTGGTTTCTGTTATGTTCTTGTATTCTGAAAGCTGACTCTGATGTTTTTCTTGAAGTCTGGTAGATACTAGGCTGCTGCTCGGGAAAGCCTGGAAAATGAGGCACGTTTTACCATGAAGTTGCCTGTAGAGGGCAGATGATTTCCAGGGCTACAGAGTGCTTTAGCATTTCTCCTCCCCTGTGACCCTAGATACCAGATGTACCTGGCTTGGGGACTCTTAAATCTGATGACCAACTCTACTTGGCATGCAGGTTCATGAAGCTGGAAATGAAAGGTTATACTACAGGAGACTTGACAGGTCTGAATCTTGGGAGTAAGTTAGACATGAAATAAATGCTAATTTCCACCTCCCAGCCTTCTGTGTACCTGAAAAATAAAACCTATCTTGTATCAGCCTTCAAATTATCTTCCCATGTTTCTCTTCTGGTATAAGTGGATGTTTCCATAGCTTCGCACTAGAGTCATATTAATATTTGAGCTTTCTTACACTGGTCCTGGACTCAAATGGGATGGAATAACACTGGTACAGCAAAGAAATCTCTAATCTCTGCCTGAATGGTGAACCATATGCTTCCTTGCTTGATTATCAGTTTATTCTATGTTACACTCAAAAGACTAATTTTATGAACATTTTATAAAGAGTTCTGATTGGCCATGTTCAGGACAATTGCTTAGCTTAATCACCGAAGTGGATGTCTAGGTTTAAATTATGGAACCATTTCCCTAGATTCCCGTCTCCAAAGGTACTAGAGGCAGTAAAAAACATTACTCAGTATGATTTCCAGTATTCTGTCTATGAATCCAGCCAGAGGCATATTCCTGGGAGGAAAGTGCAAGAACACACAATTGTCCACTCTGTGACATAACCTGCCTGGAAGGACATTTCATTTTCTAACTTTTGTAAATTACCAGGTACTCTAAAGAATGTTGACTTGCCTTAGGAATGATACTAAGCTAGTCAGAAGTCTAAATGACTTCTGACTTTCTGCTTGTTGTGTGCTCTGCAAAATAATACAGATATAGATGAAATGACCAAATACTTTGATTGATGGTTTGGTAGTAGCCTGAGGGCTGTGGAAAGGTTCATATGGAAATCTAATCCCACGACAACTGACTTTCATGAGTGCTAGTTTAGATCTCAGACATGCTTTCCCTCAGCTAATGGAGATTTGTGCCTGACAGATGATTCTCAAAACAAACTGGGGACAGATGTGTAGCAGGTATAGAGAAATTATGGAGTTTCTCTGTGAACAGGCTGAGAAGAGAAAAAGTGTAAGAGGCCTCAAAAGACATGGAAAGGTTCCGATGGCTTGGTTGCTGAAGAAAATGAGGAGAGGCAAACTGAGTTTTGCGTAGGCTTAACTTGTGACATGACTGCTGTTACAAACGCATCTTTCAGATCATGTGAACTGGAGTTGAGAGAAAGTAAGGTCTCCTGTGCAGCATGTGTCTGTGCTTCATGGCATGGCTAGCCTTGGAGAATCTGAAGGCTGTGCATCTGAATAGGTTCACCACAGAAGCCCACTTATGCTGGGTTGTGTAACAACTGCATACAGCAGTTAGATTTTACAAGGAGACACCCTAGTTGATGCTCCATGCCCTTATACAGTGTTCAGTTGAGTTGTCCTTTACACATTTGCCTGGGATTACAAACTGAGCGTCTACTGTTCTCAATGAGTTAGCATCTGTATAAAAATGTCTAGCACACAAGCTGATGCAAATTGCAGCACCTTTTGGCATTTACAGGAGGATGACAGGGATTAAGGAGGATATTAAGGAGTCTTCAGGTCATAATAGAAGTGTGTTGTCAAGAAAGGGGAGAAGCCTTCTCATTTTTTTCCCTATCTCCTTTATTTTCTGCAACCATAAACCAGCCTGTTCTTTGCACCATAAAATTTAAGCCGAGAAGCTTGGACTGTGTAATTCCTTAAAGCAGTCCTTATAGCTGTATAATTGTTAAAAGCTTAGTGCTGGATGGAAGGAGAAAGAGCAGTCTTTCCCAGTAAATGCTAAATAATTTTTAGAAAGTATTAATGTCGTACATGCATGCACTCATTCTAAGTGGACCTAAATTATGTGTCATAAAAAAATCTTAACAATGTTAAGGCTGCAAAATGAACTTTCAAGTCAGGAAATGCCAGCGTTAAGGTTGCTGCTTTGAAAGCATTTGTCTGCTTTCATGAACAGTCTTTAATTACTGGATCACATGCTGGTTTTTTTTCCTACAGGACCACTGCCTTATTCACTGCACAGATGGGTTATGTTCTCCGAGTTCAAAATTTTAGCTTCATTATTTCATGTGTGGCCCTAACTTATATTGTCTGGGAAATACTAATATTCTGCTCTAATTAGAAAAATTTTCACTTCCACATAGGCTTATCTGGGCTGCTCCCCACTATCATTGCAAAATGCTTCTCAAATATTTATACATTAATTTTCATGATACCTTTGGAAGGGGGAAGTTGTACGTCCATTTTACAAAGGGAGGACTGAGCCATGGAATGATTGTTATAGACTCACCCATTTTGTGTAAGGTATTTTAGCTAAGATACTCAGGACCTGATTTTTCAGGATGTGTAGCGAAGTAAGTAGTAAGGTGTATGTTCTCTGGTAGAGTTCCTCTTGATTTTGGTCAGCTGTAGAAGTTTTTAGCACTTCTGGAAATTACAAATTACAAATTACCTAGAATACAAAGAACACACTCTTTTCAGCCACTTGAGCTGTTAGCGCAGTCACAGATTGTTATAGCTAGGAAATCCAGAATAAGTTAAGAGGACATTCTCATGGTACCCAAGACTATTTATTGCAAGTTGCAAAAGCTTCCCATCACCTTCTGTTGAACTTAGGACCTTTTAAACAAAAACTAATTCCCAAGAGAAAAACAGGAGAGATGAAAGGAATTTTCACTACCCTTAGCAACTCAAATGGGTTGAAGTGGCAAAAAAAAAGTCCATTAAAAAAGTGGAGCGTGCCTCATGAGAGGCATTCCTTTTTAACTCATGTTTTTTGCCAACATGATCTGAGGAAAAATCTGGTTTTGAACCTCTGATCTGATTGATTGAACATTAGATCAGGCTCCTGAAAGTCCTAGACTACTTCTAATTTCCAGTCTAACTGTGCATTTGGTGTCTTACCAATACTACTCTTTTCTTAAGTAATCCATCTCCTTTTTAAATATTTGCTTCCCAAATTCATATATTTACTCATTGAATCTACATCCAGGCTCCAGAAGGAACTTCCAAGATCCTTTGGTAGAGCAGGAATCAGAATGAAGTTCTTATTCCTTCATCTGTTTTGAGTACGAGGCCATTTTTTTTTTCCTATGGATCATGAGAATTACATTTCTCTGAATGAAAGTAAATCAGAAGATTTGCACCAGGAGCATATTTAATATTCTCCAGTGCTACTGGGTGTTCAGTTTGCAGCCTGAAGCAGATGTGACTATTAGAATGTTAGCACCAACAGGTTTTGTGTACAGATCCCTTCCTATTGATCTCAATACATGCTAATTTTGGCATACTACTTGACACTCTCAGATTTTAGCACTGGGAACATTTCTTTAAATCAATTGCACAAACTTTTGCAGTCAGGGATGGTAACTGTTACGAGTAGGAGGTTGCTAACACACAACTAGGTATATGCTTTGTTAATGAAGAAAGAATTTTTGTAGACAGCAGACAAATCTTGAGATTTGTGAACTGTGGAGAAAAACAAGTTAGTGTAAGTGTGACATGCAAAGGAAAGGGGCTGACTCAGTGTACATCTGCAACTGAACTGTACCTGCCTGTGTTGTGGTTTTGTTTAGTGAGGGGGGCCCTAAGGTGGTAGCTTCTGTAGGAAACTGCTAGAAGTTGCTCCCCTTTGTTCAGTGGACTCGGCCGGGCCTAGGGCGGACCTGCTGCTGGCCAAGGCCGAGCCGATTGGTAGCAGAATGTTCCGTGATAACGCCTCTGCAATAACGTATTTAAGAAGGGGAAAACAGAAAAAAAAAGAGAGAAGAGAAGATGTGAAGAAGCTGAGTGGGGACAGAGGCGCAGAGGGGGAGGCGCAGGCCTCATGGGCCTTGCAGGCCTCACCCTCTGGCCTCTCGCCAGGCAGCCGACTGGGCCCGACTCGGTCCAGCCCGGTTGCAAGAAGTGGAAAGGAGATGAGAAGTGAATAAGATGTAAAAAAAGATCCTGAGAGGCGTCTACCAGCCTGTTGTGAGGAACGGCTGCAGATGCTAAGGTCAGTTCAGAAGGAGGGGGAGGAGTAATGCAGCTCCTGGCCAAGATTCCCCTGAAGCTTGTGGTGACGACCATGGTGGAGCAGGTTGTCCCCCTGCAGCCCATGGAGGTCCACGGAGGAGCAGAGATCCACTTGGAGCCCGTGAAGGACCCCGTACCGGGGGAGGTGGATGCCTGAAGGCAGCTGTGGCCTGTGGAGGGCCCGCTGGGACAGCTGTTCTAGAGGGACTGCATCCGTGGAAGAGATGACCCACGCCGGAGCAGTTCCACGAAGGACTGTGGCGTAGGGGTGGGACCCCACAATGGAGCAGGGGAGGAATGTGAGGAGTTCTTCCCCTGACCACGAAGCAGCGGCATAAAACAATGTATGATGAACTGACTGCAACCCCCATTCCCTCTTCCCCCCTGTGCCGCTCGGGGGGGGAAGGTAGTAGAGATAATATTAAGCTTGGGAAGAGGGAGGGGTGGATGGAGGTTATCTTGTTCTCTGTCTCATTATCCTGCTATTTGTAGTAATAAATGAATAGTTTTCCCCAAGTCGAGTCTGTTTTGCCCGTGACGGTAACTTTAAGGATTTCTCCCTGTCCTTATCTCAAACCTCGAGCCGTTTTTCCTTAGATTTTCTCTCCCTGTTCTCTCGGAAGGTGGGGGAAGTGCGAGAGAGACTGCGTAGTCTGGTCCTGATTGGGGCTGAACTACGACAGCCTGCATGGGCTCTTGGCCACAGGACTGGATGGGCCATGTTTATTATCCATGTGGAACCAGAAGCAGAGCAGACATGGTGATTCTGTATGGAGAGGAGGAGCAGACCTAGTGCCAAGATCACGACCAGTCACCCCCAGGGTAAAAGTTGTCTTCTCTACCGGCTGTGATGTTACGGTAAAACCACATTTCCCTTTATGTTCCTTCTTTCCGTAATGTCATTCATTCTTCTGTGATGATAAAATAATAACAAAAATCATCAAGCTAATGAAAGAAAAATTTAAAATATTAGTCAGAGTAAGACACTGTGTAGAAAATGTCAACCTGGATTTAGGGGCAGTGGAAGTGTCATGGGAAGTACTGGGCAACCTTAACTACAGGTGATGTTGCTGGCTCCACCTGTAATGTATATTATCTAAAACTATTTAAGCAATGTTGTCCTTCACTGTCATGTTTCTTATGTTGAACTTTTTGAATAGCGAGCCTGAAAATAACAATCTGAGCTCATTAGTAGATTAGGTGCTGCAGTGAATCCATGTGTTTAGTGTTAGTTCTTGTTCTTCAGTTTGATGGGTTTCTTTTAGAGAGCAATTACATCTGATTGACATGTTTTTATGTGCCTCTAGCCCTGACTCCTTCTTACTAAACAATTCTACATCAAGGACAGTGACTTTTCTACTGCCATTAACTAAAATCAGGATCCAGGAGAAAAAGTTAAATACCTTTTAAGATGCAACTTGAAACAAATTATAAAATATGTATAAAGAGGAATATATTTTGGTTTCATATACTGTAGTTGTTGAAAGTCAAGTAAAAAACATAGTTTAAGGCATGGAAATGCACTAAAATTAAGAAACAAATTCTGGTTTTTCTACTTCAGATAATGAGGGCCAAATCCTATCACTAAATGTGCATATAGCTTTTCTGTGTAATTTGCACTTCATCTTTCACATTAAATGATATAATTTGATGAAGTTTTATACTAATAATGTTATTATGCATCCTGAAATCCTAGTAAGTAGAAGTGACTTTTTTTTTAATGAAACCTTTCACTGTAAAAAAATGCATACTTGAGGATACCAAGTGTTCTTGCCCACTGAATTTTACTGTTTATGGAAAAAACCTTAATTTGAAAAGGATTAAAGGCTTAGAAAGTAAACAAACAAAAATCATTCCTCCCTTACTAAACCCACTATGACTGAATGTTTGCTTTAGTTGTAATTCAGTTTGTTATCTTGTACTTTGTGGGTTTATTTTTTTTAAATTTAAAATTCAGTTATGGGTTAGAATGAAGCAGAAGTCTCTTCCACCCCTCTGTTTGCACCCCAGACTCAAGGGATGTATTTTTACATTGCTTGCATTCACCTCTTACAATCTGTTAGCAAAAATTATTTGGTTGAATTTGTGTTTTGATGAAGTTGACAGAATCTATCAGAATTGTCCAGTGAAGATTTTTTTTTTGCCTGAACACAGCAAGTAAATATAAGCAAAACTTACATTTGCTCTCCTTTTAGAAATCAATGTATCTTTTTTTTTTCCTGATGCCTGTTTTACATTTACTCTCCTTTTATAAAACCGTGGCTCTTTTTTCCCTGTCTTGGGAAGCTGCGTGACAGTTTGTGTTACGTAAATGAGCTGTCTTAAGTAAGTTGTCATGCTGTAGCTTTTAAAGATATCCTGGCTGGCCAGGGAGTGGATTTTTTATTATTTGCGGGCATATTTGTGAAGCAATGAACACTTTGCTCTGTTTTAGATTCCATTTTCACCTTTCTGCTCTAAATTTGCAGAACTGCCTCTTAATTTCATGTATCTGTTTCACAGCTAGCATATCTGGGACTTCTCTGTTCTCAGACCCTTTTGACCATGGGTTATTCTGTTTGAACGTAAGAGCAAGTCAGAACTGGCTTACAAATTTTTCTTGTAGTGATTGGTATGCAGAGTCTTGCTTGTATTTTCTTTGCAATTTTGTTTCCCATTTTGCGCTAATTCACTGCTGAATACCAATTCTTAGCATTGGTATCGTTGTAGGAGGTTTGGGATTATGATCAGCTTCTTTTTCAAGGGAAATGCAGCTCTGCAAGGGAAGTGCAGATGAAAAATGGGGTGATAAATAGCATGGAAAAATAACCAGAAACACTCCTGCTTCTTGCTGTTGGCCCATGTTCCATGATAAACAAAAGCTCTGGTCTGTAGCTGTACCTGGAGAGTGTGAATGCAGATCTTCACATTATGTTTCATGCCCAGGCCTAATGAAGTGTGTTAGAGCTGGCTTCAGAACTGGGGGCATGTAAGGCTCCTAAATTTGGGATCTCATAGATAGTCCAGGTCATGTGGCTGGAGCAGACTAAATTATTGTACGTGATGTCTGTCTTGCCCTGAGGATTTCTACCCTTAATAAGGATTATTTATCCCTTGGGTTTTTTATATATATGTAAGACTATATAAGAATGCAACATAAAAATAATTTACTGGGTTTCCCAAAACCAGAAATGCCAGGTCGTATCATGCAAAGCAACAAGGGCCCTGTTAGTCATTTATGTTTTGCATTAAATTATCCTACATTACTATCTGTAGTTGTCTTAATTTAGCCAAATGTGGTTGCGCATGTAGTTTCCTTGCATTTTTCCTTAAACTAGTTGCTTTCCCACTGATTTCAGAAGCCTCTGACTTTCCTCTCCCTGCTATTGTGTACGTTCTGCCACTCAGCTGTGTGCTGTGCTATAATAACGGTTGTAACTACAGAGCATGCCAGGTGTACTTTCCTTTTTGACAACAAAAGGCCAGATGACAAAACTGTTTTGTTTCTATGCATTTTTCCCTGAAAACTTACTGTAAGAAAATTAGTTCTCTCTTGCCAAATTAATAGTGTGATATAGTAATTAGCAAGTTCTGCCAAAATATCTGTTCCAGCTAGGGATTGCATTTGGGAGCTCTTCTATTTTTTCCCTTAAGCACTGACCACAGAACTTAATTAACTTTCTTTTCCATCATAAATTCCAGTGCAGGCGATGGCCACTGTGTCCTCCCCCACTCCTCCGTGTTCAGTTATGATAAATTGTCCCTTACGCAGCCAATCTGGAGGCAGGTGCCTGTATGAATCTCAGGGGTTATGCATACTGTACTATCCGTGGGGCTGATTAATAATGATCTTTTCACTGAACCCTCCTTCTTTATTCTGTGTTTACGCTTCAGTGAAATAGGGAGACGTTCATGGTAGAATGAGAGGGTTCCTCCCCTCCCGATTATACTTCTCGTTTAAACTAATCTCTTTTGGAATTGATTTGCATGTGCAGGCTGCTAGGTCCATGTGTTTAACCCCTTGACCCACGTGACCATTCTTGTTGTTCTGTTGTAAGGACAACCTTTGCCCCGTTCCTTTTTCTCAGTACCTCCTGTATTTGTATGCGTTTGCGTTGATGTTTAATCCCCTTGCGTTTCGCCTTCCCTTATTGTCCATACTGCATTCCTACTCAGCTCTAGCTGAACTGCCACTGCCCAACAGTTTGTGTAAAGGGTCTTGTGTTTTGTTTGTAGCTTTGCCTGTGAGGTTTTTATCCATAGACATCACTAAAAATTTGTGACCAATTTGTTTGAACATTTCAGGAGACTCTTTCTAGTCTGTATCTCAACACACACATTTGTAAACATTTTCATTAGACACATAGGAGCCAAAATTTAGTCACAAAGCAATGGAACGTAAGTTACCATGTGTCTGTGGGAACATCTAGATGCTGCAGTAGACATTATGCTGAATTTCCTGGGCTGCGGCAGTGTTCTTGCAAAGCACTGTGGAGGTGTGCACGTGCACTAGCCCGGGTTTAAAGAGTAAACCAAAAGGACGTGGTGACGCAGAGCCATTGCTGCGATGCAATATTTGCTTCTGGGTCTGGGCCTAGCTCGCTTAAAAGCCTCCATACCGCACGCTTTTGGGGTGGGAGTCTCTATACAAAACAGATCAGATATCTTTGCATCTGCAGTGTAGACAAGGCCTAAGTTACTTTGGAAATGAAAAGGTGCTTTCTCCCAAGTCTGGTCATTAGGCATTTCTGAAAACTTCAGTTCTTTATAGGGAACTCTTTTTGAGCTCTGATTACTAAACTAGAACTAGGAATTAAGCCCTCAAATTAGACAGACATATATTTTTAATTATTTTCCCTGCCTTAATATAGCATTGTATTTTTGTTTACTTTTATTTTATTTTAAAATTTTGCTGATTCTGAGCAGACAGTTTCATTGCATTGTTTGCAAAAACGCTTTTGTGTTTTCTTTATGGTGGCGACCTTTCGGTCCTCAAATTGTGTGTGAATACAGCAAACACACAGTTTTCATTTGATGGAATTCCCCAGTGCTTTGTTGAATTTATTGTAGCTGATCACTGGGGAAAAGGTTTTGGCCGTGATTGACTCCTGTTCTTTGGTTATTTCCAGCACTAGAGAATTTGGTCTTTTCATTCACTGTCAAGCATGCTGCAGACTTGACTGGGTTTGATATACTGCTCCGTCACCCTTTATTTTAATCTTTTTCTGTAATGTTTGGTCCCCAGGACCTTTGCATATTTTAGTTCTGTCCATGAAGTTATTAATTTTTAAGTCATTTCCTTATCTTCATTTTTTTTTCAGACATTGCAAAATATTTATTTCCTATTCAAGGCAGTTCTTTTTCTGTCAGATTTCTTTTTTTCTTTCTGTTCTCACCACTCATATCCAGGAGAAAATACTCAGGAAGCATGACAGAAAAGGCAATGTGAACCTCCATATAGTCATTGTTGTTCTTGGTTCAAAACCAAAGCAATCCATAATTAAATCAAGCTCAAGTGTCTTGTCACCAGATTGCCGATGAATGTTTTAATTACTATCAGGTTCCAAAAGGGGAAGGTAAAAAAACCTACTTGAAAGAATAAACTTTGTTATCTCCTGCTGCTGTATGTGTCTTCATCATATAAAGTTGTCAATTTGACTTCAGTCTTGATAATATCCTAATGAAATTACTTGATAACCGGTGGAGGGTTAAACTGAAGTAATATTTAAGTACAGCTTGTGATTCCTTCTGTTTTGCTAGGCAGAACGGCACTAATGAGAAGTAAGATGTTTAAACTCTCTGCGTTTTTCACTTATTATCCGGGTCTAACTACAGTTTGATTATTATCTTGCATTCAAAATAAAAGCAGGACATAGAAAAAAGTAGATGTCATGCTGAGCCCAAACATCACCAAGCAAAAGGCTTCTTCATACTTAAAGGCTTCTCTCTGATGTTCAGATCAACCCTTAAAAAAGCGTAACAACAATCAATGCCAGGGGATTTTCAGAGTTACTTTTGATAAGGACACTCTAAAGCAGGAAGTTGTGGCAGGTGGTGTTGGTGTTGTTTCCTTGTTTCAAACAGTTGTATTCACATGCCCTGGAAATGAAAGTGAGTATTTTTCAATGGAGTAAGCTTAGCTTATTAAAAAAGATTATGAATATTTTTAAGGTGCTTCATGATATCATACCACAATGGCATAGCAAGTGCATAAGAAAGGTGCTTTCTGTCTATTGAGGTTCTTTCTAAGGATGAAGGAATCTCATGGTCTTTTCTGACATTATTTATACTATATTAAGGTGGAGTAGTAATCACCAACATTTTGTTAGGAGCTTGTGCTTACAGCCTGAAAATCTTAGCAACTCTCAATAGCAATGAATTCAGTATGTAGTATATTTTTAATTGCACTTAAAAGAGCTTATTTGCTTTTATCACTTGAAAAGCCAAGGACTTATTATTTCCATTTGGGTATTATAGTAGCAAGCTTTGGCTTTTGCCTCAGGTAAAAAAGAGAGCTTTGTTTATTTTTTTAGTGCTTGATGCTTTTACTGATGGCAGTATTTGAAATGCAAGGAGGAGGTTCCAGTGATTTCCGCTGTGGCAATCTGTGATGGCAGTAGCTGTGAACCCACTTCTAAGAGAAATTACTATGGTCTGTGTTATTAGCTACATTGAGTGTAGTATTGGCAGCACTAATACAATCTCAGCTATGCCTCTATATGTGTTATTAATGTTGGGATAGATCAAAATGCATTCCAGGCTGGGTTTGTACTTTTCACTTACATACTCCTCCTGTTTATAAGGAGAGCTGGGCAATGAGCTGCACTTTCCTGCCATACTCTCATTTGGGTTTCCTTGTTCACATACATTTTTCTCTAGCAATTTCTTTTCCTACTGCAGAATGTCTTTAGATGAGGATACAAAGTCATTGTTAGGAATTAAAGTAGCAAGGGACTTGGTTGTTGCAATTCAGAGTAAAATTTGTTCCAGCAAGTCCGAAATTGTCTAAACTGCTAATGTATGAGTTTTTAATGCAATGCTTTTTATTAAAACACAGCATGAAATGCAGATCATATAGTGAAATCTTCAGTGTGTTGGATATGAAGCTGTTTAGGTGGTGATAGGATCTTTACAAAGGAGCACAACCTGCAGCTTTATGTAAAGTCTGGGTTACCTGTTGTTCGGTATGTTATGTGGGGAGTGGATGAAAGCTGCTATGTGTAAGAGCTGCCATTCATTTAGGATGAATGTAAGAAGCTGTTAACGTGCTCTGTAGTAGGACAGCAGAAACACCCTTGAAAATCTAAGCTAAGGCTAGACCAGACAGGAGCTGAGCTACATGGAGGAAGGAATTTCACTGTGGACCAGACGCAAAGCCAGAAATTGGGAAATTCATCCTTGCTGGAGAGGAGGAAGACAACATTTGAGTGCTATGGATGAAGGAAAGAGCAGACAGAGCCAGTATGGCAGAGGCAGAGGGAGAGTGGGCAGGAAAATGAAGACATTTGTGACATGATCCTGAAAGAAAGCTAGAAGGGAGCCCTTCAGCACAGGCTAGAAAATAGCAGCATGCTGTAGTGAGCAAGTGCTGTTTTCCCACTGTGTTCAGGGGAACAGAACATACATTATTTTGAAATTTAACAGCTTTGCATCAAAGAAGTACCTGACTCTGTCATCAAATACTCCATGTAGAAGGGAAAAGAATACATGAAACACTATTTGTTACTGCTCTGATCAAAACATAGCGTCATTTATCTCTCTCTTGGCCTGTTCCAAAGAACATATGATGCTGCTGAAGCTACCTGCTGAGGGCCTTATGGTAAAGTTTTAAAGGTATTTAAGCTCCTGAAGATGTAGAGGCAGCTAGTGGACTTTTTAAAAACACCTGGGATCCTAACTGTCTTTGTAGGCAATTAGATGCCCAGGCATTTAGAGAGATCCTATTAAAGGACCTCTAGGGCTTCTGGTGCTTTGTAAATATGCACCCTCATCATCTCACCTGAACTGCTTTTGACTGTGGACATCCTATGGCTGGGCTCTAGTGCTGACCAATACATTGGTCTGTTCTCTCTATCGCTTATTCGGTCCAGGTGACCACAGAAACAGACCATATATTTCTGAAAAAAACAAACAGGGCTTTAAGCAGAAGCTCAACTCTTGAATGGCTTTTTAGTTTTCACAGTTCTCAAGGGTCTTGGTAGTAAAAACAAATAAAACCATCCATTCAGCTTCCCAAGTGTTGTGATGCAGGCTACCTGGGAATGATATATACTAGTCAAGAGTCAAATCCGGGAAGGGAGATCTTTAGCAAGGAACATCAATAAGATAAATGTAAACTGTTTCTCAATGTACTGAAACCCTGCCGTCATTAACACAATCAACACGTCAGGGTTCTGTTTGAAATGTTTGTTAGACTCCATTCTTCTTACTTTCTAAAACTGTCTTTTGTGCAGAAGCCACTCTAGGTAACAAGAGTTGGGTTCGGCTTTTTTACTTTCTGTATGCAGCCTCATATTGGGTTTGTATTAAGACAACTTAAAAATGGCAAATATTTATTCTTAGGATAAGTGCACAGTGTTATTCCCAGGTAGAATCTATGGGATGCAGCTCTTATAACAAATCGTATGTTTTACGTCTTGTAAAAGTAAGGAGTCCTCAGTATTCAAAACAGACAAAAATGGTACAATCTGGCCATGAGTGAATGACAGCTGATCATCTTTTCAGGAATCCTTGAGTGTTTGCTTGCTCAGCAAGAGAGGTAAGTCTCGTTGTTGTTACTTTTAACTGGAAGAATGAAGAATATTCTGTTGTTTCCTAAAATCCCTTTGTTAGCCCGCTCTTCTGCACACTTGTGGCATCTCAGTAATTCTGAACATGAAAAAATCCTGAAGTTATTTTCTGTGTTAATTTCAGTGGCTGCTGTTTGCCATTTTGATGATATTGCCAAATTTTGAAGGTCACCCTGTTCTTAGCGGTCCCGTCAGAACAAAGTGCTAATGCTGACTTTTTTCCCAACAATGTAGAGATTTAACTAGCACACAAGAGGAGTCCATCAAAACTTTATCCTCCACTGAGTATTATTGCATTTGTAAAGATAATATTAATACATATTTCTAATGCTCTATGGATCATTGTCTGGCAGTAGACCAATAATTGGGTATAAAACATTAACAACTAAAAAGGAATAGTGATTCCTTTGGGCTTATAATTGTTGTTCATTACAAATTGCTACCAAAATAGGACTGAGCTGATTCATAGAGAATTAAGTAGATTTGGTTTAGTAATGTTTTCAGGTTTCTGAATAAATTATGAATGCATCTTGACTGTTAGAAGGAGCCACTGACATTATGAAAGAGTAATGAACAGATCCGCAAGAGAAAAACAGCCTCAGCTGATCATCCTGTTCAAAACCTATTAAGGTCTGATGAAATGAGAAGATTTTTTCCTTCCGTGTATAGATGTGCAACAAGTCATAAGTTGTGGACTTTAATAATATATTTTCTTCACAAGCAATAACACAGCAATTAGGAAGTGCTCACTGAGGTAGAAATAATGGTAACTGCTGCGCAGATTAGCTTTGCTAAAGGGAGCTCTCAGACATACAGTAAAACAACATATTCCAGGTTCCTGTTGGTGTGTAATTTCTACTTTATTTACTTATCATCTCAGTTAAGAGGACTCCTGGCAGTAATGAGGCTACATAAATGCACATATAATACTATAAGATGTTACAAATTATATAAAAGATAAATCTAATGATTACCTATTATAATGACAGTGCAATCACTAGGGAAATTGTGCAGTTCTGAGAAGCTCATGGCTGGCAAAAATGCCGCTGCACAGTGTATTCCTTATTTCTGAGCTTTTGCTTCAGCATGGCTGTTGGTACGAGATATGTAATTCACTTGGAAGGGAGCTGCTAAACACAATGGCTCACAAATCTTTAGTACAGTAATACTTAGAGGTACTGTGCTAAGTATGAAAATAACAAGCCTGAAAACTTGGAGGGGTTTTCTTGCTGGAAATTTAGAGTATTTGTTACCACTGTGGTAAAAATGAGGATAACATGACTGCCAAAATGAATCTCTTATACGTTAACTGCCTTAAAAATAGACATGCAAAAAATGCCACATACTGCACGTTCTGTCGCAAGCAGGTATGGTCAGGTCCGTCAGTGCTAACTCAGGGAAATGGATATTGGTGTCTCTGAGCCCCAGCAGAGTTTTAATCTTTAAAATCTTCAAGGCTTCTGACTCTGATGCCTCTGATGTAGAACATTAAAAAAAAGTCAAACAGAATTTAGTAATAGATTAAGCATAGAACGTTTAGAATATGTGCTTACAGTAAAATAGCAAATGTTAATTAAAATAAATTATAATTAAGAAGCACTTTAGAAGTGTCAGGCTTTTGGGTTTTTTTTTCTTTTTATGCTGGATGATTGTCCCCAAATCCTACCCCTTCTCCTGTGAGGATGTTTACAGGATTGTATATGTGATGTTAGATGCAAAGGCACTGTAGGAGATCCGTTACACAGAGGGGTAAGAAGGCATTAGAGGCATTCTGTGCTGAATAAGTTATGATATTTGTGTAAGTGAAGTATGTGAAAGAGAGTCAACACTAAGATTTTACTAAACAAGTGACTAAAGTTAAGCTGTTAAATTCTCTCTAACAGCTGAGCACTTAATATTTTAAATCTAAATGCTTACTAATTTAGGAAACCAAATATGAATTTATTAACTGTAGTCATGTTGTGCTGTGCAATACCAGCCTTGAAGAAGACATAGTGATTTGTGGTGTTTTTTTTTTAAAGATAGAACAAAGGGGATATCGGCTCTTTCAGTACTGGTAGATTGTAGTGAAGTGTAGACTAGAAGTGGGTGTAGACTCCATGGACATTTTTGAGTAAGCTCTGAAAATGAATGGCAGAGAGGATGGAGATGGTGTGGTCATACGCGCTGCTTTATGTGGTAATGCTGCAGAGGTTCAAACTGGAGCTGGAATGGAAGGGTGGCAGCAGGATAGGAGTCTTGTAGTCTATGAGAGGATATGAATGGGAAATAGTGAACATTTGATTTTTGTGGTTGGTATGTTACAGACTTGCAGAAACACTTGATGGAAGAGAAAGGGAATGAAAGTCAATGATGACACAAGCATTATGAGGAGTGGCAGGGACTGGCCTCTTGGAGCTGAAGAGGGAGATGAATAAGACACATTTGTATTTGAGATTACTCTTTTTATCCAGGAAAAGTATTTACGTCTCCAAGATATTTGTCTGACAATGAGTTATTTTCTACCATCCTTGTCCTCCTCTGGAAGGTCTAGATTGGGACTTGCTTTTTTCCTTCTCTTTTTTCCGCTCTCCACAAGTACTTTTACAATGAAGGGCACAAAAATAGTGTCCTTTATGGAGATACCTAGGAGCAACTGAAATCTATCACAAGAGAAGTTTCTGGAGAGTAAAATGAAGGCACTAGTTAACAGGCAGCAAGACTCATAAGAGCAGAATTTTTAAGGTAATGAGCAATTGAGTAAGCTGCCTAATTTTTGTCTAATAAAGATGTCTATATTCAGTTACTTTGAAGAAGTGTATGTGTTGTTAAAGGGTATGGCCTGCAGTCATTAAATGTCATATGTTTTGTTAGGTCTTGCATTGTGTTTGCATGTTTGACTCCCAGAGTTGACTGAAATGGCATACTCCTCTCATTCTCCAGTCCCAGTACTTTGAGATTTGCTTCAAACTGGTCAACAGTCATCAAGGTAAAGATGGACGGCTGATATGGCCGTGTCAGCCTATTTTCCTCAGGAGCTTCCATTTCTGTTTGCGTGATGCAGACATACATTTATTACTGAAATACCCATTTCGAATGTTCTTTCCTTGGGCCGGGATTTAATTACTGCTTTAAAAGATGCAGGAACCCCACCCTCCTTAACCAGTCACTCTTGTAGTATCTTTAGTGTCTCTACAAGATTATATCAATGTCAAGAACAGTAAGCCAATTTTTATATGACAGCCAGAAACATTTCCAGCAGCTCTTGGTAAGTGGTGAAGTCTCAAACAAAATGGCGTAGAAGACTCCCTGGTTGCTTCCCTGCAGTGACAGTCATGTGATTGCCAGCTCCTGGCTGAAGCAAAGAAGATGCTCTCCTCACTTCCACACCAAGTTTTGCTTGGTTTGTGAGGTATAAACGAATTCCCTTCATGTGTATACATCTGGTGGTGTGGAGCTGTACTGTCACAAAATGTATGCCTTCAATAAGGCGTGACAGCTTGCCAGTACTGTAAGCTATAGATTTCACCAGCACACTGTGCCTGACTCAGTCCCTCTGTGCTAAATCGTGGCAGGATCGGAAATGCACTGTTCTATGAAAAAGAATAGAGGGAGCCAAAATATCTGTGCACACAGGTATATACATGCATATAGCAAAAAATTATAAGTCATTTGGAGACTCTAACAATGCCCGCTGAATCCCCTGGGAATAAGTTTTTACCTGGTTAGTATTCCAAGGCAAATGACAGACGCGCAGTCACTTAGGACATTTACAGCTACACCAGACAAAACACCTCAGCATTTTAGGGCAGGACACACTCCTGCCCTGGCAGAGGAATGTTATGAATGACCGTTAATTCCTGTGCATCTATAAGATAAATTCAGTGAGTTTCTGCTCAAAACAGATATACCTCGGTTTGTAAAATCACTATTCACATTTTAGATTCTCCCTTCTTATTATTTTTCAAGATCAAAGCCGTAAGATGCAAGAGGCAATAAATGCATTTGTGTAAGTAGTTCTTTTTTAAAAGTTGAGGAATAATTCACATTGTATAAATGATGTAGCATAATTGTTGCATTTAAATGTTACATTACACTTATGTTTACATTAATAATTAATAGGTCTGATTTTTTCCTTCTGAAAATGTAATTGGAAACAATATTTTCCCTCTTATTCTAATTAAAATATTTTAATAAATGTTTATTTAGATACTATGTCATGGAAGGTTGCAGCCTTGGCTGCCTAATGTAATGTAAAAATCAATTAGATACAGAAAAATATCTGGTTTTAATTTGCAAAGACTAGATAGCTGCCTTATCGCTGCTGGGTAGCAATATCCGTAACATTTTATATATTAAAATAGTAATGATTAGTATTAATCTTGGACATGCTATACTATTTACCTATTCATATATTCAAAGGTAATCTGTTTCCTTGAATGCAGCTTTTGAGTTGCCCTATTGTCTCATTTCTTTACCACAACGTCTTCTACAGTGGTTTGAAAGCAATTTCTAACATGCATCGTACACTCCAGCTTTATTTGTCTCTTGCAGAGATCAGCGTGCAAACATTGCTGCATATGTAAGCCTTGTAACTAATTGCAATGCAAAAATTTGAACATTGTACAGCAATTAATAATATCTCTGGTAGTGTAAGTGTGTTTCTTTCTCCCCATACACTCTTCCTCCATGCCCCCCCAACCATAAATCATTTCCAACCTGTCAGAATGGACCTGTGCTGGCAAAGAAACAAGGGTAATGTTTCAATTTTCTCCATCTGGTAAGATATTTTCTGTTATTTTTTTCTCCTTCTCTGTAGTTACTGAATTTACGTAAAAAACTGTGTATTTTAGACTAATAAGATTCCCTGAAATAGAGTGGAGGAAGCATGACCTGTCTCCCACTAAATCCGAGGTTGTGTGAGACAGGGTAAATTCTGTCATGTTAATATTATTGAGGGGTGTAGCTGAGGACCAGGCCGCCTTCCTGCACCTCCAACGCAAAGGGAAGGATGCCAGTATGCTGGCAGGGAGGCTGGGATTGTGGCCGCAGGCCTGTGAGTCACTGTACTCTACGCACATCATTCTGTTCTTATCAGTGTACAAAATCAATTAAAAATGAATTACAAGAAAATGCTTCTTTCTTTTCCTAAATATCAGTCATTCCAGCATCTGGGCTTTCGCATCCATGTTTTTTTACTTCATTTATGTTATTATTAATTACTTTTAAAAAATAATTCTGCATAGGAAAAAGCAATATCCTCTCTGAGTACCAGATCCTGTGTTCATGATAGCCCTTGCGAACAGTTCTCGGTATTGCTGTGGGAGTCTCCGTTACAAACTGGCTCACAAATGATGTATGGTTTTGTTATAGCCATTAAAAATAAAACCTGACTTTACTTACTTGCACAGAGAGAAATTTTTGGTCCTTCTGAAGTAACCACATCCTGTACTTGTAGGATCCATAGACAAAAAGAAATATCTAGATGTACAAAATAGTAAATACTTTTTGGGCAGTTCAGAGCTCCAGACCTTGAAGCATAGCAGCCCTTTGAGGAGGTGTACAGTGAGGCATGGGTAGCAAAGCTGGATTTGGCAAGGAAACTCTGTTCAGTGCTACTACTCCAGCCCTGGGCCAGAAACACTCCTGGGGAGCTGGTTGGTGACCTAAGTAGGAGAATTCCTCCTTCTTCTTGACCTTGTTCCTTACATTGTAGAGCCTGGCATTTATCTGAGGGTTTTAGCCAATTTGCACTACTTGTCAAATTCAGGTGTTCAGGATTGAGTTGAAATTAACAAATTATATTAAAACTATGATGTAATTTAACACCATTCCTTTTATTTACCTTTGGTTATATTAGCCCTTTTGGGTACATTTGGTTCACATTTTCAGGTTTTACTTCATGTTTGAGAAATCTAGACACTTTTTAAATGGAAACTGAGATTCACATTTATTCGTACATTTCCAGCAGTCAGGGCTCTAAGAAAAATAGCAAATATCACAAGATTCATAGGAAAATAATGAGAGTTGGCAACACTATCAATTTCCTCTGAGCATACTTCCATTATAGTTAGGTTATTGGACGTCGTTATTTGTTATTGCAAGGTTTCCTCTGTATGGAAAGCGCAGAGAGCCTTGGTCTGAAAGAGAACAAAACCCAAGAAGAAACAAGCATAAATTCTCTGTGAAAGAGCAGAGAGACGGTGTGCATGTGCGTGCATGCCTGTCTCCATGGATAGTCAGCACTGAACACTGGAAACAAAATGCTGTTTGACTTAACAAGTAGGGAGAGTACTTAGAAATGTAGAGGCACAAAAATGCCCATGCAATTTCACAGCTAAATACACTACAATTATAATCGAATGCAATAACAATTTTAAGGGTCATTTCATCGTGAGAGCTGAGATATCTTTTGAGTGGTGGAAAGCTCCCACTCAGCTGTCACCTAAACAATAGTTACGGTTCCCTAGGAAGGGAAACATTTGGACAAAATCGTTGCTACAGGGACAAAATACTTTTAAAAGTATTTCCTTGGTGTACTTGAAGTTCTCAGAAGATAAGGGAGACTTTAAAATCACGCATCCCTGCACACACCTGGAGTCTCAAACTCAATATGCCTATCCAAAGGAAGTTAACCTTTTGTTATTTGTGGCTTTGATGTCTGCATCTTTTCTTATTCAATAGTTAGTTATTGCTGGGGTTTTTTTTTTCATTTAGACTCCACAATGCACTGTGCACAATTTTCCCTGCTTCTGGAAGAAAACTATGTGTGTCCCAGGACATGGAGTTGTAGAACTATTGATAAATAAAGGGTAACTTTACTTTTTAATGAGGTCTAGCCTTATGGCAAACCGTGCACTTTACTTAAAACATGAAGACTCTGGGTAAGATCCTAACTAAAGACAAAAGTAATGGGAACACTCCTTTTATCCTGCAACTTCAGTCTCAGCTTTTTCCTTTTTATGAGTTTGCAAAGTCTGTGTAAGTCTTATTTGTGATGACGTTCGTTTCAGCCCCTTGTGTTGCTCTGTGGTCCAGCAGTGACTGGGAGCACTTCAGAGACAGCACACTCTCAGGTGTCACATTATAGCATCACCTCTGGCTGATAAAAGAGAAGTATTAATAAGCTCCAAAAAAGCCTCATATCCAGTACTTTCACCACTGCAGCGTTGTTCATTAACATGTTAGTGAGCATCAATAGATGCCTCCAGAAGAGACTAAAAGCAGCCAAAATAGAGCTGCTTCTTCCAAACATAAGCAGTGGTATAGAAATACTAGGTTTGAAAGGAGAGTTCCATCCTGTTTCATGGGTCTTTCAAAACAACGATGTAAGTCATCACTATTAAATCAAAAAGGCACCCTCTGTGTCTGCCAGCCTTTATGTCTGCCAATCAGATTTCTGGAATGCTGTGTTTTCCCTTATAAAGCTAAAATGTGCTATGATAGGTTGGGAAAGGCAGAAAAGAGGAGATAAAATTATTGAAGTGATCAAAACATAAATCAGGAATTGTTAAAAAATGTTCGTGAATTATTTCACCAAATTTTCAAAATTATATCTTTGTAGTTCTGCTGAGCTACAGCTCTCATTTTCTGTTTATCCAAAGTATGTGGTTTTTTTTCAATATACATCTTCCTCAGAGAATGTTCACTGACTTTTCAAGAGGCCAAATGAAATAGAAAGGGGGCAGTTGTAAGAAATGTCTTAGGAAACAATGTGTGTGTCTATGAGTAAAAAGGGAAACCATTATGAAATTGATGTCAGTTTAAAACATTGAGGAACTATAAGCAAGTTATTGCATTAATTTAAAAAGATGTCTTCTGAGGCAATAAAAAGTGGGGATTTGCTTACTGGAATTGTAACTAGTTGTCTTTGGAAATGGATGATCCCAACAGAAATAGCTGAGATTTACAAGGCAGCTGTGTACGTGTAATGTGATATATATTGCTGTTTGCTCAGTAAAAACACTGGAGTAGCCAGCCGCTTGGGTTGTTGGTTCATCAGTGGTACCTGGGACGTAAGGAGATCCTAACGCTGTTCGTTTCAAATGGGTCTTTGTTAGATGTTTCGTGCCATAGAAGTCAATGAGACTGAAAGGCATGTTAACTTGAGCATTCACCCAATTTTGGACTTGGTAGTGTTTGACTGAAGTGTTTATGGAGGCAAGATCTCAAATTCTTGCTTCTTTAGAAAGTTAAGATTGCAGTTGAAGTAAGTACTTACTAAATGTTATCACTCCTGGCCTATTTTATTCTTCCTCTCCCATGCAATGAGATACTGCTGAATTCACAGGCAGATGTACAAACCCCAAAGCAAAACACTGGCAGGCCTGTGAAGGAGCAAGAACGGAGTGTTAGGGTCAGGGCACTATTCAAACTACATTGGTTTCTGAATGCTGCAGAAGTGTGGAAGCACAACTGAGAAGTTCAGGATCAAATTGTAATCACAGCTGTGCTATCACAGCCAAAAGGAGAAGTTGCCTTCACCTCCCCAGGCTGCCTCCTAGTCATGAAATCCTGCCCCCTTCTTGCACTGGCTCTGGCACTTATTAAATGCTTTGCTGGACTTAATTCTGTGGGCTGATCCTATCCTATCCTATCCTGTCCTGTCCTGTCCTGTCCTGTGCTGGGTCAGTTTTCCACTGTTTTGCCTGGCTGAAAGCGCTGAGGACCAGGAAGAGCCAGAGGCACGAGACAGGAGTGCGTGGTGAGGAGTGCACAGTTGTGAGCAGATGCCTTTCTCGACTTATATTATCACGTTGGAGACTGATGTCTGATCTAATGAAGGAGGACAGTAAAGTTATTTTGTGTTATCTGTGGTCACGAATGAGAATGCTCGTATTTTTCCCAGGCATTATTTTGAATAAGCTGATTTCTGACAGCTTTTAATGGTTTTCCCCTTTTCTGAGTGCTAATGATCAACCAAATAAGAACCTGCCCAAAAAGGCACACTTTATAAAAAAACCACCTGGATGCTAGTCCTGAAAGTAAATGGTAAACTTCATTTCGAGGAAATGCCATAGCCAGGGAACTGGGCCTTAGTTTTACGCTCTGTTGTTTTGAGGTGGGCAAGGTTGTCTAGCTAATCCACTGGGCAAATCCCTCATGAAACATATTTCAGCCTGAAGTACATTTCAGTAATCAGACTGTAGACATCTCTAAATAGGTTTATAATACAAAAGCTGATGGAGGCCAGCGTTGTTTATTGTGTGGATTATATTCATGCTTACTGAAGAATTCACTAGCACTGAGTTTCTAATTATTGTTTTTACCCATGCAGTGAGATGTTTTGCATGCTGCCTTCTGACCACTGCCCAGCTGGAAATAATTTCAAGTTTCATGGAGTTTTGGTAGTGCAGTCTAAGAATTTAGTAAGGTGCATGCATGTCAAGTACACTTGCATAGCTCTTACCATTGTGTTAGAATATGTCCTGGAAATACAGTATGCATTTCTTATTTCCTGAGAAACTCCATTATGCGTGGGATTTTGTCCTGTCTGGCCCAGTGGTGACCTTCAGCATGATACATGAAAAGAAGATCTGTGGCACAGAAGCTCATTTAGGTAGGATGAAGCAGAATCCAGAATTTTCCACAGTAGTTACCATTCCAGGGTGTAGGACAGCTTGTAGAAATAAACACCTGGCTTGCTTTGGCTGCAGTTCTTGCTACTCTAGGAGAGAACAACAGAAGTAAGTTTCTTTTGTGCTTTCTTCAGCTCTCGTTGGAGGTTCATTTGCCATGCTGCTGGGCTTGGGAAGAGGCCAGGCACATGCTTCATCCAGGTATGTCAGAACGAACCTTTTCCATGTTGTAGCCGAATAAACAAAAATGTTTTACTGCTTCCAAAATGATATACTTTTTTTGTTGCAGAATATAGTCATGCAAGGTAATAAATTCAGCTGCTGGCTCTTTGTTGATATAATGTTTGAAATATTCTTGTCCATAAGCTCCTTGACCATTAGATAATGTAAAGTCTGCTATATATGGGATTTCTGTAAACAAAACAGTGCTTAGTTTTAAGAACTCTCAATAAACAACCATTAGACTCTTTAACAAGATGTTTTAAACTTTAGGGAAGTTTGACTTTTACATTTCCCAGATGCCTGCTTTCATCATTGCTCCTAAAGTTCTGCTTTAATGTCTCTGTTGTGGTTTTGGACATTTTGATAATTTGTAGTTTTAGCATTTTGGGTGTTCATTGTATGTGTGTAGATTTAATTTTGTTTTGCTATATAGAGGACTGGCTATATTCCCTTATTTTACTGGTCTGCAAATTCAGGTTCCTGCCTGAATTTCCTTCCTGATCTCCCAGTTTTTTTCACAAGCAAAGCTCTCATCATCAGTAGAAACTGATTGACCCAAGGGCCTAAAAACTTTTTTTTACCTATAAAAAAGATACCAGAAGAATGCAGCACAGTTAATGTGGTGATTTGTCTTTACGATTCATTTCAATACCTTATCTGTGGTAGCAGCGGAGTGCGTGTGCTAATGTAGTACATTTAAACATCAGCAGATGGGGCCCTTGTTTCCTTTGAAGAATGGTTTGTCTTTGAATTTCATTTTTTTAATGTCTGTGGCAAGAATGAATTTTTCTTGTTATAACACATTAAATTAATGTAGTCTTTGTAGCAGATAGGGATCTAAACGCAAATCAGAATGCCTGAACTTTAGTGGGAAGTGAGTGTTTCCAAATCTAATTGGAGATATGATTTTCATGGCCAGCCCGTATTTCTGTGATTGACTGAACAAAAACCTCTGCTTTGAACACCTCAGGAATTTTCTAGGGTTTGGAAACCAGCTATCTGCCTTGTGGTTGAATCCATCTTTCTACTGTATTTCATAAATCTTTCTGTAGGTAAAAGAATAAAGCAAATTTCTATGTCTTCTCCAGAACAGGCAGCACTTTTCAAAGTTATTTACAAACTGCAGTTTCCCTTCTCCCAAGGTGAAATAACATAAAGGCCGTACAAAAGTGAAAAAGGCGTTGTAGAAGCAAAGCAGAAATCAGTGCAGAGATGAATGCTTTCTTTTAACTGTTGCATCTGAGGGAAAAGCGTAGGAGCATGCAGCTAAGGGTGGCATATGTCTTAACTCAATTTCCTTGCTTTTGAAAAACTAGAGTTATAAGAGGAATGGGCTGTATATTTGAATATGGTTTTGTTTCTGAGCTTGATTGTCCCCTTAACTGATTCTGTTTGACCTAAAATACATACTTTTTATTTGTAAGTTAAAAATTGTATGGAAGGCAAAGCAGTGTACTCTGATGCCCCAACCAATCTTATGAATGTATTACAAATTTATACTCCTGTTTTGCAAATGGGTGTCTCATAGTTTGGAATGACTTTTTCAGAGTTGTTAATCTCTCTGATCTAAATAAGAACCTTATTTGAATGTGGCTATAAAGTGAGTTTTTAATATAATGTGTCATGGGGCAAATCTTTCCTATTATTAAATTGAAACAGCAAAATTGCTCCTTCTGTGCCATTCTAATCTGTCATGTCAAAATGATTGCTGCTTGCGTATGCCAGCTTCTTCATGTGGTACACGTGCACTAACGAACAGGCTGCAGGTTTGTTATTTGGGGGAAAAAAGCAGAATAACTAATACATTAAAAAATTCAACATGTCAAGAGAACAAGCCGTATTTGAAAGAGGACCTTATGGTTTGCATTTGTTGGATATTGTAGCACTACCCAAAGGCTGATACAAGGGTTAAAGTGCTGCTATTTTAAAATTGAAAATTAGATAACATGGAGACAGTTGTTAGGTAAAGAACATCAATTTGGTATATCATTTATTGTTGCTTGTACATAAAAAATGACATTGGTGCAGCCATGATTTACACTTATTCTTTACTTTTCCATATGAGACTTGTTATTAAAATTAAGCACATTTTCAATGTCTAATGGTGCAGGCCATGCAAGGCCTGTCAAAAATTATTAATATTTTAATTCTATTTTTTTTAACTCCATTTTTTCTGGAGTTATGATTTGTTGTCCAGAATTCAATAGGGAGCAAACTTCAGGAACTCTTTACTGGTTGCTTATTTAGCTGATTTGGGTGCATAGCTCATAAACAGTGTGTCCCATTGAAAGATTACCTAAAGCGTACCTTTCTGCTAGAATTAAAATGATTTTATTTGCATCATGTGGTATAATCTGAGCATCTCAAGGCTTCCCTGTATTTTATTACTAATTTTCCCCTATATTCCCCAATATATTTGTCTGGATCGGGCCAAATGGTTCTGTTCTTTACACAGATAAATTGTAGGGAGAAATAATCTGATCAAATCATTGGAGTTGTACTGGATTTTTACTGGTGTCATTCCCATCAAAATTTTGTTCCCTGCAGACATTGTACATGGCAGTGCTTTAACTCAAGAGGGAAAAATTGACTTGCACACCACATTGACTCTATTGGCATTTTCTTCCAAAATGATGGTTGGTTATTTCTCAGATAAGTAAGAAATGACAATTTTATTTGGGCCACAAAACACTCAGGAAAATATTTTTCTATACAGTACATTTTTCTTTCTGTACACATGAAGAGGAATATTTTTAAGGTGTGCGTACAGAATATAAAGAAAGATGAAATGTTTAGGTTACCTATGAACTATTTCTTATATAGTGCATTAAATAAGTAATTTAAATAGAGACTAAGATCCAAGGATACAGTACAGTTGTCTAATTCAAATGATTATTATAGTGGCTTATTGATCTTTTTACTCATCACACAAATTTTTGTCTCTATTTTTAGCTGTGTATTCATATTGCAAATGATCAAATGGAATTTCACTTCCTGTTGCTCAAGGGGGAAAGAAAAGAAGTTTAAACCTCTAAGCAGGAGGAAGGGAGGGAAAAACCTTACTAAAAGGGAGGTTACTTTCTTTAGAAGTAGGGAGCTCTGCTTTAGCTGGAAACTGAGATAGTGCAGCTGTTGAGAGCGGCTCACATCTTTGGAAATGCTAGTGGTCATGACTTGAGTGTCGTTAGAAACGGTTCTGTACATTGTTAAGTATAAAAAATTGAGGAAGGAAGGGACAGGGGTTTGAAGAACAAGGCCCATTTGGAGACAAATATCTTATTTACAGTAGCTTGGTCGAGGAATATCTACATATATAAATAATAAGGAATGATCATTACTAACCATCCATGAGGCTATTTATCTAATTGTATCTATGGATCTTCTAAACCTAGAGTTTTTCTTGCAGTTTGATGCTCTCTCTTTTTTTTCCTGTTAGAAATGTGTTAATATCAAAATGTGAAACAAAACATGAATTGTGTAGATTGATCTTAAGGTTTCTCTGTAGCTCTTCAAGAAAGGTTCTTTGCTGATTTTTTTTCTAATGGATGTTGATTTTGGGTTCTGTCTTGTAAGGCCTGCGCAGAATACATTGAGTAAAAGCAATACAAAGATGGCCTCTTTTTTATAATGTGATGAGCATGTCTGAGTGTTGTGGACGTGTTCCTGGGTGCTGTTTTTCTTGCTAAAACATTGTAAAAACCCTTGCCACAAAGCATAACACTGAATGGCTGTCTGACATAACTCAATATGGGGTAAACTGTGGAGCAAATGGAGTTGTCCCGTTCTTTGCGTTTCTGAGGCTGTAGCTCTATGAGAAGGGTGGGGCTTTAGGTGAGAAGGGCTTTTGTGGGATTTCCTGAAGTAAAGCGCTATGCACTGCTGTTGTAAGAGACTTCCGAACACAGTGAGTCAATACGGGAACCTCCTCCAGATCAGAGCTCACACCTCCACATCTCTGCACCATTGGGTGTATTCAGTGTATTCTTTTTATTCCCTGTTTAAATCCTGTTTAGCTTAAAATCGTATGAAATGGACTAATATAAGAAAATAGGTATTTTTATTTACCTTTTGGAGCATATCAGCAGAGCTGGTTGCACTTAGAACTCTACACTGCTGAGCTTGGACGTTTCCTCGGATCAGGAGCTCTAGCAAAGCCGGTGCTGGAGCTGACATTCTCGTGCGTCACCGCATCTAACAAAGTGTGGCAGGCTTGGGTGGCAGCACACGAACACCCTGCTCTTACAGCTGCAGTTTAGGCAGTGCTTAGCTGTGCTCCTGAGGAGCTCAGCCGATTCCCAGAGCAATCTGTTCAAGACTGTAGAAAGTTTGACATTATTAATTGTAACTTTTGATTGCCCAACTTAAAACTTCATGTTTTAGAACTTTATTTACAACATGATTTCTTAGCTTGGTTTTCAGCACAGTGTTCTAAATGTTTGATGTTTCATAATACTTTAAATTAATAGATAACCATTTACAGTGTTAACACTGTCTTAATGAAGATTTTTGCTTGGGATTACAAACAGCTGCTGGAAATACAGTTCATCTATCATTTATAATCTTTTATTAAATTTGCACCTGGCAGTGCAGCTAGAGTTAGAAGTCTGTTAATTATGAGACCTGTGTTTAAGAGGCCTGTAAGTCTCATTTCCAATCTTATCAAACTAGAACTTTGTGTGCAATCTTTTCACTACGGAGGACTTTTTTCTCCTTGAGTGGGTCAACATTTAACTGCTTCCCTTCTCAATAAATATGTAATTACGTGAAGGTGTCAAGTAAGAAAAGGGTTGGGGCTTTTTTTTTGCCTTTTTATCCCCCTCTTTCTGAAGCTGTCTTTGCCTAGAATGGAAAAACAAATAACAGAACACAGATGAAATATAGTTCATAATAAATGATTTAACATGTATAACTTTTTTTCATTTGTGAATTGTCTGTGAGCTGCTTTTGATTCTCTCAAATGAATTTGCTATTCAAAATTATTCACCAAATACTTTATCTGAATAATTTTTTGTCTGGAGATTGTTGGCAAGCAGATTGTTGCATTTATTTGAATTTCTAATTTCAGATATCACTCTGTATATGTTGATTAGGTGGAGTAACATTTATGTTCCCTATTTGGAAGAGAAGGTACTAGAACTCTTAAAATGAGATTTCCAAGCTGAATGCTGGTGTTTGCAAGTTCAGGATGATCAGCAAGCACACAGTCTCCGCGCAGATGGACTGGTGACTGCTCCTTGAGTGTAAACTCACTTGACAAAGTCCGAGTCTGTTGCCTCTCCCAGAAACAGTACTCACAGCAAACCACCACAAATAAATAATAAAAAAAAGGTAAAAATGTGTGTGTTTAAAAAAAATTAACTTAGCTTGACCTTATTTTATGAGTATTTTTCATTTTTAAGATCCAATAGAGGGTACAGACTGCCTTTCTGAGGGAGCTGCCATTGTCAGGGAAGATCATACTGGAGGCTGGTGGAGGACTGGAACAGCGTGCAGAAACTGGGGGAACCGGACTTGAAAGGGAAAGCAGACTATTTTGTAGTAACAGAATAAATAAACCTGTCAATTTAGGGGCCACATTAAACTGTCCAGTATTACATTATTTTAGACTGACAAATCTAACGAAGAGAATAGGAAGGATGGATGGGCAGAGAGAAAGATGATTCAATGTCTTGTTTTTACGTAGCAGTTTCATACAAACTATCTCTAACCAGCTTACCAATAATGAGATGCTGCTACATGGAACTCAATACAATGGCTTTTACATTTGTCACACAGGAGCATAAGACAATATCTTGAAGAAAGAGAGATGGAGAAAATGATGAGGAGTATTAGAGAAACGGTACAAGTTCTCTTGCAGGGAGGGAAACAGAAAAGCAGAGACTGGCTAAGAATGAGAGGGGATAACGCGTGCAGTGCAGCTGGAGCTGACCTGCTGGATCATCTAGTCCGAAGCTGAAGTGTGTCACAGGAGCACTCGCTATCTGAAAGATGATGTTGGCTGGCTTGCAATTTGAGTTCGTCACCCAGCTTTTGCTTAATTTTGTGACTTGGAAAGTTCTTGTTCTACCATTTTTTTTGGTAACATTTCATTGGGTTTTTGCTACCACAAATACTTTCTCTGTCTCTGTTGGCAGTGTTTTCCATACCCAGTGACTGGATGAAATACAGGCACATTTGAAAGAGAAGGTTTGGGCCTGGTTTAAAAATGAATAGGGATTTCTTATGGAGACTGAAGTTTTTAACTGCATGGGTTAATACATTCCTGTGAAAGAAGAACCCCTAATTATTGTCATACCGATCTGGTGGAAAAGAGGTGTAGTGGCCTTAGGAAGCAGGTGTAGTGGCCAAGTGGATTCCCAAAAGAAGTTTAGACGAAAAAGTGTCACTGAAAGCATGTTTTGTTTTGCTTTAGTAAGTAACTTAACAGAGATTGTGGTCATTATCACACTTCTGGATTGGAGAGGGCCTGTAACTCTTTGGACATTGCTGGTATTTAGAGTGACAGAATAAAATTGTATAAGATATTACTGTATTAAGTAAACCATTGAGTAATACATAATTATTTTTTACAACATGATTAATAGAGGGAGTAAGTTTGGCAATTTTTGCTGGGCAGTAAACAGGAGACCTCAAAGAGAATTTTAGAGAAGGAATTTTAAAGGGAATTTTGCAGAGGGAAGGAATGTTTAAGGCTCAGGGCTGATTTAAAGGGTTTTAATCTCGTCAGTAGGGTAAAGATTAACTGTGGCCTGGCTTTACCTACCCATGCACCTCCACAGAACATGAAAGTAATTGGGCTGACAGAAGTTAGCAGGATTTGGATCCTTCTCACAGTAAGGTGGCCAGCATCGTAGATGGTCCTCCTAAAATCCAGTGCAGTATTGAAGCTTGCACTTTTTCAGTCTTTTCCTAGCTGGACTCACTGTTCCACTAGAGGTTGGGTTTCACAATTTTTTGCATTTTTTTTAAAGTGTACTTTCGTGATAAGCATCTTTTCTTCAGTTCTACATGTTCTTGAAGCTTTTGAGATCTTCCTAAGCACTTTTGTGAAGTCTTTTTTTATGTACCTCTAGTTACAGCCTGATTGCTGAATGTTTTGGGTGGATATTTGCAGTTTGGATGAATAGCTGAAGGTGCACCAAATGGCAGCATTCAGAGGTATTTGACCAAGAATGACTGACAGTGTCTGTAACTACTTATTATGTCAAGGCTTCAGCACACCGATTGATGGGAAATGATGTATAATAAATTAGAATGATCACACATCATTTCCCATCGATTGAAATGCCAAATCCTTTGATGGAGTAATGAGTTATGGCCAATACTACTCACTGTCTTAGTGGGAGATTGATTGCATATCCCTTCATCAATGTGATCAAACAACTAAGGAATCCAAAGTACACATGTAGCACACAAGTTCTACTGTGTTTTCAGTATGAAGTGAGTGTAGTATTATAAAGTCAGTGTTGCTTCTGTGGCGTTATCAGTGCTACCTGGGTATATGTGAAACATGAGTAAACATGAAAACGTGGCCAAATTCATTCAATACAGATACTTTAAAGAAACATAAGCTGATTCTCTCTCAGTTTCACGTACTAACAGGAGACTAGGGATGAGACTGAACTTACCAAAATCAGTGATGCAATAAAGTCTAATTAAGAAAATCCTAACTAATGAAAACTCAGTTCTTACTTTAAGTTTTTCTTGAATTGCATGTCCTTACAGAAATTAAACTTCATTTGCCCTGACTCAGGAAAGAGTAGGTAGAGCTGTATCTCCAGGGAAGTACATGGCCCCCAAATTAGTAAAAAGAAAGGCAAGTTTCTAGCAGTCTGCTGAGAGAATAAATTGTTTTAGAATTTTATATTTTTCTTCCCTTGAGACAAGTTCTTCATCTCCATCTCCACCTGTATATTATAAAATTGTTGATTTGTACCAGCTTGTCCCTCTATCCTTCTTTCTCAGGAAAGATACTTCAGTACAAACACACATGTACACACTCGTATTGAAGAGTATTTAAAAGGCTGCACTGCAGTATCTCGTGCCTATTCCTGTGCGTTATTGCTTATATACTCAGTGTTTCAGACCGAGTTCAGAGTCCACAGTTCAGTTTTACTTCACGTACTCTCCATTAGCAAAAAAAAAAAAAAAACACCAGAAAACATTGGCTAACGTACAAGATAATGTCACTTAAGAAAATACAATCTAGAACAAAAGAAGAATAAGAAGAGCTTTCTCTTGAGCTCATGGATTGAACACAGAGGCCATTTATTTTTCTTCACTGTTCTTTTCAACTATTGAGATGTGGATGAAGTCTTTCTGTGATGAAGACTTCTGAAGTAGAAATTTGATAGATTCTGTCAGATAAATTCCCTTAGGGAAGGAATTGCAATAATTTTCTGTATTTAAATAATATTTTATAGGTACATAAAAGCTGGTTTTTGATGCACAACTGTTCCATGTTGTCTGCGAGAGAATGTGCTTGTGGACATCTTCAGAAATCCTTAATGTAAGGAATTCTGGTAGCTATTACTGGTGACAATAGGACAAACTAAAAAAGTAGCAACTATACAGTAGTTAAAGAATTAACTTTGAGAACTGATTTTGTATTCACATAATATATGTACAGGCACATGAATAAGGGAATTTTAAAAATTCAGCTCTTTATTAAGATTCAAACCCAGTACTTCACTTATTACCACTTGGCTTTCATCCATTTGCTCTGTTAGAAGCTGTTCTCCTGCATTACTCATTAGCACCATAGCAGCACAATGTACACAGTGCATAGCCTGTTCTTGAAAAATATACACCAACTTCCAAATTCTTTTAAAATATCTTTTATCTGCAAAGAAGGGCTAAATACATGAAAATTGGTAGAGTTACTATACTTCAGTTTTTTATGCCACTGTAAGTCGCAGAAAAATTTGACCTCAGATGTTTAACTTGCCTCCCATGAAAATCAATGTGGTTGGCACATCCAAGTTCTCATTTAAATGTACGTTGAGACACTGAGTACTTTTTATAAAAGTGAATTTTTGACCAAGTAAATTGTAACAGCTTCTGACCCTGTTACAATAAATACATAATTTATCACAAGTACTCTACTAAATACATTTTTTCTGAAGTATCTTGGAGAGGTAGTTACTTGCTATGCATATGCAATTGCTACTTTTTAATATTTAAATATCCTGGAAGTTTTACTTTTTTTTTGTTCAAAATGGGAAAGGCATATCAGCTTTCATAGCTGAATCAAAGTCATTGTTAAATAATTGCAAATGAAAAAATCATCTGAAGTTATCCAACATATATTTTTATACATTACCTCAGAAGGTCAAAACTAAGATTGAGAAAACATGCATGAATACAAATTGCTTTGCCATTTTCAGGTTCCTGTGGGTTCCTTTAGTTTTTATGGATGATTAGAAAAACTCTTCAAAATGATAGGGCTGCAGGAGGACAGCGAATTCCAGGGCTCCGCACAGCGATGTAGGATTCTGGAGAGTTGTCCTGTTACCAGGCTCCGCTTTGCGCAAATGCCATGGAATTCCTGCCAACTCACAGTATCATCAGGATTTAATTAGCACTGAGAAGTACATTAGAAGGCTTTGAACTTTGGGATAGAGAAAAATGTATGAAAATCTCATAAGCAGCTGAACTTAAGGAAAAAGTTGGGATAAATTTAATTGCCATGTATTATTTAGGTTACCAGAGAAGCCAAAGATCTGATGAGGAAAACACGTGGTGATAAATTAGCCAGGGCAGACCGCTGTGTTAGTGAGGCCGCACTTCTTTGTCTACATTTCTGCATAACTCTCCCTTGAGAATTACAGGTAACTGAGGACAAATAAAATGGGAATATTAATCACATACTATACTTTCGGTCTTTATTAGTCCTGTATGCATTCCACCCGCACTCAGAAGCCCTAGTCGTAGATACCATTTTATATATTTCAGATATGCTACAAAGGACAGCCCCTGGCCTAAAGAATTTACAGTCCTGTGCATGAGCCATGGCATCCCCGATGGGTGCAGGCTGACCAAGTAGGAGAAGACAATGAGACCGTCTTGTTCAGTGTGGTGGGCAGCAGCCGTACTTTACAGCAGCTTTGTCATTGCCCACTGGTGTTCCCATGGAAGCATTAGGACAACTTTTAGGTAGGGAATACTTTATTTTTGCAGGTGTTTAAGGTGGTACCAGCTCAGAGAGATAAAATGCTGATGTGCTTGTTTTAAAATACATCAAATCCATGATGAATCCAGTTTTCCCTTTTGTCTGATTCTCTGATTGTTTTCATGGGAATTAGAGAAAACAAAGTCTCGTGTCCTGCCAGCTCTCTCTAGACTGCTACTGAGTCTGTAGTGTTTTGCAGGCGATTGCCTGGGAAAGCGTAGATCATTTACAGATGAAACCTCTCAGTTTTCATTACTCAATAAAATGCACACAGACAAGTTACGCAAATAACAATACCTTTTAAAGCATTTTTTCAGTGCTATAATGATGCTCAAATTAATTCAAGTGATTTTATTAGAGATAAAAATTATTGGAAATCCTGGTTTCTTCTGTGGTGCCTCTAAAACTATACCTAAGTGAAACATTTTTACTTTAGATCCAGAAATAAAAACTTCTGGCATTGCTCATCATTAGAATTTTTCCCCTCAGGCTTTGTCTTTATTAGCAGCTTAAGAGTATATTTAGCACTGTCATATGTGAAATCTCTTCTGTTTGCTAAACTAATATGGGATAAAATGTCTTTTTTTATAGTGTTACTCATTCGTTATATAAAAATGAAAGAAACTACTTTAGTGTGTATAGAACTACTCTCTATTTTTATGACAAAAGGGAGGTGACAATACACATCCCTTAGGCACCCAGGGGTATTATGTAAGACTCATTAGTGTAATTGATATCCATATAAAAAGTGTTGTATCAAACATAATTAAAACGTGCAATATATTACAGAGGTTCCAGTGTTCCAGCTGCTTTGTTGTAATCCTTCTTTGGATAGATATATTTCTGCTTCCTTGTGAAAAAGTAAAATTGGTTCAGAAGAAAGGATCTTTTCCTTCTTTCCTAATTGAAGGCACAATTTCTAAAAGGCGTATCTTGTCCTATGTATATATTTTCTCATGTACAATGAGGTGAACATTTACTGTGTGTCCACTCATGCAATAACAATTTAATCTAGAGATTTCCTTGTTTTATGAAGACTTTTTATAGGGAGTTTTCCACAGGCTGCTAATAGGCCTTACCAATTCTTGTAATAGAAGAAGATAGTCTCTTGATGGCATGCTACACCTTGCCAAGAAAACTAAACTCAGAATAGATTTTACATCTGCTTGCACCTTTTTTTACACCACAATGGTGACGCTGCATTTATTCTCCTGAGAGATGAGGAGGTGTACGTTTCTAGACAGGGGTTTTAAGTTTCCATTCTTATATTTTTGGTTTTGGTTTGTTGTTTTGTTTGTTTGTTGTTTTTTTTTTAAGGAAATGTTACAGTATTTTTAATGTCTAGTTTTAAATATTGTTCCCTTTTATCTCAATGTCAAATGAATATCTTTCTTCAATTCTCTTCTTTAAAGAGATTCCTTCAATGCAAGTTTTCAGTAAAAATCTGACATTAGAAAGCAACACCTAAACTAAAAATCTTCCAGTTTTCAAATGTTGGCCAGGCAGAAAGTGATCATCAGTTAAGAGGCAGCCTGCCTAGAGCTGATGTGGCAGGGGACCTTAGTCACAGGACAAAATTTCCTATGGCAATAGCAGTTGCTAATGGATGACCAAGCATGAGTTTTCCACATTCATCTCTGCCTGAAACTTGCTGGTCACTATAGGTCCAGCCCCGCAGGGTTCTTTAGCACACGCTGTCACAGTCTGTGCCTTTTAAGATTCAGGCTCCCCGATACAGTGCCCACACAAGACATAGTCTTCCTTCTGTGTCCAGTTTAGATCGCATGGTCTTCATTCTTTTCTGGTTATAACACCGAGTCCCTTGTTCCCAACTGAAAGCACAACGTTTACATGTGACTCTCTCATCGTGCTTCTTGTCACAACCATCAGAGTATAGAAATAATCCATTGATAATAGTATTTTCATACTATTGCTAAATTAATAGTTTTTAATTCTACCAAACTTTAACGTCTTAGCTGGCATTTTCCACGATGGGCATCTGTCCCAAACACAATATGTTTGATGATTAAGTTCTAACACTTTAGTCATTTCAAAGTAAAAGGTTATGAGGAGACAATTTCTCTGTCTGCCTGAAGAATAATCTTGCTTCTCGAGAAGCTGTTTTTCTGCCATGTATGTTGAAACTTGTCAGGGTTACACTGGTGTGAAAATATTTCCTACATATGTTGCTGTTACACATATCAGAAAGATCGTTACTTCTACAGGCTGAGTAGGGCTTTTTTTTTTTTTTTTTACTATTTGCATTTCTTGAAGAATTCATCTGTACTGAACACGCCATGCTCCAGGCCTGCAGCGATGCTGAACAGGATTGTCCCCACACCTCCAGGTAGGACTGTGATGCTGGGCATGGGAACTTTCCATTGGGAATCCAGCAGGATCATGGAGAAAAATAGAAAAACCTGCAGAACTCAGAAACGGAAGCATGAAAAATAGAGAGGAGGAGAAAGAGAGAAAGCTGCGATAGAGGAAACAAGAGAGGATGGACGTTAAGAAAAAGAGTGCAGGATTAGCAGAGAAATGTCAGAGCAACATGTGTTTGGAGGCAAAAGAACAAAAGGTAATCTGAGTGTGAGAAGCTAGAACTTCCTCCAGAAACCTAGATTTGAACCCAAGACCCTTGGATTTCTTCCTGCTTCTACCATCAGCAAGTATTTGGCAGTGTGTATCGCTTTCACTATGCCGTCTGAGTGCAAGTTAGTTTAGAGAGGACTGCACCCAGCTGTTGGATTTTGCCTTAATGAGAGAAAAAGTTTTCCCTGGCTAATGGAATAAAGTGACTTTGCTGCCTCAGCCATCCCCCTCCCCAGTTCAGGTACAGGGATAGGATTGGCAATATGTGTAGCGTGCAGGATATTTGTAGCATGTTAGGTTTAGTCTGCTAAGGCTGAGTTCATACACACTGCATTGGTTCTTTTTCCAGGATGCACATTCTGACTGTTCAGAATTTCTTTAAATTTGTATTTTCTAAAGAATGCAAATTTGCCAGGCATCTGTCATACAATAACAGATATTTCCTGTGTGGAAATATACTCAGAAGCAGGAATCATTATTCTTGAAAATTGTGGGGCTACCATGAGACAGATGATGAAAATATGACCAGAAGAAGGGAAAACCTTCACAAAGGGAACAACAGCATCTGCATGCAATGACTGGCAGCAAGAACTTTTGGCGCTGTCTTGTACCTTGTTATTTTAACTCAGAGTTAAATAATGGATTGTTTCCTGTGCCTTTAGTGCAAGCTAGTTCTAACCCATGCAGTAAATATATATTTATAGTTTGCAATACTACGTGAATAGTGAGTTTGCTGTAGGAGAGGACAGTGGTATAATAGCAACACTTAAAGTATGATCTTTCTTTTTAGATGAGCGGAGTTACTGATTATAGAGAACCTGTTTTACAGCCATCGTAGTGACTTTCCTGTGCAGCAATTGTATATATGCTGCAGTTTGCTAAGGACGCATGTGATTGCCTGAGAGCACTATTGCCCTCTGCTGTGGTAACCTCATTTCAAATCTGGTGCTTCTGGTTTGTATTATGAATAAAGTAACACAGCAGCGCTGCACAAGAATGCGTGGGAAGAGTGGAAGCTTTCCTTCTTCTTGTGTATTCTGTGTGGAAGGTACTTTGTGCATCATGTTTCTTTTTAACCTCAGCCCTAGTCAAATTTATGACAACACTTGTAGGAGTGAAACAAGCAATCTGCAGGTCAGGTTCAATGGAGACAGAACTGGGTAAGTGCACTTACTCTCTTGTAAGCCTTTATTACTAAGTGTTTGTTTTCAAGAAAGAGAAATCTATGCTGCCCAGCTTCATTGCAAATTCTGGACTTAGAGTTTTTAGAAGATGATGAAATGGAAAATTTCTATTGGCCAATAGAAAGAACAGTTTATCTTTTAGCAGTGGCCTTCAATTAGATAATATTTCTTCTTTTTTTCTTTCTTTTTTTTTTTGCCTCTTGTTTGATACACCAGTGTAAAGTCTCCAAGGAAGTACTGTTTCTGTTGTTTTTTTTTTAAGCAGGAAGCAACAACCAAATTTTGCCTGTCCTGACGCTAATGCGTGCTCCTCTCAGGATTCCGATTGTTTTGGGCACGCAATAGGAAGCGCGTGTCCAGATGGGCGCTTTGAGACTCGGCCTGTCCCTATGTTAGGTGACATACCTTTCATGTTCGAGGAAATGCTGAGCTTCACGTCCATGAAAGTGTGCACCTCTCTGGACTTAGAAATCAGGGTATGAGAATAAAACAAACTGGAATTAAATTGGTTTCATTTTGAAAAGTCAAACCCCATAAGACTTTAATAGTTGGGTGCATGCTGATGAAATACCATGACTCTAAAGACTATTAATATTCATAGGAAGTCTGAAATAATTCATGACTTTCTGGAGTAATGTTAGATGATGTATGATGGTAAACAGTATCATTTACACTGAACCTTAAAAATTATTGACAAAGACAAGTTCCTAAACACTAGCTAAACCTTGTATTTGTTGTTATGATTTCTTGGTTTTATACTTCAAGCGGATTTTCAATTAACTCCACTGTATTCAGAGTAATTATTCATTTATTATAGTCAGTTTAGATATGATAAAGATTAAAGGAGTAAAACAAATCACTTCAGTGACATAGGCTAGTGATACAGTGTTATTATTCTGATTTCTTTGCCTCTTCTGTAAGGAAGATTTATAGCATCCATTTTTGAGTGATTCCTTGTTAGCACGTATTTTTATAGGTATTTATTTGCTAATATAAAGTATTTTGATTAAGTAGGAAGCTATCTTCCTCTCTCCCCATTCCTTTAGGAAGTATAAATATTCCTAGAATAAAAGAAAAAACACCGTAGATTTGAACAGCATACATATTATACATGCAATAAAATGTACCTGTCTATTAATAAAAAAAAGATTGATAATATGATGCACCGCTATTTTCAGATAACTACGTGTGTTTGATGTTGAGAAATTAATGGCACGAAGCAGATGCCTTCAGTCATCTAGGAAGTGTGGTTTCCCAGTGTACTGCAACTGCATGCCCTGCAGTGTGTCATCTCACTTATAAAAGGGTTTTACATGTTTATAAAACTGTGTTAAATATTGGTAAAGTTTATTTTATGCATTATGCATAAAAGTTGTCATTAGGATTTAACAAAGCAGCTTGCAGAGAAAGATTAGAAATAAAATCTCTGTATACAAAAACGATTTGGATGGTTTAGCTAGATGGTTCTGACTTAAAAAAATTAACATTTCACTTACTGTTCTCAAACACTGAGAGAGGAGAAAAACAGCACTAACTGAAAAGGGAAATATATGTTGTTATAGCAGTGCCTAGTAGGATCACTATTGCAGAGGTTCTTTTAGTATTTCCATTATAAATCCTCTTTATTCAGTGTAATATTGTGGTAATTTCAAATCACATTTGGCTTTAACTTGGCAAATAATCTGTCAACACAGAAATTCAGTTCATTTATATGTATGCATGCATTTATTCTTGTATGTGCACAGACTATATCGCATTCACACGTTACTGATGTATACATTTTAAAATAAGCAATGATTGTATAGCTACTTCTTTTTTTGGTCCAGTTTTCCTAACCATCAATTTAAAAGGAGATTACAGATGGGATTTTCAGAAGCACTTAGCATTGCTTTAAATGGTCGCATTTGAGTTAATGGTAAAATTCCTGTGACTTATATTGCATTACAGTTAGGTCAATGCTGGTGAAAATCTCACCCCAGCTTTTCAACATATCTTTAGGGGTCTAGCTGTGGTTGTGTGGTGTAAGTGACTGACTTATGGGCACAGTGACGTTTTAGTGGAACTTCAAGGAGATTATTCGGAGCTGTTTTGTGCCCCTGAACGTTCCCTGACTAGATAAAAAGCCTAAAGCACTAGTCTAGGCACCTATATTAGATGTTTAATTGATTCAGTTGGGGGAAATTGTTTTCCTCTTTAAAAACAAACTTGAAAGGATGCTTTTATGTTGGGTCTAAATAAAGAGAAAAGGCCCATTAGGAAGTGAAGGATGCCACAAGTAAACAACATGGATGAATGTCATAGCTGGAGTGTAAGTATGAGAGGTGGAGGTATCAATAAGCGTATAGAAGAAACTCGCTGACAATAATAAAAAGGCACACTTTCGGCAGCCATGCTTTTGTTTTTATGATGTTGTATATTCTGTTTTTTTTTTTCCAGTTGGATAACTTTTTGCTGTATTTTCCTCACCCACACGCATCTGTGCCTAGTTAAGACATTACCTGTCAGGTAACTTTATTTATATAATTTTTGCAAGTTAGATGAAAACTTCTCAAAAGACAAAACAACATAATTTTGAATCAAGCTAGTCCCTGCTGATTCTGTAAATAGGTATGGTGCTAGCTGAAAGCAGAACACCAGAAAAAGAGAATTGTTGAAGTGTTCAGTTAAATGTCCCAAAGTAGTTGAGGATTTTTTTCTCTGGGTGAACTAGAACACTTCACTTGCATTTGTGCAGTTCCTGTGTTTAAAAAATAAACCACAGAAGCAAAAAGGCAATTCCAGAAAAGACAACATTATTAGTCAATGTATTAGATGAGATCAGCATTGCAATGTCTGTTCTTGGCCTTTATCAAACAGGGCATCAATTTAGAAGGGATTCTTTGAGCTTGTAGCCATAGGCAATTTCTCTAAGGGTTCTCTATTTCTCTCAGGCTCCTAGATTAGCTAGTACAGCTAATAGGAGCTGTGGTCACTACATGAGTTTGTCTCAGGGCTCTGGCCTGGACGGTAGAATGGTAAACCCCACTGGGGTGATTACACAGCATCACCCGAGGTAAACTGCTGATGACGTGCCAAGTGACAGACATAATGATTAGCAGTTGGGGTGGCAGTAGCTCTGAGAACATGGATCAGAATGGCCAGATCTGCTGTGATCTGGAATTTCATCTGAGCCAACAACAGTCTTCTAACCAAGGCACTTAAGAAGGTGCTTTTATGCACGCAGCCTATTTTGTTCATTTTAACAGAACGTAAGCAAATCCATAAATGTGTGAGCAAAAGAGGACCCTACATACTTAAATTCTGAAAATGAGACTTGTCTTATTTAAGTCAGAAATTGGAGGAATTAGGATTTTGGATTACATTTTGGGTGGTAGGCTTTAACAATTCAGTTTCTTTCAGCTGACTCACACCTAGAGGTCGGTAGGTGTTCAGAGTTCATCGCAGTTACAGATTTGCTTCAATTAACAGTTATTCAGTACTGTTGCTATCTACTACTGTTACTGTATGAAATGTTAATGGCTTTCATCTCACTTTCCTGAAGGAGAATCAAAGCTGATTATTTGATGAGTTGTGTGGCATCACTGAGCTCTTACATGACAGCTTACTGCTTTTTTTTGAGCATTCCCTGTTATTCAGAACTTTATGTTTAAATAAATGAGAATATTTAAAAATGTTCTTAGAGAAAGGACATCTGGGATGTAGGGTGCAGCAGATGACACGTCATTTGGTTTGAGTTCGTAATGTTGCATAATATAGGACACCCTAAAAGATCTGCGTTTAAATTTTACTTCCTGAGTGGAGGACTCTCTTCTGTCCCTTCTTTCTCACTGCTTGATAAACTGGAGTGAAATAAAGAGCCTGGGTCAGTCTTTCCTGCACATATGCAAGTTTAAAACAACCTATAAACATAATGAATGCAAATTTATTTTTCCTTAGTATTTTAAATTATATTGTATCAGAGCTTGAAATGTTGTATTGGTTTCTTTTGCAAAGATCAAAAACATTATATTGGTAAACTTCAAAGCAAGAAGTCCAGAGAAAATATTTGCTACCCAAGAAGCTATTGAAATATCGTTATCACAGGTCCAGATGGCTTGGCTCTGAGAGGTGGTCGTGAAGATTTTTACCTTCAGAACACCATTCGGATCTAATCTAAAGGGGTTACTGGCTAAACCTTGTGAGCCTAACTGCTCCATGGCCTGCAGGAGGCATTCAAATTCAACATTCAAGTCGCGTTTCTGCTTCTGTTCAAGCCCAGCTTCTTATCATTGGCCATTCCTTGCTCTTTCCCAGCTATGAGACATCGCAGGATTTGAAGAGATCTCCAATATAATTATTTTCAAGGTCTATATGAATTATGATCTGTGTGGGGTGCCACATTGCTATGAATTTTCATGGACCTGAGTGCCAGTCATCCCATAGAATGCTCTTGATCTTCAGAAAGAGCCATTTTGACTCCTTTGCTTACTCTTTACAATAAAATGTACTTACTGGAACTAGAGTTTTAGGTACCTTTCAGGAATGTCTGACCTACAGGACCAGGGAATAATGGCATCTATATCACAGACCTTTCATTATCCTGGCCAAGTACAGTATAGTTATGCAAAAGGAAACATCTTCACCACCCATGCAATCATTTATTCCTTTTGCGCTGCCATCAAGAGACCAAGTCGGGAAGGAAATCTACTACATGTGTTTCTATTTTCATGTTTTCTGAGCAAGAAATTACAATGCCTGGTAAACTGGGCAGGTACTTTGTACTCGTTATGGACTACTGTGTGAAAATGCTTTACTGACTCCAGAGGAACACCCGTAAATTTGTTAGATGTGTTTTGCAAAGGGCATATTTGCCCTAGAATGAAAATGATTGCTACAAAAGAGACTTCTGAGGAATAAATAGGAGTTACATGTTATTTGGTCTCTGGAAATTGCAACTTGCATGGCTCTTTGATCTGACCGATGGCATAATAAATGAGCATGTAGATGTTAAAATGGCACAAGCTTGGCAGGCTGGGATAAACACAGAGGGACCCTGCTAGTACTTGTTGCCTGTTGGAAGTTTAATTTTCTTATTTCTCCACCTCCCACAGAATATTGCGCACTGCTTTGTTCCTCAGTATATATGCAGTAATGATGATTTAGTAAACCATTAATGGTCTTCCTGTATGATTTAGGATGGGATTTCGTATGCTTACTAGATCAACACTTGGCACAATGGAAAAACAGTGGGTACATTGATGATTTTTCGGCACTTTTCTGATGCCTTGACCCTAGAGATTGTTGAAGGAAAAAATAGTCTCTTGTACAAATAGAGATAACCGTGCCAAATTGAGTAACAGCTGCTGAAGAACTGCTCCACTAACCATGCCGAAGAGATATTTCATGTTCTTGCTGTGTTTCTTCCTTGGTCTGTTCTGCATAGTAGTAAGACACTGAGATCAGGTGATCTAGGTTTTGTAGTGGTCTGAGGAGCCTCTGATGACAAGGACATTTTCAGCCATATATTAAGATAGTCTTTATGTCCTCTTTGCACTGGTAGCACAACACAAAAGGAATGTAAAAATATCTGAAAATTATGTTATTTTGGTCTGATTTTCATAAAACAGAATTGCATTCTCTGCTTGAACCATTTTATTTTTATTTTTATTTTCTTCATTCTTCTGTTAATCAGAGATTTTTGTGCTTTGCAAAAGAGAGAAACTTGAAGCAATCAGTGTTATGTTTTGCAACCTCTTTTCTATGTGGAGTAGAATTATTGCCTAATAAAAAGCAGAGATTGCCCTCAACTACTATAGACTAGGACATCAGTGGTCAAATGAGGTCTTGGCAGCTTGCCCTAGAACAGGCTGCATGAAATTCTGGATCATTCGTCTCCCCCGTCATCACATATCTTGTAAAAGAGCTGGTGATCCTTACAGACCCCAAAAAGCACGAGGAAATAGGTTGGTAAAAAAAACCAACGTGAGTACATTATGCAATTGTTGGGCATTAATTTTGATAGTATTATAATCACCTTTCTGATTGCACCACAATAAATAGAGACTCAGCATCAAAAATAGCAAATTCTATTTTTCCTCTTTTTGCAGGCATGGATGTGTGAGAATGATTTCTATATAGAAACCCACGACTAAGGGAAAGAACTGATGAAGTGAAAATGGGCAGATACTGATTCTGCACCAGAGGGTGCTGTTTTTAACTTCGAAATACTGTTTTTCATTTGATGCTGAAGAATAACATTTTTGGAGGGGTTCTAATACTGTGTGAAGTTAATACATCAAAGTGCATCTTGAATTGCACTCCAGTAAAACAAACGTTAACTTCCTATGCCAGCTAGTGGGGTTAGTAGCAAGGTGAGGACTAAATGGAGCTTTTCTGATTAGAGAACGAACCGTACTCACTATTAACAGAAGGAACAGGAAGATTGTCATAGGCTCATGGTTGTGTCCTATCTCCAGTATTGTGCCTCTGTAACAGTAGTTTTGGTTCCCCAGACCATTTCCATCAACATATCTAGCAAGAGACATCTTGCCTGGTTCTGCATCCTTCTTTTTGTGCACACAAAATAATAACAAAATCCAATACATATGGACAAAGGAAGCTGCAACCAGAATGTGGTACTCTTGACTTTTTCCAGCAGGATGTGTAAGCTTGCAAATCACTGCTAGATCAGGGTGGAGTTACCCATGGACAGTGTCAGAGCGATATGTAATTCTTAAGCTGTTGGACTTTTAAGGAGATAGCTATTGTGTCTCTTTGCACAGACTGAATATGATTTGTTTGTACTAGAGCAGCACAACTGGCTTATAGGTGTTACAGTGAGCTGGGAATATAATGGGCTTTTGCCTTCTATCTACTTTTACCTTATATCTAGTAGGTGATGTAAATGCTGAGCTATCTGTTGAATTAAATAGAGTTAGGGTTTCCTCATGGTTTGTATTACAGACCACCTACCTGGTGTTAAAATGCAGAAATTGGTAGCAGCGTGAATGACTCAGTGAGCAAAGTTGCTATTAAAGCATTTGTGCATTAATGGTTTCTATCTGTAATCCATAGTACATGATGATGAGAAAAGTGAGGTGAAACAGAAGATTAATGAAAACAATCAATGGTAATTTCTGTGCTTTTACTAAATAAGAGCCAATTGATAGCTTCACTGCTGAAATCAAAGTAATGTTAAGACTTAAACTAAAGCCAGGCCTGTGGTATTGGAATGACTCTCTCTGCGTATTGGTCTCCTCATCCACTTGGAGCAGATCAAGTTCCAGGACTGCAGCGTTTTTCAAAGGACTCAAGTTCTCCGTAGTATGTTACTTTTTGTAGGAAAGGAAATATATAGTTATTGTAACAGCAACAGCACCAGTCTTGGAAGTAACTGATACTATTTTTCTGTCTGTAATCTGCAGTAAGCTTATTCTAGATTTCAGGAAAAATGCGGCAGAAATATATTTAATTTCTACTATTCTTTCAAATGGCGGTTTGCAGAATGCATCTGGGTGTACAGCTAATGACCCATGAGCAATAAGCAACTGTTTAAGTAAAATGCACTATGAAAAAGCTTTTACCAAATAGCATTTTAATATTTTAAATAGATTTTCCATTGCAGGCTCTTTGTAACTGGATTAGTTCTCTGATGTGTTCTGACAGAGCTGTTGTTAGGGATACTCCATTAACTTTGTCTGTCATCTTATTTTCCCCAGTATCCAGCGTAACACCCTTATATTTCATAATTTGTATTGCTATCAGTGCTGATTTGTAAATGTGCAAATTATAATTAACAACGGCCACTACTTCTATTAAATATTAAATCATTCTTGCAGCCTGTATTTTCCACAGCAGATGGAGCCCTGTGGTATGCAAATAGACTTTCCTTAAGTAGTCAGCATTTTTTACCAAAATTTTGGCTTTAAAAATGCTTCTTTTTTTGTTTGCTTTATGTTTTCTATAGCATTTAGGTTAATATTTATTCACTGCGGATTCCCTTTCTCCCCATAAGAATTTCATGGACTATTACATTCTAGCACTGAGGTTTTGTTTCACTTCATTAATAGCTCCTTAATCATAGAGCCTGCTTGTAAAGTACAAATGCTTGTTATTTGTACTTATGCTGCAGTATTGCATAAGAGGCATTTAGTTATATTTTAATATGTATAGCAGAAGCAAAAATGCTGGGTACACCAACATAGTTTTTAATTTGAAAACCAATCTACACGCACAGTTTTTTTTTCCCCAGAATAAGCAAAAGCATTTATGGTTTTATATTGTGTCTTAAACATTCCATTAAATGTCATCAGCTGATTCAGGAAAATGTATTGCAAAAATACTAGAGAACTGTAAAATGTGTAAATGTAATGAATGCGCAGGACATAGAAGGGATTTAAAGTCCAACATTTATCAGGTAACTATAAAACAGCAAGAAACATTGATAGAACATTACATTTTTCTAATATGTAATACCTTAAGTGTGAAACTCTTATTTTTGGTGTTTACTGCTGTGCTCTTTTATTAAAGAACGTTGATCCAAAATTAGCATAGCCTTTCTAACATTGAGAGGCATCTGAAAGGCAAGCGGTGTTATTCAGGAAATGGTTTCACTATCCACTCCAGCAATTGCAAATGAAGATTTTTCAAACGATCAACTTGGAGATTGTATCCTAAATAAAGGCAACTCAGTTTTTTCCACATTTTAAAATGGACACGGGAACGTAGAGCTCAAGGACATTAACTGCCACATTAACCAAAGAGTAATGAAAACTTCTCTGAATGAACATTTCAGTGAGCTGAATGGCCTCAGCAATATAGAAATTAATTGTAACAAGTTAAGCTCTTGTCTCCCTACCGTTTTAGTAGGAGTTGGAATTAGCATGCTAAATGGGATCGGCAGCAGTCAGCAGCTGGATTGGAGTATCCTGGAATCCATGCTGTGAGTGCACATTGGCAGGGTGATACCTCTCATAACTCTGAGGTACCATTTACTCGTAAGTATTGACCTATTTTAAGCTGAAGTTATAAGTGATGCTGGAATAGAATTCTGTGCCAGATTACTGGCTAGTCTGAGCGGGAACAGCTCTGGCCACTCAGAACCTTTACATCTACCAAGAAGGTACTTTTAGGTACACTTTGTATGAGCAGGAGTTCAGATAAAAGGGCAGGACCTGATGCTAACCATTTGGGAACAGTTATTGTAATTTAAAATATGTTATTTGCACAATGAGCAATTAAAAGACGTTTCCTGTTAGTTCAGATTTATCAGCTTTATTGTTAATGTTAATAAGAAATATGGTTTGAAGGATGCTGCAGGGATAATATCTTTAAAAATGTGAAATAAATTTTAAAAAGTGAACAGCAAGCAGAGAAGAATTGCTGTAGGTGGGCTTCTGTTCGACGTCCACACCGTGGCATGTAGGAGAGCATAGAGAGAACTTTAAACAAACCAATGGAAGTGCTAGAAGCATTCTGCTTGTGGCAGCCTGGAATTGTGTGTGGGTTGACTTACGTGTTAACCAGGCTAATTAGTCTCCACAGAACTTGGGCCTGATAGAACAGCATTTTCATCAGGAGCCTTCAGTCTGTGCTTTCCTAGAAATTTGCTGTTATATACCCAGGATAGTCTTGGTGTCTTGGATGTTTCTATGCAATTTCTGCTGCAAAGAGAGGTTCAAGGAGGCAGAAATTTGACCAGTTTATTGAAATGAAGAGGGTATTTAAGTATTATAGAAAGTTGAATTTCAGCAAAATTTCTACCAGACTCAGGCTAATATTTGACATGAACAATTCATTCACTTGAAATATCTAAAGCCTTTCCCTGTGAAAGGAACTTCATAGGAACTTACGTGGGCTTTCAAAGAATTTTCACTCCAGAAGCTGTTGTGCTGTGTCTGGGAAATAGTTGTATCCTTGTCTTTATCTCCTTATAACATCACACTGCAGCCGCTGTACTCACATGCACAGCGTGGAACTAATCCCTCCCCCTGATCTGAGCTCCTCTGCGCCCTGGTACTTCTGCACCCTCTGCACAGCTTTACCCCGTGGCTTTTGGCATCGGCCCTGCTCTCTGAGCCCAGCTGTTTAGAGCAAAGAAATCTCCTTGTTCAGGCAGTTGGGCAGGCCTGCACTTCAGCACATCCGCCCTTGTAAATGGGCCTGATGATTTTTCTGTGTGCAGGACACTCGATACAGACGTATGTGGTGCCTTTCAGTGCAATACCTCGTCGGTGAAGATGTTAGACTGTACACAGGTACAATCTTCCAGCATGCTCCCCTCCCTCTGAAGCTAGGTTCTGGTACGCAGTACCTCTGCAAATCTGATACATACTGGCTAACGAGAGAATTTACAGGGAATTGAATGTCTCAATATCAGATGAAAGGAAGATGTCAGGGAAGAGAGCCTACTTTCTCTACGTTCAGAAGCACAGTTGAGTGAAGGCCATTAGACTATTCCTATTCCTATTTAGAATCAGAGGAAATCCTCTCTGGAGAAGCTAAGGAAACACAAGCATATTTTAGTCAGTCACTGATATCCCACTTAAGCCTTATTTAAGATCTGTCTAAAGAGGAGCTGATATTTTGTCTGTGAAACTTTGGTATTCTTTTTCTCTAGGAGTAGCTAGCTAGGAGCATTTTAATTATGTTGAACAATTTAAATGGCTGTATTTCTTCATTCCTTTCAATAAATCTCACTGTTCTCAATGTGGGAGATTAGGATGTTATACATTATCCAGGAAGCACTCTTTAAATATCAATTTGTGTATCTTTGAGGCTTAAAATAAAAGTATTGGTAAGGGCTGTGCATGACTACCCTTGAAACCATTCAGCACTTTTGGGGAATCATCACTTACGTCGGATAGGCAATCTACAGGAATTTACAATGAGGAGAAAGAGAAGCAGGACTCCTAAGCATTCTTTTCCCTGCCTCATCTCCTGAAGCTTGATTCATTCTTAGCAGTGCAGTGATTGAGAAAGCTTAGAAAAATCAGGAAATATCTTAGCAATTGTGACTAGTAGTGGTGAATGTAAAAGGAGATGGTCATTCCACAATGGCTACCTGTATGACTTCAGATGAGATTTGTGGTCTCAAGTAGGAGCCTCAAGAATTCAACATTGGATCTCCTGTTTGCAGCTGGACCCCAAAGTGTCATGTCTGTAATCTCTTAGTCGTACTGTGCCTCCCCATCCTTGTCTATTCTTACTCAAATACAAGAACTTTACTTCTCCACACAGTGTAAAATGGTGGCAGTGTTTTGGCTTTCTTCTGCTCCTGCAAGGCAAATTAATTTGTTAGTCTCCTGCCTCTAAATTGATGTACATTGGAAAGGAGAGCAGGCGGTAGATCTCCAGCTGATTTTCAAGAACATATGTTTACAGTCTTACTGTATCTTTGTGTGACCAAAAAAAAAATGGAATATCTAGCGTAAAACAGCTAGTGGAACAATGTTTAGAATTCTGGGACTCCTAGAGTAGACCAAGGCAGATCTAAACATAAATGTCTAATTTTTTTTTAATTTTACAGCTAAATCAAATGCTATTGAAATTAAGAAGACAGATGGAAACAGGGTACAGCATGAAAAAGCATTTCACTAGACCACATCTAATCATAATCTCTTAACTGGAGAGACATGGATTTGACAGACGGACCACTCAGTGGATAAGGAAATGGTTGGGTGGTGGCACTCAAAGAGCTGTGATCAACAGCTAGATGCCCAAGTGAGACCAGTGATGAGTGGCTTTCCTCAGTGGTTGGTGTTGGGACCAGCCCTGTTTAACACCTTTGTCAGTGACATGGACAGTGGGATAGAGTGCACCCTCAGCAAGTTTGCTGACAACACCAAGCTGTGTGGTGCGGTTGACACACTGGAGGGAAGGGGTACCATCCAGAGGGACCTTGACAGGCTGGAGAGGTGGGCCCATGCAAACCTCATGAAGTTCAGCCAGGCCAAGTGCAAGGTCCTGCATGTGGGTCGAGGCAATCTCAACCACAAATACAGGCTGGGCAGAGAATAGATTGAGAGCAGCCCTAAGGAGAAGGACTTGTGGGTGTTGGTTGATGTGAAGTTCAACATGAGCCAACAATGTGTGCTTGCAGCCCAGAAAGCCAACCACATCCTGGGCTGCATCAAAAGAAGCGTGACCAGCAGGTGGAGGGAGGTGATTCTCCCTCTCTGCTCTGCTCTCGTGAGACCACTCCTGGAGTACTGCGTCCAGCTCTGGAGCCCCCAACATAAGGAGAACATGGACCTGCTGGAGTGAGTCCAGAGGAGTGCCACAAAGACGATCAGAGGCCTTGAGCACCTCTCCTGTGAGGACAGGCTGAGAGAATTGGGGCTGATCAGCCTGGAGAACAGAGGTAGATTCAGACTGGACATAAGGAAAAAAAATTTTGCAATGAGGGTGGTGGAACACTGGAAGAGGTTGCCCAGAGAGGTGGTGGATGCCCCATCCCTGGAAATATTCAAGGCCAGGTTGGATGGGACTCTGAGTAACCTGATCTGGTTGGAGGGGGGGTGGACTAGATGAACTTTAAATGTCCCTTCCAACCCAAACTATTCTATGATTCTATAATACAGCTAAACATAGGGTCTGGGATTCTAATCTCCAAGGCTGAAATTCTTTTTTTTTTTTTTTGTAAATATGATATTAAAAGCATAGAACACAACATAAGGATCCTATTTATAAAGAGGACAATTGTATAGTGGTGTGGAGTTTTACACCTGGTAGTAGTTTATTTATTATGAACTTTTCATTATTACCTTCCCCTACAAAGAAAAAGAAGGGATTTAAGTGCCCAAGCGAAGTGGATACATAGTTTCAGTTAGGTGAAATGTTTTGAATTGTAGACAAACTCTTCATTTTTTTTTTCATGTTGGTTGAAGCTGTGTCTTTGTTCTAAGTGGTAATAGTAATGAATTGTGTTGAGATCCAGAAGAAATTACAAGGGCAGAACCTCATTATTCCTTGTTTTTGGACATACTGTTTGAAGAGTTTCTAAAGTAGCCTAGATTTTGATCAGGAATTTTCAAATTATTGGATCTCTGAGCTCTACTTAAAGAGCGTGGTTGATGCATCTCTGGTAAATTTTATCATACAACGTTTTCATTTAATTAGATTGTGAACTCTCAATGACTTCCTGAGAGTAAATTTTCTTGAGAGGAGAATTAGAAAACATTAGGTGAGGTAAAGAACTTGAGAATACTTGTCCAGAAGAGATTGATAAGAACATAACTAGGACAGCTGTGAGCTGTGCTTTAAAATTGTAAATGATGCTAGTAAGTGATTTTCACTTCTGATTTTAAATAGTCTCAGAAATCGTCTTATACCGAAGCTGTTTTGAATTACGTTTTGTTTAGTAATCAGAACCACTATGTATGAAGTGTTCTGGAGCACATTACATACCAGGAGAGGGTGCGAGTTGGATTTGCTCAGCTTTAAGAAGAGAAGACTAAGGGGATATCTTATTGCTGTTAACAGCTACCTAATGGGAGAATCTAGAAAAGTCTGAGACAGACTTTTCTCGGAGATATACAGTGGCAGGATGAAAGGCGACAGACAAAAGTTAGAATACAAAACATTGTCATTTTATTTAAGGATTTTTTTTTTTCCCATGAGAGTGATCATATACTGGAACAAGTTACCCAGATAAATTGTGGACTCTGTTTACTTGCAGATATTTAGAACTTGACTGAACCTTGTCCTGTTGACTCTACTTTGAGCAGGGAGCTGGATGAGATAAAAGATAACCTGTGGTGCTTTCCAACACCAATTATTCTATGGTTCTACTCTGTGCTGTACTTGGAGTTTCAAGAGAGCACGTTAGCATATTCAAACTCTTTCAAGACTCAGTTTTGCAAATCCTCTTCCAGTTCTTCTAGGTGTGTATCAGCATTTAAGGACTAGCTGAGGTGTACACTAGCTGAGCTGTACAGATTATGCAGGGAGTGGTTCTGTAAACTACCCAGGAGATAGACTGCTTTACCAGGGCCAGGTCTTAAGACTACATGATAAGCTGTAGAATAATGGAGGATGAAAGACAGGGAATGGGAGAAGACCCTCTAAGCAGAGCAGACATCATTGATGCCCCTGGGTCTAGCAACATCCTCAGAAGCAAGAGGAACCTCAGTAGCAGTTGTGTCCCTCCTGGTGACACGAGGCTGTGTGAAGCAGGAAGCAGGGCTGCAGCGGTTATCACAGTGACCCGGTAAGCAGGTCTGAGTGGAAGAAACCCTCCTGGGGGTTGTGTAGACGGAAAGGCCTCCCTTAAAGGCCTCTGGGAAGAGCATTTCATTTCTTCTTATGAAAGGAAGGGTGGCTGATTTCCTTCCCGGTTACCAATGCAGTTTCTGAGGGCCAAAATTATCGTTAGTGAGTGTTCCTAGCACGTAGCCAGCCAAGGTAACTAACAAACAGCTCAGCCACAGGAGAGCATCATTAAAAATGAGTTGATTTGTGTTTTAATCCTATTGGTGGTGTCCGGGTCACCACTTAAATAATCATTTTCTGCTGATCAGAAGAGGCACTAGTTGTGCAGATGATAACACAAAACTGACAGTTAGCTGGCCCAGCTCTTCCCAATGCAGCAAAGATGAGAAGAAATGAGACCTTGAGCCTAGACATACTGGTAACAGTAGGTTAGAAATATTAGGCAACACTCATTCTTCCTCCAGAAATCAGAGGTCCGGCTGTGAATATAACACAGAAAAATCTTCCCCAAACCTCCAACTTTATTCCAAAACAATGTGCTAGATTTTCAGGTGTTCTGTAGATACAGAAAAGGGTATGTTTACCTGTAAGCTCCTTGGTGGTACTTGCTGTGTTTTCTGTTGTTCTTTGAATGATGTAGTGCCCTGATTTACACTGCTGTGCAATGCTGAAGCTTTTGATTGATGTTTCATTGAATCATAAAGTAACTCATTGCCTGTTGTCCAGTGAGTAGAAGATTAACGCTGCAGGTACTCCGGCTGCCATAAAATACCATGATAAATATATGCAAAAGCTCCACTACAGTGTTGTAAGACTGAATAACTAAAATACTAGTAATTTTGTTTATTTTTTGAAGGCGTTTTAATGAAGGCAACCTCAGTTTACACTTCCTCTACCTTTGGAAGAACTGACGTCTGATGGAAGGGCAGATATTAGGAGACAAGCAGTTAAAAAGATTTCTAGAGAGTGGCAGGGATAACTTCTTGATGTAGGTGTTGGAAGGGCAAGCTGGGGTGATTTGCAGCTGGATCTGCTGCTGTTCACTAACAAGCACGGATTGTTTGACCATGTGGCGGCCTTGGTTGTAATGACCATGGAACAGTGGAGCTCAAGATCCTGAGGGCAATGAGGGAGGAGAGTGGCAGAGTGCAGTCCCTGGACCTTAGGAGAGTCCACTTTGACTGATTAAGGAAATTAGTGGTCAGATCCCATGGGAGACAGGTCCAAAGGGCAAACATGCCCAGGAAAGGTGACAGGTTTTTAAGGGCAGTATCATCCAAGCACAAGAGCATCCATCCCAATTCACAGAAGAACAAGTGGATATGTTGGCTAAGCAGGAAACTAATGGCAGAGGTCCAAAGTGCAGATATTCCTCTGGTAAGCCCCTGAAGAAGTCTTCATGTTTGAGGGTTTTTTTTGAGAAAATAATGCATAGGCTATTCTGGCATAGTGGAAAAGAATAGTCTGACATCATGGAAGGGTCTGGCCAAACACTTTGGTCTCTGGTGGTCAGTTCCTGCGAATTCTGTAGAGAAATACAGGCATTGTCCATCGGTACCCCTTTATTTTCTCTAACAATGTCTTTGCAACATACCAGTCTATGTTATTCCTTAATTTTGTTTGCTTACTGAGAGCTGTACTGTACCATGAAATAGTCAGTAATGTGAAAACGACAGAGATGGCAGAGGCTGCATTTCTGCCAGATTGGAAGGAGAGCTCTAACAATAAGGTGCCACATGCGAGCTGGAAAGCCCTGCTGCTCTGCAGGTTCTTACACTGGGCACAACTGCACTGCCATTGTTTTAACGCTTCTCTGTCTTAAGCCTTTGCAACATACTTTGCATACTGTTGAAAGCCAGTTACACTTGATGGTTTTGCTTTGCACGCTAGGCACTGCTGCTGTTGTCAGCCAAGCAACTCGCATGATTAGCTCTGTAGCGTTAGGAAGACATAAAGTATATGGTACAAATCCTGTGGGCCAAACACATGCTAATGGCTGCTCAATCTAAATCCTGAGTGCTTGGCTAAAACAATCAGGATTTGGCCCTACTTGCCCTTGGTGCTAATCTTGTCCTCTACCCACTAAACATTTTATGGGATGTAAATGATTTATTTCCATTCATCAAATTCACAAGGTATGCCTATATCTGTGAAACAGATTTAAAAAAAAAAGCACAGTTCATAATCTATATTAAAAAAAAGAAAAGCATCCATGTATTAGGCCATCAAGAGTCAAAAGCATAATTTGAAATGATAAACGTATCCATTTTAAGTTACACATTACTTTGCATAGTTAATATCACTATAATTAGTCATAGTTCCTGTAATTTATTGAAAAAGATGCTCAGCCCCTCTAGTGTACTACAGTGATGAATGTTGGAAGTGCAACTTTGGAAGCAGGAATCAAGGAAATTAGTAACAGTTGGAGAATTAGCATGTAAATCAATAATATCCTTTCTCTTGCATCTTGAAAACTGAGGGTATACATCACACGCTGCATAACGAAAGGGAGGGCAGAAGTTAGAGCTGTAACCACCTTTACGTTACTAGATCTGCTTGTACTGGAAGAACTGTTTAAAATAATTTCAAACGTTAGAGTAAATCTCTAGTAAATATTTAAACTATCTATAACTAGTCACAAATAAATTAAGCTGATTTTATGCATTCTCTCTAATTAGAAGGGCACAGCATTTGTTGAAACGTGATTAGTATTATTCATTAAGCAAAAAATTCTCATTTGTATCTTATTATCACTATTCTGCATAAACCAACACAATTTGTCATGAACTCCCTCATTTGCTGTATCCTCAAAAAGCAGATTATGCTTATTTTTCATTTGGACAGTGGAAAATCAAGCCAGGTGTTTGGCAGCACCAGAGTGTTCAGGTGTAACTGTGCCAGTGATGGTACATTACTAGCAGCATGGATGAAGAATGAGGCATGGAGAATCTTGGGACTGAGGTGCCTTGAGGCCCATCCTTTTAGTGTGGTCCTGCTGATGAGACAGGTGGTGTTGTATAGGACTGAAAAAAAAGAGAGAAACTTTTTTGTAAAGTCAGCCTTTCACCTTCAAGTGGAAGTGAAAAGTGCTTTCACATTGCTGCTGCTGCACGGAAGTACCTGGGCATGTTTGTGACTAAAGCCTCTGTGGTTGATGCTTCTGTCTTAAAGTTTTCTAAAGCTGAAAAATGCCAGTTAGTGCACAGAGGTCTCTGTCACTGTCACTGTCTGAGAGGAGTCGGTACAATATTGCACGGGCAGTGCGCAGTACATAAATATTTATATGTGACCTTGATTATAATATATTATGCAGGATAACTAAATCACTGTATGCATATTCTTCCCTTTTTTCCCCTCATTTCTTTTTAAGCTTTGAAGAACATCTCTTAAAATATCTCATATTTAATTCTACCCTCATTCACTTGTGTGTTAACCATGGGTAATACTGCTGAGCTCAGTGGTGCTGAGTTGGTGTAGAGTGTGTTGAAATGGAGTTGGTGGGCTTTCTACATCACCCCAGTGGTGTTATGGATTTAAGACTATGTGAACCCTGTGGTCCAGCTGCAAGGATACAGGACTGGGTGTCACAAAGACTGGGTTCTTTTTCTGGCTTTGTCACTAACTAATGTATCACTTTGTTCCTTTGTGTCTTTAAACTGGGATGGTAGGGATAGTAATATTCAATGGACACCAACATCTGCAGGAGCAAAAGGTGCTGTAAAATTGTTAGGCATTGTTATTTCTACATTGGATAGATGATAATATTAAAGGAAGCATCTAGGTTTTAGGGTTGTGTTTCCTACAGCATGTTTTTCAGGTCTGACAGAATCTGGTTGTAAGGCAATGAGTTAAATTGTTTCAGTGCCTTTGATAAATACCTGTAGGGATCAAGAACAGTTTTGACTATTTAGACAGCCAGAGTCCAGCTTCTCTGGACAGCAGATTGTTTGAATTCCTCACGATTTTCTTAAACTTAAATGGTGATGAGTGCCCCAGTAAGTTCTCGATGGTATGGTGGACGCTAGCCCTCAGAGACCAGCATGAGAAGTGTTGCAGTGTGTACTCATTCTCTGCAGTTCCCTTTTTTGCCTTTGGTGATAAGTTGCTTCTTTATCAAACTAGACTCTCTCAGAAATTTTATACTGAATCTGGTGTCTGGTCATGTATTTGGAGCAAGGAAACAGTGAGACATCCCTGTCTATGTAATGATATGGAAATATATTGACACTCTCGCAAGAGATATGACAGGAAATTGTCATCTCAAGATCAAAGCAGAGGAAAAGTGCCCTTTCCAACATAACCCAATGGCAGTGAGAAGTCCTATGTAGAGGAATAGTGAAAAGAAAGGACTTTGTATATGGTCATGCTAAAATAATAAAAGCATGGTTAAAAACGTAAACCCTACATCTTGACATTTGACAAGTCATTAATATTACACATCTTTGCCACTGCTCATCTGTATCTTGTCTATGAGTTACTATGACTAGTTTATTCTGTTTTACTGAAAATGTACTTGTGAATTACAGATTCAGACTATGAATAGCTTAAATAGCTAGCAACAGAAACAATTACATTTTCTTTCTCTCTAACATGCAATTTTAATTTTCATAACTCTCAAATACGTATCCCCCACCATGCAGGCCTGCCAGGAGGCCTGAAATCTGCAGGCTATGGCCTCTCGGGCTGTTTTCCAATGACTCATTTTTAATTTTAAAGAAGCATTATCTCTAGCTAGTAAATTAACAACAGCCTATAGTGCACACACACTGTCATCCATCTGCTTAAGGCTCTTGTCATTTGACACCAGTCTTGTATCTATAGACTTCATCTGGTATTCAAAAGCTATCAACCCTGCCTCCAAGAGAGCCCACCTTCTGGCTCCAGGCTAGAAGAGTGACTCTCCATTTCCAATTCTAATGAACACATAGCTAGCAGCAGTTTTTCCATTAAGGATCTGGTGTTCTTAGAAAACAGACAGTGTTGGAATTACTTGGATCCAGAACTGCGTGGGAAGTGTTTGTTAAAGAGACTGAACTACCTGAAGAGTGTTCCACAGGCAGCCTGACTTCCATTTCTGCCCTTCTTCTGCCAAACGGTATACTCAGCATTGCCTCCTGCTTGTAGGGTGTGAGACATCAGAGTTTATACACTGTGTTCTGAGGAGTGGGACATATTAACAGATGAAATTCTTTATATTATCTTTCAAGTTATGAGCACCATTGTTAAGGAGTTTTGAAAAATACAAGTAATATAAAAACTCTCATGACTGGTATGAATCCTCCAAATGAGAGAAAGCCGTGATGTGGTTGGAGAGGAGCAACTATTTCACAGTTACTAAATTTTGTGTAGTTTCAGATTTGGCTGTGAATGAGGTAATTTTGTAGCTTTGAAAATAATTTCTATGTAATCTGATGGCTGCTGTAAAGAAGTGGTAAGGATTTAATAGAGAAATGTGTCTCCTTCACAAGCTTCAGTGATCACAGGATAGAACAAGTTCTAAATACCTACGGCTTCATCAAGGTTAGGGAACTTATTCCAGGAGTAATTGAAGAAAGGGGGCTTGTGTTCTAGACCCCAAAGGACATAATATTTTTAGATTTTCTTTTCCTGGTTATGATAGATGTAGTTGTCATGGGCATAAGTGAGAAGAATTGACGAGAGTCATAGAATTGTAGATAGGGATGAAACATAGGTGATATCAGCATTTAAAAACCAAGGAAGGCAGGGAAGGTAGTGTTTATCCTTTTATTTTCCTTCTGCCCACAAGCTTGGAGAAGTTCCATCTAGGCCATTTGTTTGCTATGTTTTTGTCGGTGAAAAAATAATCTGTGTTTTAATGGGGTTTGTTTTCACTTTGTACATCACAAAAAGTCTCTTTTATTCATATGTCCTATATCCTTCCACAGTGAATGTGTTGTCATGGCACTTGCAAGAAAATGGAGCTCTGAATGACATATGATTGATGGTAGTAACTCTGCCTTCACTGACTCTTTGGTCAGGTATGGAGCGGGAGTGGAAAGTACCTGTACTAGTTTAATACACAAGCAATTATGCTTCAACATGTGGTAGACCCAGGATGATATTCACATATGTTCAGTTGAGGAGCGAGGCAGAGAGAGAAACAAGAGATTTAAGATAGTCAGACTATTCTGAACCTTGATCTGTCAATGATGCAAAAATAATGCAGTTCCATTTCTATGAAATCCTGATTACTTGTGTCTTGTTTCACAAATTTAAGGTCTTACACTCTGCTATCAGTTGTCATTATTTTTTACTGAGCTATCTTTGAGAGAATGAGTCTTTAACTGGTGTTTGTGAGACTTTTTTACTTCCTTTGGAAGAGAAAGAGTCAAGTTCTTTTGAGAAATGCAGTGACAGTTTAACAAAAGGATGCTAACTATATACGAACTTCAACAAGGCCGAGAGCAAGGTCCTGCACGTGGTTCAGGGCATTCCCAAGCACAAATATAGGCTAAGTGGTGAATGGATTGAGAGCAGAAGGACTTGGGGGTGTTGGTGGATGAGAAGCCAAACATGAGCCAACAATGGTCGCTTGCAACCCAGAAAGCCAACCGCATCCTGGGCTGCATCAAAAGAAGCATGGCCAGCAGGTCAAGGGAGGTGATTCTGCCCCTCTGCTCCACTCTCATGAGACCACTCCTGGAGTACTGCATCCAGCTCTGGAGCTCTCAACATAAGGAGGACATGGACCCGTTGAAGTGAGTCCAGAGGAGGGCCATGAAGATGATCAGAGGGCTGGAGCACCTCTCCTCTGAGGACAGGCTGAGAGAGTTGGGGCTGTTCAGCCTGGAGAAGAGAAGGCTCTAGGGAGACCTTATAGCATTCTTCCAGTACCTAAAGGGGGTTTGCAAGAAAGCTGGAGAGGGACTTTTGACAAGGGCCTGTAGTGCTAGGACAAGGGGTAATGGATTCAAACTGGAAGACGGTAGATCTTAGATTAGACATAAGGAAGAAATTCTTTACTGTGAGAGGGGTGAGGCACTGGAACAGGTTGCCCAGAGAAATTGTGGATGACCCCTCTCTGAAAGTGTTCAAGGCCAGGTTGGACAGGGCTTTGAATGACCTGGTCTAGTGGAAAGTGTCCCTGCCCATGGCAGGGGGTTGGAACTAGGTGATCTTTAAGGTCACTTCCAACCCAAACCATTCTATGTTTCTATGTTTTATATTATTTAATAACATTCTCAGTTTCATGAGTCATTCTCTTGTAATTTGTATGAAGAATACAGGCAGTATCTTTAAAATGGATGGGGAAACTTTGTTGTGTGTGCATCAAATATGAAACTGTCCTAGGTTAATAAACCTTATTTTTCCATTTATTGGAAAATTCCATTTATTTATTATTTGATTTCAGTTGGGTAGTGTCGTATCAAATGTTTCACTTCAGTACCTAGTGAGATGATGTTAAAAGATAAAGCCCCTTATGCTCAGTCTTTGTAATATGTGACAACAGGCATCAAATTAGAAGAGAAATAGCTGTTAATTTCTACTCTTTAAGAAAATAAGATTTGTATGTAAACAATTTAAAATAAAGCATCTAATTTGCTTCCAATTATATAGTATATAAAGCATTAGTAATGGAAGCAAATTAGGCATGATTTTTATTTGTATGTTTTAAATTGGGAAAATTGGCCCTCACCAAATGTAGACCTCACTCTGCAAACATACGCTTACTTCCATACCTTTTGGCATCTAATTAATCCTCCTGAAGTCAGGGGGACAAATTCTGTGATTATAGTTTAGCAGCTCTAACTATCTACAGGCTTGAAGGTCAAAAAGAGATTTAAACTTACCCTGGAAAGCATGGAAAGAACATATAATAGGGTGCCGAAGTGACGCTGGGATTGCAGTGCACTGTGCAATACTTTATGAATTTGCTAGACTTGGCTTTTGGTTCTGAAGGCTGAATTGCTTTCCAGTACCCCTCTCTAGGTAAGCAAGCAGGTGTTTGTATCTTCATTGTACAAATGCCGAAGAGTTCACTGAAGGGCTCAAGAACCGTTACTGGCAGGAAGGTTAAAACTGAACAGCTCTTGGTTCCTGATTCTAAAAGTATTTCACAGCAAAATGCCATTCTCCAAGAAAATCTGTGGAAATATCTACATAAATTATAATTATAAACGTGTAGTTTATTGTGTCCAGTATATATTCACTGGTAGGCAATGAGTATTAGAGGAATAATAACTAATCCTGTCTGATGGTGTGCAAGACTCCTTATGGTGCTTTAAAAATAATAATCCATTCTGTAAAAGATTATTGTACTGTGTGGCTCCTGGCTCATAGGGCTGCATCCACAGAGAGAATGAGGTGTGCAGTACCCCGTCTTCCACGGGATCTTTCAATGTATTGTTTGTGTTATCTGTTGTGCAGTTGATTCATCGGAATGCGTTTATCAGGCAGATAATGGGCAGACACTGTATTCTGTTCTTCAAATTATAATGAACAAATTACACTTCTATGTGTTAGAAGTGGAAAACAGATAAGAAAGATAAATTCCAAATTTCTACTTCTGTGCATCACCCTTACCTATGTAGAAAACAGCACAGTTTTGTTTCTGTGGTATGAAATGCGGTTGGGTTTGTTTGGTTTTTTTTAATGCAGACCCTTACCAGACAAGGCAGCGATGTTACCCACTGACTTTGCCACTTGGTTTTGTAACGGTTTGACAGTACAGGATAAGAACTGAAGGACTCTCTGATCCAGAGGCCACTAAGGCTGTGAAGAGGTTTCAGTGGATGATTTATCAGGCCCAAAGGGTAAAAGGTGTGACTGAATAGCGATGGTACAGGCTGTACAGAAAAGTCTGGAAGTGGCTTTTGGTAGTGAGAGAGCTTTTTAGCGATTCCATCACAAAATATTCTAAACACCTTTGCAGAATGTTACCTTTACACATGAGGATTTATTTTTTTTATTGAGAACATTTTATGACCATCCAAGTCCTCATAAGAGAAGAGAACTTTAAAAACACAACATACCTTCAACCCCATCTATTAAAATCAAATCTGCTTCAGTCTGACTCAGAATTGTATCTGTAAATTGTCCCTTATAACAGCCTATGCTGATATTTTTTTCCAGTTGTCTGTATGTGTAAGTGTAGCAATAGTCACAAGGTATATTCTCAAAAGTTTATGAAATCTCTATAGAGATTATAAAGTACAGCACCAAATTTTGAGGACTCATTGTAAGAAGTACCTTGGCTAGTCCATTAACTTATCAATTATTAGCCAAATTGTCTTGTAGGTAAACAGTACTTTAAAAAATGACCCATGGAATAGGCAGCTGAGATTCCAGAACTAGCAAAGTATGTATTCATTATTTGTAGAGTTAGATATTCAGTAAATCGTGATAGTAAATGATACTGTACAGTAAATAATATTGAATATCAAGGGTACCAAATTAAAAAAATGCCTATGAAAAGACTTGAAAAGAGATTCTGTTAATGAAAATAAATACTTTACTGTAGGAGAAATACTTTTTATAAAGAGAATGATCGAGAGAATATTTCAAGCTAATCTAAAAGAAACCTCATCTCAACCTCTGCCCCTTTCATTCTTTGCCCAAAACTCGTTTTATGCAGTCACAATGTATTTTCTCCATATCTGAATATTGAACACTGCAGGTTCAGATCTGCAGACTTCTTGATAAACATCAAATGTGGGCTGTGCATTCAGAAATCTTTCTCTGCTTCAGCCTCTCACAAGCTGGTGGTAAAAATCTACAATAGCTCCTTTCTTATCCTTCATGTACATTTCAGAAATGTAGGTAAAGAAATGATCATTCCTCTACCAGCTGGAAATCTCAGCCTTCCTCAGCCACCTTCCAAAGCAGTCATGCATACCGATTTTTGCCTGTTTGTGTATTAAGAGCTTAGTGATACACCCAGTGCATCCCTTCTTGAGCTACAATCCCTGAGTAAATATGTTTGAGGACCTAGGTCAGAGATTAAATTGTATTTTGCATCTTAACTATTCCTTTTCAGGTATCTAACTCATGTGAGGTTCATTCAGATTTGGACAATAAATTCCTTAAGATCTCTAGGCTATTGACCCATTCTCTAAGAAATAACTTTGTTTTCAGCATAGACTTCCCTGTGTTTCAAATACTTTTAGATATTTGGATTCACATAAGTAGAAATTTAAAGCTACAGATGTCTATCCGTAGTTTATCAAGCCATTTTCAGGCTTATCAAAAATTCAAATCAGTTTATTTTAATTATGTTTGAAATGCTGCAGTAATAGGATGGAGACAATTGAATCAGCCATTTTTTACTTGAATCTTTATTCTTGTTTTGGCAGAAAATGTATGCCCTTCATTCTGTTATTTAGGATCTTTTTTGTCCATTTCTACGCTGGAATCTTTTACAATGTTTGTAATCTGAAATACGTGGCTGAGTGATGAAACAAGGCTCCGAAAACACAGTTTTGAAAGAATGCCTGAGTGCCTGCAATTTCTGCGATGTTCAGGACAATATATCTGTGTTTAAATCAGCTGGCTGCAAATGAAGAAGCATGCCATTGTATGATTAATGAAAACTGCTGTTTTAAAAGTTATGGTAATATATGAATGTTAAAGATTTACACTATTCTTTTTAGCTATTAAAGTTTGCAATTAACATCAGCAACATTGCGCACTAACTGGACTGCTTGCTGTATTGTACAGCCCTCCGCTTAAGGAAACACGCTTCTGTTCTGTGTTGGTGTGTTGATGCTATGAAGTTAAGTGAGCATGATTTAACTTTAAACATCATGCTATTTTTCCTATTAACCATTAAGTTGGCATTTAGGGAAACTCAAATGTTTTGATAGGAAAAAAGCAATTTCTATAGTCAGAAAAGAAAATCAGACTTTATAAAGATCAGGTCAAAAGCAAGAGTTCTTGATGTGTTATAAGGCAGTGGCTTCGCAGCTCTTGGGACAAATTGCAATTTGATCAACGGCCAATAAGTGAAGTCATACTTGTATCTTTTTTATTTGTTTATTTTTAATTTGTGGGTGAAGACTGTGCTCATTAAAGTGAGGAACTCCACACTAGTTTTAGCCAAGTGTTACCATATTCTATATAATTAATTGCGTACTCTTGTGTCCCTTTCAATGGCTCATCTAATTTTCCTTGGAATTGTATAGAGTACTTCATTATTTAAGTATTTTTCGAGTGTGTGGTATTTCTATTTCTGGTACAAACCTGCGTTTGATTACACTCATATAGTAGATGCTTTGTCTTTTCTGTGTGCTCTTCCACTATGGAAGTGAGCTTGTTGCCCTTTTTTTTTTGTTTTGCTTTGTTTTGACAGGTAAGAGAAATATTTGATCAAGCAGCTGAGTTAAAGTTATTCTCTGCATTTTGGGATTTATAATGAGTACAATGAATTTGAATTACTGTAGTCCTTTACAGCCTCATTTTGTTTTCTGGTCATATCATAGAGTAGAAAATATTTTCATGGTCTCTTTTTGCTAAAGAAGTAACTTTTTTCTTTGTTTCTTATTTGTTAGTAATGACATGGCCCTTGCTTTTCTTCTTTAGATTTTGTTGGATTAATTATTGAGCTTACTAGAGAAGTGCTGAGAAGATCTATTCTGGTGGCAGATAGATACCAGTGGCTTAATGCCTTGGCCACAAGGCTAAGCAGTATCAGATCGCTGAGGCCTGTGACAGTTAAAATATCCAGATTGTGTCTGTAAATATTTTCCCTTTTGAAAATGTAAACTTTCAGCATTAATGCTGCCATTACCAGAATGTTGCTGGCACTGCTCCTGTGTTAGAAGATAATTACTGGACTCATTTCTGACATGTAACATTTCTTTTCTTCAGGGAGGTGGGTGGACGAGCACACAGAGCTCGCTGCTGAACTGCTGAAATCAGTAAGTTCTCCCACTGCCTTCACTGGTACTGTGTGGCTTCCAAAATATATAAGGAGCTGATGGAGAAAGCATCTATGCAGTTCACATTACGAGAGAAATTTGTTTATTATACTTTGCACTGAGATTGTTCCTATTGTTGTACATAGTGTGCCTGGTAAACAGTTTGATTTTTGATTGCCTTTTAGGCTTTTTGTTTTGATTTCTACTGACTAAGGTGTTCTCTTGAGTTATTTCCTGCTTTGCCACTCTGTAAAAGCATACAAAATTCACCCTAGCTTGGAGGACTGTCACAGGTACTATGAACCACCTGAGACTTCACAATAAATGCATTTCCCAGATAGAGACTAAAAAAAAATCTTTTGAGGGGCTTGAGGTATCTTCTGCCTAGATGGAGAGCTAATGCTGTGGACCTAGCCTATAACGAATTAAAAGAAAAAGAAAGAATTACAATGTGATCCAGGGATCACTTCTTCGCCTAGTCATACGCTCATTTCCCACCTTACTGTCCCAGCATTTTGACCGCTTCCTTCATCCTTTATGGTTCTTCCTCTGTAACAAAGATGGTCCTCTGCGGTGCCCTGAAGTCATTATTTCCCCCTCAATGAAATGCCACACGTTCTTCTACACAGTGCAGGAGCGTGTGGTGGTCTGCCAGCTCCACTTACTGTGTGGAGCGGGGGAAAACGCGCAGTACAATCCTTTTCAAGCCTTTCATTCCCTACAGAATGTATTAACAAGTCTGAAAGCAGCTGTGCTTGCACTGGCTGTAAGGATGGTAGATCCAAAAAAATGTAACCAGCCTTTCCTATGCCATGAGTTTCAGTCTAACTACATAATTACAGTTCCTTCTCTAGCCTTCAGGAAGAAGAAAACTTAAACAACAAACCAGTAAATTTTAGAAAGCTATGAAATTAGAGAAAATCAAGTAACTGTCAAATGGACTTTCATTACTCTTTATTTATAATAACACACATAACATTTCAAAGAATGAAAGGCATTTCCCATGAAAGACATTTTACACTGCATGTATTGTTGAGTTAATGTGAAATACCTGTTTGAATTGGCTCTTTCTGTAGTTTCCTTGTCATACATCTTAATGTCAGCAACATCTGCAATGGAATTGCGATGCGGATCAGTGCAGATTGTCACCAGTTAATAAGGAGTCAAAAGCAGGTTTTCAGTAGCACAATCTCTTCAGTTTGTTTCTATGCATAATCTACACGTAAGTTTTCAATAAAAACTTACATTAAACATGAAAATCATGTACAGCATGATATGTGAATGACTTCATTATTGACATAACATTTGCTTGACCAAGATGAAATCCTGCAGTTTGGTCTCCTCATCTGATCTTACCTCCAAATATTCATTTTTAGTTAACAGTGCTCTAAAGAATGGTTTGAGCTCTCATTTTGACATAGATCTCACAAGAGAGGTACTCTTAACTTTATGTACATCCCTATAATCAAGAGGGAAAACATTAAATTATTGAATTCAGAGGATCATTTCTATGATTTCTTAAACACCAGTTCTCAAAGTAAACGGAGAACATGGGGGAATCTTTTATCTTAACAGTGTCATTTTAAGTCATTTCATTAAAAAAAGATCAAAATTTCAATAATTTTGACTGGAAATTTTTTAATGCACTGATGACTCATTAAGTGTGAACTTTAGTTTTCAAAACGATCTCAACGATGTCCAGAAATCACAACAGAAGAAAAGGAAACCATATTCCCCAGCCCCAGAGGCAATTTTGAAAATATAATTCTAGTTATTAGTGGATCTTATTAACCGTACAAAACTTCTGCCTTATCTTTGTTACCATAAGAAATAGTTTTTCTGAGACTACTGTTTCTGAAGATGATATTTATCCCTGGCTGATTGCCTTTGAGATGGTGGCACTTTCCGTTTGATGGAAATACTATAAAACTTTGAATACTGAGCTTGAGAAGGGCTCTAGGGGTGAACAAACAGTTGTACAGGACCCCAAGACCTACAGGATGCAAACTGGAAAAATTAAACAATGCTACAAATTACCTAGTGTTTGAATGGGGGGAAGATGACACGCCTCAGCCTCTGCAAGTGTTCCTTACAAGGCTGCCAGCTTTGTTTTGTTCTGAAAAACAGGTCAGCATTCGCTATCAGTGCAGCAGCCACCATGGATGTATAGAAATAGGCCTAGCAGTTTAACATTTAGTTACAGCCAGCTTTTTTTTTTTTTTTCTGGATCTTGTGAGCCCTCAAAATGCTCTCACTGTAAGTGCAGAAACATCAGGTGAATATCGTAGAGTCAAACATCCCGCTGGCTTCAAGGAAATGCTTTTGGGATCAGATTTTTTTATAGTAATGCCCATGTTGTAGGCCCAAACTACATGACAATCAAAGTTTTAAACCAGTGTAGCTTTTCCCTGGTATCCAAAGAGATTTGCCTTCCCAGCTGTGTTTAAGGGCGCTCGCAGGAATTGACTGGGGGCGTCTGTAGAAGTGTCACATCCACATTAAACCTTCTTGTGTTTGTAGTGGTAGGAGCAGGGGATGACTGCAAGGACAGTATTTCTTCTTAGTTGTAGTGTTATTAATTATCATTACTTTTTAGTAATATAAGAATTAACAGCAAAATCAGTAGTCATTGCATTTTCAGTGGTGTATATCTACGGTTCCTGTTATCCTGTGTGTGAACAGGACAACATCTTAGAGATTTAATGGGCATTTTCCTACATTCCATGCTGGAATAAGAAAGGAAGGGAACCACCGGACTCTGTGTTTGTATTGTTTGCAAGTCTTTGTCTGTCTCTGCTAGGACACGAAATTTGTTAAAGCTCAGTGCGCTTTTTGCGGGCGCTGAGTCTGAAAGTTCAATAGCTCTGTGTGAAAGCAGAAGCAGCATTGCATAAGCATTGAGAATACGGAGCAAAAGGCATTTAGATTACAAAGTAAACAAGATTGGGAGATTTTCTTGCATACAGTAGGCCTAGCCCTTTCAGAGATGAAAATAAGCAGATTTCTGAGGTTCTGAATGCAAATCTTGATGCTAGGTTTGAATTTACAAAATAAATAAATAAAATATCCCCAAACGAAGCCTGCTTGAAGCACTGAACATGCCAGTGGCAAGTTCTGCTTCAGACTCCAAGAGATAAAGTACGTTAGCGCATATCAGTTGGTCTAATTTATTCAGTGTTGTTGCTGTATCACAACCTTCTGTTTGATTTTCTTATAAACTAATAATTTCCTGAATGAACTAATACTACCACAGCCACTAGTACCTCTGCCTTATAGAAGTTTTTTATTGTTGTGTATGCAACTAAATTGAAATATCTTTCACTTGAAATATTGACTTTAATATCTCATTTGAAAAATTCATGAAGCCTTTGATGTTAAATCCATACTCAATTTAGCCAAATGCCATTAGAATATGCAATACGCCTGAATACAGAGAGCATTATTGTCTGTGTTTCTGCAGAAGAATTACATTTTATGACTGTAACGTCAGGATCTTTTTTGGATTTGTTCATGAAGAAAAGAAAGGGAAAGGCAGCACATTAGAAGCAAAATGAAAAGTGGTATTGATTAGGCTCTCATTTACCCTCTCTTTGCTTCAGTCCCTAAATGCATGGAAATAAGGGTTGTGCCACAGCGAGTAACAATGCTCTGTAATGAATGGAACAATCTTTAGAAAATTAGTGTAAACACGTATGATAGTGCACAGATGTTGCTCCTAGTAACTGTCATACATTTATTTTACATCTCCATGTACATACATCTCTTTATTTCCAAATAGTATCGTAATAGAAACATGACAATAGTTAATGATTTCATAAAACATGGAATGTAAAGCTGACAGAGAGGTGGAACATTAATTGAAACCTATAGCTATAGTACATTAGAATTACATCTCCTAAATGACTCATGATAAAAATATCCCTCTTTTACGGAGAAAGACAAAGATAGGTAAAAAAACCTAGGCTTTCAGCAAATTAATTTTTTTTTTCCAGTAAAACAGAGACTGGCAAATGTTGCAAAATCTCCTGAGTGCTAATAGAATGGTATTTGCCTTTAGTAATTTATGGGCACTTTTCCCCCAGCTATCGATCACATTTGAAAAAAGTAAACTGCATTAACATTTTAGGCAATAATGACTTCAGAAAATGTTTGATTTTTATCACTACCAAAACTGATGTCGTGATACTTGGTTCTTTAGCAGATGTGGGAGAGTGGAGTGCATCCAGGCTGTAGAGCGTTTGTGCAAGTGCCCAGGCCTAACTGGGTGAACTGGATGTAAACCAGTGCTTTGAGTTTATTATGTTGTCTTAAAACATAAAGCATAAGTTGGGGGCACAAGTCAGGAGACTGCTGTGTAGCAATGTAATGAGGTGTCCAGAGGACCTTGGGGTCTGTGAGGATTAAAATTTCCGTGATAAACCAAGAGAGGAAGGAGGAATGGAGAGCTGCTCTCTGCCACCATCTTCTGGCCAGCCCTTGGGACATGGACTGCCTCTGCTTCATCTCCTGCGTGGTTTACCAAGGCTCCTGTTCCCTCAATCGAGAGGACAATCACAGCCGTTTTAAGCAAGTTCATACTGGAAAAATAACATATTTTTTAACATTTCCAAAGGGCAACTGGATCTTAACAAACTCATGTAGATTATATTAAAGTGGCAGTGCAAAATGCCAGACTAAGGGAGCTGAAAGCTCTGTGAATGAAATCCGGAGCGTTCATGCCTGTGATTTTCTGCTTGGAATTAGGGGAAAGTGTTGTTTTGGTCAGCAGTGATGACTCTCCTGTGGTCAGATAATCCTGAATGCTCTAGAAATGTGTGTTACACATGATGGCAACTGGACTCGAATTCCTGCAGAATATTTATATCCTGCAGCAGGAAACCGCTTCATTTCAATAGTTAACAGTTTTGAACCTCAAGGTTAGGGTGGCAGCTGTTCCCTGAATACAAACCCTTGCGGGTTGCTTTTGCTAAAGCTCTACGTAGGTGCAGAGAGGCAGCTTGAGGAATTAAGTCTGCCTGACCCTTTGCTAAATTTTTTCCTGCTTTTGTTGATGTTCTTCCATTTAATTATACGTTATGCTCATTAAGTATTTGGAGACTGCTTTCAGAACTTACAGCTTTATTTTCAGGAAGCAGTGTTGTAAGGCAGATTGACACTGAAAGTGAAATTAGATTTCAAGATTCAGACTTCAGATTAGATTTCTGGTTTTACCATGGGCCAGATTTCTGGTTTTACCATTTGCAGAAATCTGTGATCTACAAAAGTGAATTGAATGAAAGTTCTTCTTATTATATTAGTTAATGTTATTGTAGATGACAACATAGCATGATAGATTGGTATTTGATTCCTTTGTAATTAATTGTGACAGCAACGAACACATGCAATTCATTTACAAAATGTGTACAAACTGAAACTGCTATCCTTCTGATTCCTTTCATTGCGCAGGTTATTTCATACTTTTGTCTCTGCAGAGCTATAGAATGATCTTGCCGTGTGATCATATGTTAAATTAATTGTGACAAGTTAAAATAGATGTTAAAGTGAGTGCTCCTACAAAATAATTAACAGTTGATTAGTACAGTTTATATATTTTCATAGGAAGCAGAATCATGTATATTATGAGTACAAATGAAGGTTAAGTATTTCCATGTACTGGAAGAAATTTTGTGAGTTGAAGGTCATGTAAACGATATAATCTGTGTTATGCAGAACCAAATTAATATGCTTGCTTGTGCTCAGAACAAATGGGCAAACATTTCTTGGAGATCTCATACCCCAGTGCTTTTTCTTCAACTGAAAAAAAAGAACTTCTGAACACCTGTACCTCAAAAGGAGATTATTTTTTACATTATGCCAAATAATATTAAATAGTCTGAAGTATATATTAGGATATAGCGTGTAGTTTATATGTTCCACTGAATCTGATACCAGTGGATGAAAACTTATTAGAGAGATCCATTTACCATGCCTGAAGACTTTACAGTGAACAGTTTTACGGATCTTGTTTTCCAGATCTGAATTTTATTTCAGAAGCTTTGCAGTGTGCTTAGTAATGAAGAATTGTGGGAAAGAACACAAAAGTTGTATCAAAAAGAAAGAAACTTTGAACCGCACAAATCAGCATGTGACTGTACACCTGTGCATATCAAACATGACAACACATGTTCCCTAAACCAAAATGCATCCTTTATTTGAATCACTTACTCAATGGTCTTGAGTTTCCAACTTTTAGTTTCAACCAGGTACGATGAGGTGGCCTGTTCAGCCCATGTTATTAAAGAAATTGGATCACCTATTTGATTTCATGTCATTGTAGTTCTAGCCATTCATTTATTCAATAAACAGTTTGGTATGTTCTAAGAAATAATGAATATTGATTAAAAAATCGATCACTTATTAAGAAACAGTCTAAGGGAAATTGTTTATCCAATCAATTTTAATTTTTGATTTGTTATTTATATTTTCCAATTTAATCCACCCCTCCCTTAGGCTCCCAAACTACCAAGCAAATCAGGAGGAAGGGCAGAGAGACACTGGCAGCAACTGTGCCAAGAACACAAAACCTAATGCATTCGTTTTAGATTAGGCTGGCTGAAATAGGCTGTAATAAAGGAGACCGTGACTGAAAACTGTGGATACATTACCTCATGCACCTTTGGCTATTGGACTGAAACTTTAACTTTTAATAGGATTTATTAGGCTCTCTGCTTCCTACCTATTACATCAGTCAACTCTGATGCTGTCAAAACACAATAGTTACAAAAATATTATGGATTTCATCTGAGCTGGCAGAGATTCTGAGCTGGCAGAGATTCTGAGTGTGGAGGCTGAATACACAAGGCAGCCAGAGAGACCTACCCTACGCAAGAGCTCAGGAACACTCATCCGTTCTCTTGACATGAGACCTACACTGTGAACAGAGTTGCTGAATATCACTTTCTGGAAGGGAGCAGACTAACCATCTGACCTGTGTTTTATCTGAATGTGTGCAGTAATTCCAGTTGCTTTGTTCATTACACTAATAAAGAAGGCTGCCTTGGTGCTTACAGGCAATAGATAAATACTTCCTCATCCTCAGTGACTAGTTTACTGTCTTTGGGATTTTCATACACAAGTTGGAAAAATTTGTATTGCTTCTGCTTCTGAATTTGCCTGGAGTTATGAGTCTTCCCTCTCTGCCATTTTGAGTGTGACCAAATGTAGTTCTCCTTTTTAGTAAAGCAGAGGTGTGCTAATCTCTTTATATTTAAAGGTGACATTAACTGTGCTTTGCTTACCTGATCATCTCCCATACCTAACTTAATGTTAGAATGTTATTTTTCAAGAAATATGGGATACATATGTAAAGCGTGGAGGAGATATTTTAAGGATTTAAAATTTTGCTTCTGGACACCTTTTTGGTACAGGTACAATACTGTAATCAAGAAACTTCATGTACATACATCTCTCTATTCTTTCACGGGGCAGTATGTGGAAACACCACTTGCAGTTTGTCATGCTGCTTTTGTGGGATAAAAACTCACCCTCCTGTTAACAGCTGAAAAGTGAGAATGCTTGAGCAAGATTGAATAGGCGGAGCAAAAGGCCAGGGCTATGTGGTCTGAGATCTACAAGGAAAGGAGGGCATCTTTTGTGGAAGATAGCTTACAAAAGGGGACATATAGACCTTGCAATGGCTTTCAGCCTCTGTGAAAACACAAGGCCCTGAGGTATGATTAGCAGTGGTAAGTAATTAAAGAAAAACCTTATTCAGATTTGCTGTGTTGTTAATCTTTCAAATATGGAAGAGTAAGGGAAGAAGTAATGTTTGTATGTTTTTTTTTCCAGTAAACACACATTTTGTGTGGGAGTTGAGAGTTCAACTTATACATGAAATCAAAACCGACGTTACCTGGCTCGTGAAGTTTCCCTCTACCTTATCTCCTGTAGATGTGATCACTATAGAATCTAACCAATAGATCACTATAGAAGCTAACCAATATTGATTCTACTTAAATTTCCATCTGATGTCATCCCAGGGTAATCAGTAAATATTCTGGAAGAGTAAGACAATACTGAATTGCTTTGTGCATCTGAAAAATTAACAGCATTCAGTGTAATATATTGAAAGAGACATTAAGAGTGCTGCACATCTCCTTGCCTTTCCAAAGAACAACTATTTCCATAGGTCACTACGAAAAAAGATCTAGAGGTGAAAGTGCTCTAACCTTTTTTCCAAGTTTGCAAAAGATTTTGATTAGCTTGAAGCAGTAGTAAGCTTTATTTTAAGATAAAGTCCGAACACTGTATATATTTGCCAGTTCAAGGCTAGTTAAATTTAATGACACTACAGCCTGAAGAACTGTCTACTGTGTTTATTTTAAAGGAAGCTATGAATTTGAACTGAAAGTCTTGTAGGAAATGAATAATGATTAATTTTCTAAGGCAACTGTCCTTCTGAAAAAGCTACATCTGCATTCATACTTCTGTCTCATGACTCTCCCAATACTTCTTCTAGGATGTTTCCCAGGAGGGCTCCCAGGCGTAATGCAGAGTAGCCCTGTTGCAGCCACTCCTGAATGCAATGAATGAGGCCTGTTGTGTTTACAGCATCAGGCTTGAAGTGTAGTGTAGTTAATTTATGTTGCAATGATTTTAAGAAGTTATTTATGTTAACATCTTCTTCATGAAAATGTAGATAGCTCATAAGAAAGTACGTTTGTTCTTTATCAACAACCTCGACTCATTAGGGCCCTGTGTGTTAGTCTCTGTGTATGAAAGGAGTCTAGACCCCTTAACGTGTGATACGGCTGGTTGTCATTGTGAGTTGTTCTGTTTTATCGTATTTTCTGCATTAGTCTAATTTTTTCTGTATGAATGGAATTGCATCCCTTTTTTACTTGACAGTGAAGACAAACATCAAGCTGTCCAGAAGACAGAGTGCCATTTTACTTCTCAGTTGAAATTTTTGATGGGATGGACAAAACAGCAACAAACACTCGAGAAAAAACCTCCTGACCCTCCCAATTATTCTCACTGGCATCTTTAGATATTTTTAATAATATTTCCTTACTGAGAAATATTGAGTCCTTTGTGCCAGAACAAAAACAAAAAGCCAAAAAACAACCTCATACTTTATTTAATTGCTGTTTGGTCAGAACCTGAATTTTACAGTAGTCCTAATTTAAATTAAATTAGTGCTCAGAATGTTATGTTTTCCCCACCAGAATCCTTGAAATTCAAGCAAAACATACTATACTAGAATCATTATGTTAAAGTGGCTATTTATGATTGTTTTAAACCAAATTGTTTGAACGAGCTTTATTCCCAGGCTCACGTTAAATAGCATGCGTACTGCTGCTGCGTAATTGTGGCAACACATTTTAGAACGTTCCTTCTGTGTACAGAATGGAGGGAAATCATATTGTCACGTTATTCATCATAAAAAACTATTAAAGCCTCCAATTAAAAAATGCCTTTTTGGAACTATTGAATTAACAGAGTTAGATTAAAATATAAGTGCACTTGTTAAGTAATACTTTATTTTCAAAACCCATTTTCTCTTTATATTATTTATACAGTTGGTGTGTTTGACCAAGAGAATTGATATATTGTCCTCAATAGGGTAAATATCCACTGTGATTACTTCTTTAATTGCCAGAGCGATCTTTCTCCTTTCAAAGAAAGCAGTAAGTCACTAGTTAAGAAAAGAAGTCTGTTGCTGTTTCTCCAAGCACAGTGTTGCATCCAGAAGATGAGCCTGTCCTTCCTGTTTCTCTGTAAAATCAGAAGCCTTGTACTCTGTCCACACGGTAACTTACTGCAGAGCGGTGTATTGAGCCGACCTCTCCCTGTGTCTGTGCCCCATTAGGAAGGAGGCAGCCGGCTTAGTGCCACCTGCTATCACTGAGCTGTCCCCAATCTGTTCTTTGGAGCTCATGGTTGAATATCTTGATAACAAGATAAAAATATTGCATGTTGTTAAAAACATCAGAGATCAGTTTAAATGAGTGTAAAGTATAGTGTTTATTCACATTCTCAGGCACAAAACGGAGTATGTTCACTACACAGTTTGGGTGCTTAATAAGCCCAAGTGCCAATGAATTGGTTCTTGACAGTTATGAATGGTAGACTAGCTGCATTAAAGCAATGAGGGAGCTAACAGCAGGTTTGGAACTGGGTTTGAATAAATCATCAACCAAACATACAACGGCATTGTAACAGTAGGCCAGAACCTCCACGGCCATGTGATTGCTAGTTGCCAGGAGACCATGGATCTTGGGTATTCTGGAAATATTGAAATAATTTTAGCTGTCTTAAATTTATAGAATCTGTGGAAAAATCTAATACATTTAAATTTATTAAAATACAACTACTTTGTCAGAGTGCATGTAAAGCTTTTAGACAAAATATGGCTTTTTAACTAAAGCAGTTTCTTTTGGACATCGATCTACTTTCTTCTGTATGATTTACAATGTATTTAGAAAGAATATTTGCAAAATGTGATGTAGTATTTAAAATCTTGACTGCAGTAATTCAGTGCCTCTAACGAACAGATGCAAATATATTGTTGTACTCTTAAGCGTCCATCCTGCCATCCCTTTGCTTACAGGGGTGTCTTTATGCTTTAAAGTAGTCCGGTGGAGGTCAAATACACTGCTTTCATGTTTAAATTTAATTACATTAAAGAGCCTTTAAATGCTAAGATCTAATACTCTGTTTGCAATTACCTTTCCTGGGGGGGGGGGGGGGGGGGAAAGGCATTACATCAAATCCAGTCTTTTTTCTCCTCTTTTTTCAGAAGGAATTTTGCCAGATGTGTACGTATCTGCGTGTCCACAGATGCAGTGTGTAAGTGACAGGCCTGAGTTACAGTGGGATTCTTATTTTGTGGATGAAATGCTGAACATAATTGGATTAGATTAAATAGGTAGAAGTTTATTTGTCTGATATGTGGCCCCAGAGAGAAAAGAGTCAGAACGACACCTCGTAGGCTGCTCACCTTGCTCACAAGCTGTCTTCTGAAAAAGAAGCAACAGGCACTCTCTCATCACGAGCACTTGCTGCACACCTTGGGGTAAGTGTAGACTTCAGATACTGTTCAGAACAACTGAAAAGTGGAGCTTTCTTCTTTTTTTTTTTTATTTCTAGTTCTGCCCCAGATTTTCTTTTGTATGACTTTGGGCAGTTGCTTGATTTCCTTGCCAATAGGGAAGACTTCCCTGTCTTACGAGAGTCAGGAGGAAGAATTATTTATGATTAAGACTGTTTTATCCTGTGATTGTAAGTACACAACTAGTTGTTAACTTACACTAAAAGAAATAACAGGAAAAAAATCTCATTATTAATGAAGTTTAAATTCATCACGCACTCAAATTTTGTCTTAAGTAGATGTAATGAATACACCAGTTATATTCTTTTTGTAAACTGAATTAATACTGACATAAGAATTTATTTCAACACAATACATTTTTGCAAGTATTCAATCAACTGGCAATTTCTTTTTTTGAAGAACTCCTTTTCTGGAAGACAGCAACATCATAAAACAGGCGCTAGGCAAAGCTTGGGAGCAAGAGAAACAGAGTGAGTGAAGCTACGGGCATGTGAAGAGCAGTCACTATCCAGCAACAGCAGCAAAACAGTTTCAATTTTCTGGATTATTAATTCAAATTCACACGCACATGCCAGTTAAAATTAAAGGCCTTTTTTTACTGCTCTAGTTTAAATTAAAGATTATATTCTGCTCCACAAATCTGAATTAAATAGCTTATTTTGCACACCAAGCTCTCATTTTAAAGCTAATAAAGAAAAGACATAGCATGTAGGTGCAAGCTGGAGACAGGAAGGGTCTAAATTGCTACACCTGTTTCACTTGGGAGCTACTTTATTAGTGTTACAAAACTTGGCTTTCAATTTGGCAGTCAGGAGCACATTTAGAACAAGCATTTCTTTGTTTTGACAGAAAGGCTGTGACGTTTGAGCGAGGTGTGAAATGTGAAGGTACAAAATTAACTGGTAAGATAATTACTGTTCTAATTCTGCATAAACAAGCATTTTGAAAATCATTAATAGTTCAGGGAAATAATGTTAGTGATTAAATAAGGTGGTTTGCATCACTGAGCACAACTAAGCTGCTTTAATTACATTTGAAAGCAAGGGAAAGCAGCTAATTAAAATTAGCACAGGGTTCCTGAATGACCAGCATTGCATTGTTGCCCTAACCTGTTTAATTGCTTGTTTATTAATAATATGTCTTTATTTTCCCCTCTTCTGCATTTACCAAAATTATTAAAGAAGCTGAAATGTGTAAAGAGAATCTGACTACGTATACTTATCAGAATATGCAATGCAGATATAACCCAGGGAATTACTTACAAGGTAAGCCAAAATAATTCAGAAGTCATAACTTTTTTTCATATTAATAATGTGTTCTTCCTGAGTCACATTCATGTGTCAATCACGTCCATGGACAAGAAAAATGGTCTTTGGCACATTTACTGAATTGCAGCATTTTGTAGCTGCTTTATTTTTGAAACGTCTTGAATACTAAATTGTTAGGTAAAATATAGGTAATAAATCTAAGAGCAATCAATAATAAATTATGGAAAACATGGGCAAAAATATAATCTAAATTAAAAGAAAGCTTTATACTGTCTCAGCCTTTTTTAGCAAAACTTGCGCTAAATTGACCGTCTGCAATAGGTAGGTCTGTTCTCAGAAAAGATAAAACTCAGTATTCCAAGGTTTCCAGCGTATTTGTCCTTCAGTTGAGGAATATCTGTATTAGACATCTGACTTTCTCTTCCTAGTCCCTCATAAACTGTTTTCAGTTTAACTTTATTAGCATAAAACTATAGAAAATAATTGGGAGAGGTGTTAATCTACACTTTAAACAAATATATAGTATAATACAATGATGACAACTAAAAATAGAGTGAAATGCTAATTTATTTTTTATATTTAGGTATAATCAAGTCAAGTTACAGCAGACATGATGTTTTCCACATTGATTTAGTATTTGTACTGTACCTCTGATGTGAAAGGCTCAGATGCATAATAATTTACATACATATACATTTTAAACAGTAAAAATTCATAAAAATGTGAAGTTCTATATGGAAAGGTAGCAGATCCCTAAGAAAGCCAGTTAAATCATGGGAATTATGCTTGTGGAACTGATAAGCAATTAAAACAAGAAGTTAATTTTAACTTCATGCATAGTAGAGAATATTCAGCAGACATTACATACGTTTATTTTATCTGTGCATGTTTTTATGAACAAAGCGAAGGATTCTGCTCTATGTTATAGGATAGTAAAGAAAGATCCAAGTCACAGGTTTCAGTGGGAATTTTCTGCTTCCTGTCTACATACAGTATCTGATTGGCATTTTGAACATAACTTATAACAGAAATAACTTTGAAGGTTGTAGAGAGGTAGTATTGGCATTGTTCAAGTGGTTATTGCATTTGACATCCAAAGCAGAGGAAGATATCTAGTATAACTTACATAAATAGTGGTAGTCCTCAAATAATTTAAAAAAATTCTTACTAACTTTTAGAAAGCAAAAAGCTAAACAAAAAAAAAAAAAAGTGGAGAGAAGTAGAAAGAAAAGAAAAAAGAATAGGGGAAAAAAAACCCCATGAGATTGAACAAATGACCTAATTAAGTCTTACAAAGAATTTTTAGTAGCATCTCATTGCCATAACAACCATCTTGCATCATCAAAGGGATACATGACAACTTTTTTAGTAATCAATGTGGTATATAATTAATGGTGGCATTTCTTTGTTCTCTGGCAATTGGATAAATAAAAGTTTGCTATTCTTTTTTTAATTGCAAGGTTCCTTGGCCTTCTGTTAGGTCACGGTCATTGTAATTATGACTAAAACCTTTCATTAACCTTTCTATAATCTATTTCCTCAAGTTACTATCTGTAAAATCGTAGAAGCCACAAAAAATCCACTATACGAAGGACAGACTAGCAAAAGGACAGACTAGCAAAAGTATCAGGCATTACTCCTTTAAGTGATGTAAATTATTCCTCTTCCTAGTCCTATTCCTGTTTATCCTATTCCTATTCCCACTTTTGTTCATGTAGGGTTCTGGTAAATGTGTTCTGGTAGATTTGAGTTGCAGTGGTTTAGGATACTGCACTCTGCCCCTCTTTTGGAGGCTCCTGCTCCAGTGTTGGGATATATGCCCTCCCAGCTGCCATAGTGTGTATTCTAGAGTATTTTCAGACTCATAAGGAGTGTGAGGCTGCCGTTATGTGCAGGAGCATATTACACTGCATCTCTGCTGTGAGGAGGTAACCTCACATGGATGGTGGGAATCCCATCATAAGCTTTGCTCCTATGCCTACCAGAGCCTTACTGTAGTTTACCAGTCTCCACCCAAAATGTGACTTACCCATCTACTGCTACTGGGAACACATTTTCTCCTCCTTGACACATTGTGCTTGTATCTTAGTTTTCAGAATATTGATATGACATGTAAATGATATTGGTAAAATAAATTTTTAAGATGGGTGGTGAATCAAGTTGTGGAAGATGTTTCTTATTTCATATGTCTTTTTGTTAGCTTCAGTTTAACCTGAAGGAGTTCTATACTTCAGGGTGATTCTGTTACTAAAATAGCTAAATGTGCCAAAATCTTTTAGCTGTTTAACTCTGAAATACCTTGGAGTTGTGGTTGTAAGTGCTCTTAACTCTGTTCTATAGAAATAATCTCACTCACTTGCTAAAGGCACAGAGGAAACAGTGACTTGAACTGGGGTCTTGTACGTCCAGACCTGATGCTGTTATTGCTGGCCAATATTGTTTTTCTCCTTCTGCAAGCGTCTTAGTTTCCTTTGATGGAAAGTAAGGACATCAGAGCATACTACAGCAAGAAGTGGGCTCTTTACAGGATAATTTATTCCTGTGATGTGCTAGCATTATAAATATTTTGCAATTGAATTTTACTGATATGCAGAAAGGGCCAACCCTAAAATGTGATGAGACCCTGCAGGAGGTTCAACTACTCAGATGTTTGCTTGCAACTTAATAGAGTCAGAGAAATAAATACTTGAAGCAGGAAGATGTGACTGACTCTGATGTAGTGCCAGACTTGCTTTTGGCATTTAGTGAGGCAAGCGAAGTACTTCCAGCATATATTGGAAACTTCTGTACGGTACAACATGGCTGCTGGGTGCTTGTAGCCTCCTGTTTCGTGGTAGAACTGAGATGTACAGGGAAATAGGGATTTGATTGTACTTTGTGTGTTTATAACGCCATTTTAAAATATCAGAGTGAAAAATATGTAAACAGCTCCTATATTTATAAACAATTAAGGATACTAATTTATGTGGCATCTAAAATACGCTGCCTTTATTTGGCATTAATAAAGAACATGATCAACTTGTAGAACATCCCAACAGGGGAGTCACAACAACTTCTTGGTAGCGAGTGTTAGCAATAAGCGTGATCTGATTAACTGTGGCATTTCCCTGCTATGCCAGTAGTGTTAAAGGGATGTGTTGAGGGAGTCTAATTGTTAAAGCTGCCATTTCTCTTGCCCCTTTGCTTCATCATGGTCACTGCAATCATGACTGAAACCTTTCATTAACCTTTCTCTATTTAATTCAATCTTTTGTGCTAATAGCATTAGAACATGAGATCTACAAAATGTGTGTGCCGTTTTACGCAGAGAAGGGCCTCACCTCCCTGCTCTCTGTAGTTGGGGAAAAAGGTACAATACTTACTGGCTTGTTAAAAGCATGTTTTACAGGCACGCTGGAGAGGTAGGCGTGTGATGTAAGACAGTCCTGTTTTTTCCTCCCTTTTAAAACACAGATAAGGACTGACAAGCCGAGTGAGTTTTGTGCTAATGGAGGGTATATAATTGGCAAAGCATTGTGCCAGAAATACTAAGGCTAGGTGAGAGATGAAATAAAAATTAGTTGGATCACACAACATCCCAAAGAGGTGGAGAACCCAGTGCTGATGGTGTAAGCAAGTAACTGCATCATCCTAACACCAGCAAATGACTCAAAACACCTAAAAAGGCAGACTCTGTAGCCAGTCTGTGACCCACACAGGAGCAGGTGCTGCTATGAGCGGCTTGCTGACTTGGGAGAAAGGACAGGTTAGCAAAATCCTGAATACCGTTGAAAGGCTAGGGGGTTTTGTAGTAAACAGAGCTCAGTTAAACAAACATGCTACTTGTATCTACCAGTTTAGACTGGTTAAATGTCAGTAGTGTTAGTGCCACCCCATGAAATCTTCATTGCTCCTTATGGAAAAAAACCTTTCTAGGTCATATAGCTGATAGTCTGAGGGCACCTGTCACGGAGCAAAGTGTGAGTGGCAGTAATCACTGGCCAACTTCTGTCAGCATCCTTAACACCTCTAACCCAGATTTCAGGTCTTGGAAACAGTGATGATCATGCAATACAGGATTCATTTGTTATAAAAAGGAAGCAAAAATCTAGGTTTGTATATTTTGTAGTCTTCAGCATTTTTGCCATATGTTGCCACCAATTTATATGTGGAATATATTGAGCAGAGGTCAAGAGAACCTTTCTATGGGCTCACAATGGATAATGCTAACAGTGTATTCACTTGAGAAGGAGGAACCTAACAAAGCAAGATATTTTGTCCCAATCATTATTAAATATTAATTATACTGCATAAAGTTGTAATGAGTTTCTGCGGGCTCAATCAGCAGTAGTATACGTTATATTCTGAAACAGTGCAGCATCTGCATTTGAAATAAGTATCATCTGCTTCTGACCCAGAGGCAAAAAAAGTACATACATGGAATAGCTGAATGCAATCCAGTTTAAGTGTGGTGGAGGTGACAAAGATGTATGAAAGACAAGAATCTGAAAGTCTTTTGGAAATGGTGGCTAATTAATATCAAACATATAGGTATATGCAACATCATGAACTAATTGTGGACAAATGCTTAGTTTAAAACATAACAATTTTTAACAGCCAGCTGGCCTAAAGCTGCAGCTGCTTCTCACAGATCTAGACAGGGCATCCAGCACTAGAAAGAATGGCATGTATTCTAGGCAGGGTAAGTGAGTATGAATCACTGGGGGAAGTCTGCTCCTAAATTGGCAACCAAGTCAATACATAGGTGTTCCCAGGCTGAGACCTAATGAAAGAAAAAAAACCTCATCCTCTGACTCATGATCCTAATTCATTCCTGTTGTACCTTGAGCAAAATAAGCTGGGGGTGAAAACAAGTTATATCCTCATTTCCAGGAGCACTTGTTAAACTGTTTGTTGTATGTAGGCATAACAAGTTCATACTTTGTTATTTTCACAACATAAGGTTCTGACATGTGCATCAGACCTCATGTAACAAGGCAGAATTCCTTACTGTGGAGTGGAGAGACTCTAATGAAACAAGCGTGAGTTGATTTGAGAAAAGAGTTTAAAAACCCAAACATTATGGAATCTGGTATAGCCATAACAACTGCAGACTTCTAGTCCATCTTGTAAGTCAATGAAAAAGAAAGTATTTTTTAGCATTCAACCATATCAGCCCTTCTAGATTTTCTACTTGTTCCTGTAATAGTAGCACAAACAGCAAAGTATTTTTTTTCCATAGAGCTATAATGGCATGAGTTGTACATGTCTGTTCTGAAATCACCTGGCTTTGGGGCTTTAAGTAGGACCTTTGACATTGTTATTTGTGTTTCATTTTACATAGCATTGAAACGGTACCTTGCCCTAAGCTGTGGAAGACACTGCTATCCTTTCCAGTAGCCACTTCTTAGCACCCTGTCCTTGACTTCATAATCCTCAAATATAAAGCTTGGAAATCTGCTTCTGGCAGAACAAGATCTCTTCATCTTTGGGGTCACATTCCAGGCTTTTGTTCAGTCACAAGTTCTGTTTGGATTTATCTTCAGTATGTCTACTTGAATATTCAAAAAATCATCAGCTAGTCTAATTTGGTTTTTTTTTAAGTCATGTAAAAGACTGATTTGCTTTGACAGGTGGATCAGAAACAGAATTGGAGCTATTTTATCTGGACCTAATTAAACAACCTTCATTACTGGCAGGTATGTGTTTGTGATGACTAGAAATTAGCTTGATTGGAATTAAAACTCAAAATATAAGGCATTGAATTGACTTGTTTTTTTTTTAAAAAATACATGGTTTAAAAATATATCTGTGAAGTACATTTTTAAATGTGGCAAGTGCATGTCTAACTTTTAAATATCTCATCATGGCCGTTTCGGCTTTGTATTTTATGTTAATGGCCCTTCTCACAGGTATTTGTGAGGATATTGCCGACACTTACAAAATGGCACTACACTGGTTCGGAACTATGAGACTTTAATAAAACATTAGCAACAGTCCTTTTTTCCTCTTGTGGGCACAGAATTTCTGCAGTATTTTGTGTGGTGTGTTTGGAGCGAGTTTCAGTCATGCAAATGAGGCCAGCATGAGGCTTATGCAGTGCTTATGCTCTCAAAGAGGGTTTCAGTGGGCCTTGAAGTAAAGCATCTATGTTGGTTCTCTTTTACCTTCACAGAGCCCAGTTATTTCCAACTGGTAAAGTAAACTCTGTGGCCCTTGAATTAAGGGAACATTTCTCTCACTACCCATTGCAACTCCAGCCTGTGGAATAGATGTCACACCTCCTCAGTGTCACTTGAATGGCATGCTAAAACCATTAAATCCTATGATAAGTTCTGTCTGTCCTATTTGCCTTCTCCTGTGATGAAACCAGGCATAACTTTTTAGGAAAGTCTTCCAATGACCCTGACTGTTCACCCAGTCCAAATATGCTGCCTGAGGGTTTCAACACCTACCTTAAAAAAACTGAGTGTACACATACAGATCCATACTGCTGAGATACTTGAGTGCATATTGCACTGTTAAGCACTTTTATATCATGGTTTTCTATGGCTGTTCTGATTATGGAGGGTTTAGGGCAAGGCATCTTGGAAGAGATTTTTTAGAGCAATTAAAACATTGCTCTGAGTGAGTACTAAACAGCTGGTTCAAGAGCTTTTGGTATGGATGTGATGTATCTGTGAAGAGGAGAGTATCATCGTGAACTAGCCAACAAAATAAATACAGCCTTCTTTCAAATAAAAAATAACAGTGGAGTAATGTTACCTATGCCAAAAGAAAATATTGTACGTTTATCTCAGTTTCATAGACCTAAAATGCTGCAAATGTGTTAAAAGTCCAGATGATATTTCTGAGAGGCATTTTGTGTTCATCCCTATAAATAACAGATGTGAAAAATCCTGCATTAGAAAGGCAGCTCCTTGGGACAGGATATTTGAGGAAGTTCAAGCTATTCTGGTTATTGTCAACACTGATACAAGAATAGAATATTCTCCCTTTCAGCCTCAGATGGTGGCAGACAAGTAAGAATTGTGTTTTGCTAATTATACCCTTTAAACTATGTCATGTAGGGGGATGCAGCACTCATGCCAGTTACATGAACAGGAAATATAATTTGTCCTTCTGAAGGACAAAAACACATATATGCAAATCCTTAGGTTCTCTTTAGCTAAGGAGAGGCATTAAACATGGCCATAAAATCAAGAACTAACTCTGTGAATCCATAGTGCACTTCTGCTGGAAAAAATTAGGTTCATTTTACCATTTTAGGATGTAACTGTGACCAATTTAACAAATCCTGTGTTTAAGCTTTGAATTTCCAAAATCTGTCTAGTTAAAAGTCCCAGGATAAGAGTGCGTAATAGCACAACAGATTAGATTTTAAATCAAACATGAAAACAACTAAAACATAGCAATAAATGTCCTCCTACTTTCTCAGTCAATGACTACACTCTTGGAATAGCCCCAAAAAACTCAGATTTCTGCTGTCTTTTCCACCTCTTTCCCAATAAGAGCTTGTTACTTGTCTGAGATGAGTGTACAGTTAGTCAGTCCACAACTGTCAGGTAGATCCTACTAATACAATGATTTATCTTTCTAACTTCTTATGCATGAAACTAGGACAAAAGGTCTTTTCAGGGCTATCTGTAGAGCAATCTGTAACCTGCAAATCAGTTCCCCTCAGAGAACTTTTGAACTGGGAAAGTCCAGCAGCTGCCATTGGTAGCAATTATCTGTGGATAAAATATCACATCAGAACATGTTTCTGGAAGTAAATTAGAAATGCCAAGGCTAAAGCACTATCAAAAATGCAAAATGAGAGTAGGCAATGTGGTCCTGAAATGTGCTGATCTAGGCAAGAGCTCTGGGTTTTGGTTTTGTCTCTGTTGGTGGATGATCTAGGGAATGTGTGTCATCCGTGTGGTTCTGTTCCCTATCAGTATAAATGGGAGTGATACCTGCTTGCTTTTGTAAGGTGCTTTGAGGTCTGTATGTATACACAAAGTATCATTAGTTTCACCTACTGATGTTAAGAAGCAACAACACCTACTTCGGAATGCACATTTTTTCCATATTTTATTTTAACTTAATGTGCTTACACATCCTCGCAGGGACGTGGAGGAACATTTTTCTAGATTGACTTCCAAGCCTTGTCTTAGTGCAATGACAAACATCTGTTTGCAAAGCTGCTATGCATTAATTGTGTTCTTTTACCACTGGTCAGTGCCTGTGAACTTTACTCAGTAATGACTTGTGCACTAGTTAACAGGGGATTCATTTAGAAAGGGAAGTAAAACAATCCAGCAAAGACTGCATATATCATTAGTTTCATCCCTCCGATATTTCTTTTCCCATATGCATTTGGCTAACTGTACCAGGCTATGATCAATGTGCAGACCATGAAAACAGACAAAACCAGCTGAAAAAGCAACCTTGTGCCTCTTTAAGAAAATGGGAAAACTTTTCCAATTGATTTAGTGCTTCATAAATTAGCCTAGGGACAGCTTTAAATTGTGCTCTTATTATGCATACAGGATTCTACTCATCTAATAATTTTGGTATTCAATAAAAAAAAAAAAGATGTTTTGAATAGCAACCAAATGTGCCATAAAAATACACTATCCGCATTCTGCAAAGAGTGAAAATGTAAATGAATGGATTGAAAATGTCCCCAATATGATTTCTCTCTTGTTGACTTTCCAATTTAATTTTTCATGGGGAAAAAGATGTACTGGGAAATAGAATGCATGATCTACAAGAAGGAGTTTAGGGAAGTCATTATATACCTATTAGTTATGTGCATTTATTAAATCTGTCTGGTAAAATTAAAGGAGCTAAAATTTTATGTATTTATTTCTATCTAGTGTACCTAGTGTATCTTGTATGCCAGTCAGCATTTAAGATAAGCGAATTAACTTACCATATCAGAGAACAGAAGCCTTGAACCGGGAAGAATATGCCCACTAAAGAAACTCTCCTGAGATTCTGTAGTTGTGGTCCCCAGATGAGTTTGGCATACTATCCATTTTCATTTAAAGATAAAAGTCTTTTACGACTATCTTTCAAAAACTGTAGAAAATATAAACAACTACTTCCTCAGCATTTTCATCGAAGCTCTAGGAAATCCTTCAAGCTGTCCTGGGAAGGGGCACTGAATCTGTCTCTAGTTATGGTGTTTGGCCAGTGCATAGTCCTAAGAGCCTTTACTATGGCTAAAAGACCAGTTATTCATCCCCTAAGGCCCATGGTGGTGAGAATATTTATTTACTTAGATACTATCTTAATCAGAGCAAAGCCAGTAGAGCTCCTTAGACTGCGTATCTTGGCCTGAATCTATCCAGTAAGGGCCCTAGGGTTTTTAATAAGTACCCCAAGCCCTCTTGCACTAACCAATTCTCCCAGTTTAAACTTACTGATGTTCATGGGAGATGCCAGGATTTGCATCTTAAATTTTTACTGGACAAAAAACTCAATACAAATAGTGTCAGTAATAGATGTTTATTTTATTCCTTTCCCATAGGAAAGGGGACTGGGGACTTGTGCTAATACTGCTCTCTGCTTTCAGTCTGTCTGCTTTCTATTTTAGCCGTATCCAAATGTGATTAATGAGCACAAGGAAAGGGAAAGCAGTGGACAAGTAAGCATTTGCTTGTCACCTCTGGCAAGGTGGAATTTAAACTCAATAGGTTTAGGACTAAATTTTCTTCTGAAAGAATGCTCTGAAGATCCTAGGTATGGATACCTCAGTCTTGCCTGGGTCATCTGTCTAAAGATTTGGTAAATGGGCTTTCTGAGCATAAATGTCAATGACTCACAGTCTGTAAAGAAGGAATCGGTGAGGTTACACCTAATATAGCACAGGTTCTGTCAGACGCTGCCACTTCCAGGCCCCTCTCCCTGCAGGGTAGGAAGCACCAAATGAAAGGGGCCATGATAGTAGAGGCTAATGTCATAATGGTGTGGAGCTATTGCCAAAGCTGGAAACATTCCCCAAATGTTTCGCATTTTCCAGTGGGAATAAAACAGTCATAGTCTTTCTGGCATGTGTTATCAGCAGCAACAAGGATCTGGCTAAAAAACTGAAAGATTCTTCAAATTAGCAAACCCATAAATCTGAGCCTCCTGTAAGTAAACTAGTTAAAATAAAATACTCTTGCTGACTGCAATAGTTATATTTGTACGAGCACTAACTGAACATAGGACACAGAACACATAATTCTTTAAAAGAAAGAAACTTCAGTTTTGGCAATCACAGCCTTAGTTTATATGAATAGTACATTAAAAAACTACTGTATAGTCCCAGAAATGCATTCTTTGGCCTTTTGCACTTTTTTTTAAAGCTGCATCTGTAGAAAGAGAAGGTGGCAAATGATGGACCAATTATTGTTGATACCCTGTTTCCTGCACATCTTTCCCTTCCCTATCCTGCCCTGCCCCTTTTTCCTTGTGCAGTCCATCTACGATTGGTTGAGTTAGAAAGTTTACAAGTGAAATTTCAACCCTGCCATGTAGGTTTTCTGGCTCGTGAAGGAAAGTGTTCCCTATCCTTTCCATCTACCTTCCTTAAGCTTCAGTGCATCTCTAGGGTGTCACTGCCTTTGGTTGGGATGGCCACTCTGGTTGTGCAGTTGACAGCCTTGTTCTTCTTATGCCGAGGATGTCTTGCTCTTGTTGCTGCTTCTTCTGTGTTTCCCTCATGATGCCACGTGTGTTTTCTAAAGATCTGGCCTCGCTCTGTGAGTGATTCCATCAAGTGTTTGCTGGGGGGAGGTAGGTTTTTTCTGCTGCCTATCCTGCTTTGTTCTTATGCCTTGTGGCCCCAATAAATGGCTCTGTGTGTGCATGGTCAGAATGATGGAGGGGAAACTTTGTGTGCAATAATGAATAATTGTGTTTCTTAGGGGTATTTCTGACCACCAGCCTATAGACACCCTCGCTCTTTCTTTGTCCCAAAGGGTACTGAAGCAGTTTAAACAAAGTAGAGCAGCCTCAGTGAGCAATACTGAGAAAGGGTTGCCTCTGAGGATCTTACGTTGCCTGGGAGGAGAGAGACCTGAGTTCAGTCATTGCTCCAAATCAGACGGGAATTGACAGTGTGTCCCGAGTACTACAGTAACAGCTGGGTTTACGAGGCTGAGTGGCAGCACCATGGAACCTGCAGCTTGCTGTGTTCTGTGTGGGGTTGGCAGTGCTCTGCAGGCAGCTGTCTGATGAACTTTGTTGAGGTGATGGATAGGTGTCTAATTTTTGAAGACTGTCAGTCACATGGTCATGTTTAAGAAGTTTCCAGCCTTGCTACCAGTAAAAATTCAGGGGCCTTTGTGAAGGTTTTGCAACTGAACAGTGATTTTTAAGAATCCCAATAGCACTTAGAGAATGGATTTAACAATCTGAATCGGTTTTACTCTCAAAGCGTGATGCTAATAAGGAAGTAAGAACTTCCTGTTCTTGCCTGATGTCTACTTGGCAGTCTGAAAACACTGAAATGCTCCTCAAGAGGTCTCACCACTAAGAGATGCAGAATTGTAAGGAATAAAATTTTCCTGCTTCTACCCATTTTCAGAAGCTCTAAGGCTGGACATGAACATTTGTCTGAATTAGTTCCTCCTTCAAGTCCTATAGCTGTGGTAAAGCTTGAAAAAGTATTTTAGGATGCCATCCAAACCATAGGCCTCCTTTGCTCTGAATGATCAGAGCTGTGATGCTCAGTTACCAGAGGGGCAGAAAACAGTGTATGTATGGTAAAGGATTCTGCTAACGTAAATTCTATATGAAAATTAAGGACTTTGATGAAAATACAGTTAGCTGTATGCATTAGGTTTACAGTGATATTTTTAGGATGTGGAATAAAATTCAAAAACATTTGTGAGTGTTTTCCAAAGATAATTGACTATTTAGCAAACAAAGTTAGAAAAAGAAAGTCTCCTGCCATTGTTCAGACACATGACTCATTGCTAGCATCCATTTTCCCTGGGGGAACAGGAATCAGAGATTCAGAATGCTGGTTAGAGTCCTACGTAAATTACTTCATATCTAGTGACATGACCTCCTGAAGCAGCAGTCTGAGCTGCAAAGTGTCTTGTAGCTCTTATTTTATTTTTTTTTCCTGCCAGGGCATCAGAATTAACTCTTCTAAAATTCAATAAAAAACGCGTAATGAAAAAAAAAAGAAAAAATATAAAAAAGAGGGAAAAGTACAATTTTCTGCAGTTCAAGGAATAAACCCCAACACATAGCAGTGAATTTTACCTTTTCTGACTCTGTAGAAGGCAATTATATCTTTTGATTATAGAAACACAAAGGAGATTCTCTGGGCAGAGATGGTGTGAGGTAAGTAGGTATGGCGTGAACCCTGTGGTTGGAGCTTCAGGGGTGCCAGAGTAGCATTCAGATACTTGGAAGAGGCCAAACTCCTCCAGTAGAGCATTTTATGCTATTCAGTCGCTGGCTAGCACGTAATGACTCCCAAGGCACAATGAATATTAGCTGTTTGCTGCGCTTCATTGGAATGGTTCTGAGAGACTGCAGAACTTGTCTTGTGATGGTTTGAAAGTCTGCCTGCATAGACATGACATTACTAAACTAAAGAGTAACCTATTTCTTTCCATTTGGTGCAAGTATAGCCCAAAATTCCCTTTTCTGTAATGCATCCAATCAAAATAATGGTGCTGAATGATGAACAAGTCCACCTCCACCACCATATGTAATTAACTTGCATCCCAAATACCAGACTAAGTCTTTGGAGGTAATTGGTAGTTGGGTAATCTGCCTATTAATTTCTTATTTTCTAACCAGTCTCTAGTTAATAATCAATAGTCCTCTTTTCTAATGAAGAAATGGCCTTGACATCCTGGCCTTTGTGCAGTGTTAAAATAACATTGATCGTTATCATTATCATATGTCCTTGATATACTGTATGAGGGCAAGGATATCAATCTTACAGTACAGGAACACTTGTTGGATAAATAGCTTGGATAAATAATTGTGATTGGCCAAAGAATTATACACAGTTTTCTGGGAAAAGATGTGTGGGAGAGAATTAATAAAATATTGTATATTAGTTCTGTCTCCAAATCTAAATAGAAAACAATCTCCCCTAAGACATATGGAAGATGCACAAAGACAGATGAAAGCACTCTATACCACAGAGTCAAACTGGAGATGTGGTTGTGTTTCTCCTCATTGTATTGGACATCTCTGAAGAAAAGGTTTTTCTTGCTCTGTAGTTGGATAATTCACTGGTCTGTGGGATAATTTCTGTGATTAGAGTGAACCCTTACCAGTTTCAGTGAGGGAGAAGTATATGGATAACACATCAACTATAGTAACTCAGTTTTCATTTTTTTATTTTACTCTTTTCTGTTAGTCTCCTCTCACTATTGCTAGAGCTTCAAAACTTTTATCTATTCCAGTAGCTTCTTTTTTCCTGAGAGAAATCAAAATATTAATTGTGTCCTCTTGGACTCTTTAAGTAGAACCTGAGGACCATTTTTCATCAATGACATACTGCAGGCCAGAGCATGGTCTATATTTGGATCTTTTGACTAAAGCACAATGTCTAATTTCAAAAATAATGGTACTGTAGATCTTATTTTACTATTCTTCCATAATAATAAGATCTTTTTCTGCTTCCAGAATTTATACTCTGCTATTAAATAAGGAAAATCTTTTGTACAGTAGGTGTAAAATTGCATCACTGCCAAGCCATTATTTAAAAAAGAAAAAAAATCAGGTGCCATGTGCTTAGATTAAAAATCAGAAATTAGTTACATTTGAAAGGTCTACTGCAAAATGATGGTACCCACTGGCAAGTCTTCCACAGCAACCTGCAGAAACCCTGGCTTGCTTTGGTGTCACCAACTGGGTTATGATTGACATTTTTGTGTTTTGAATGTCAATTTCAAAAGCAAGGTTTCTGGAAATGCATTAAAAGAGAGATCCTTCTCATCCCCTCTCCACTTCTTGCAGCCGGGCCGGGCCGAGTTGGGCCCAGTTGGCCACCTGGCGAGAGGCCAGAGGGTGAGGCCTGCAAGGCCCATGAGGCCTGCGCCTTCCCCTCTGCGCCTCTGCCCCCGCTCAGCTTCTTCACATCTTCTCTTCTCTTTTTTTTTTCTGTTTTCCTCTTCTTAAATACGTTATCGCAGAGGCGTTATCATGGAACATTCTGCAACCAGTCGGCTAGGCCTTGGCGAGCAGCATGTCCGCCCTAGGCCCGGCCAAGTCCACTGAACAAAGGGGAGCGACTTCTAGCAGTTTCCTACAGAAGCTACCACCTTAGGCCCCCCCTCACTAAACAAAACCACAACAACATGGACTTCTGAATTTTGCTGAAATAGATTATAGGAATTCATGCCTTTGCTCTGGAACATAAACACAGTCTCCAAGTACCATTTCTTTTGTGCCTATAAGTACATGATGTTCATGGGGACAGAGGAATTTATACAAAATTTGTTTTGAGAATGGATAGGTACGTTTATATACCCAACTGCGTTATATCAGCACAGGTTATGTACCCCAAGAGCAAGCAGAGTGTGTATGATTTGCACCAATTCCTGTGTTGCAGCATGGTCTGTGGACGGCATGAGGCAGTGTGGCTGAGATGGGAGGGGGAGACAGACCGTGGCTGCCTGGGCCGTGGGTGCCTGGCGAATGAGATAAGCATATGCTTTTTGAAATCCCTAAACCAAGGTATGACATTTTAAATTTATGTTCAGTAATTTACATGTGTATATAAAATACAGCTTGCTGTTTAAAAATATTAAAGCAAGTTTTGTTAAGCATGGGGAAAAACATCTTGTATGTGGGCTGAGTGAGCTAACTATAGTCTGTGTTTCTCTCCTCATGCGTGTGGTGCTCCCCTGCAGAAAAGAGCTACATGATATGCTATGTGATATGCTGCTTTACTGATTGTCATAAGAGGGATAGATTCCTAAATAGTTGTCATTAGATTATTTTAAGACTCTCAAATATTCCATTTATAGCTTGAATATTTTATAAAAGTATTTTATAAAAGTTTGGACACTTGGGAGGTGTTGAAAGTTAAAGTGTAAGACAGTTGAGCCTCTTCCTTCAAACACCATTTTGGTTTTCAAAAGTGAATAAATAACGAGACTCTTAGCACTTGGTTTTGAGTCTTCTCCGTACTATTTATAAGCTGAGTGAGAGCAGCTATTATTATCTTTATAAATATTTGGTCTACATGGCCTTGATATGCAATCGTGTCCATTCAAAGAATGTCTAGCGAACAAAGGAAGCGGTCTTAGGGCATGAATGTTATCCTGAAGCAACTAAAGGATACAAGCATTGTCACTTCTTGTCTCATTTTCATTAAGAAAATCATGTGGTTTAGCTTTAGGGGGGTGGTGATGAATCAACCATGTGACTAAAGGCAGGTGGCCATCTTAAAGAAATTCTTATCCCTACTGAAAATAAGAATAAAAAAAAAGGGATTGGGGCAGGGGGGTGGTTCAGGTCGATAAAATGTTCACTCACTGGGCTGCCATGAAGTAAATATTTTTACAAATACATTATTTACTACAAGGGAAGCTTTTCCCAGAGAAGGCAGATAAATGTGCTTGCTATGGGAGCTTTATGGCCACTACAGGCCCAACTGTCATTCCTCCGGTACTTCCTGTCAGTCTGACTAAACTCTGTCATCCTTCAACCCAGTTTAAATTAACAGGTAATTTGTAAATGTCACTTCAGGTTAGGCCGCTCATTTTGTTTCTACTCTACCAATGCAAAGTCTAGGACTAATTTTTCTTGTCTTCTTTTAATAGGATTTTCATTTATAAATAGAATTATGTTCTGAAAATAAATTACAGTAAGTGATGCACAGAACTGGTAGCAGCAGCACTTTCATAGAATTTCAAGCACCTACATCAGAAGAGATTAATAAAAACACTTCAAAGGCTAAATTCTATTTAAGCAGAAGACAGCTTTTGGTTAATATTTAATCTGAGTAACTGAGATCTTGGTTGAAAATATAATTTTTTAATATCTAAATTAATTTGCAAAACAAAACCATTAATTTTGCCTGAGAGCTTTCATAGTGCAAAAGTTTCCGTAATTTATTTGGAAAAAAAGTTTAAAATGTAATTCTGTAGTAAAAGTCCCATTTTAATATGGAATTTATTTCTAATGCAATATATTATATTTGATCAGCAATACTGCTTTAAGTCTGTAGTTTTTAAATGATTGCTAATGCACTGTACTGAATAAGAAAAAGAATCAGACTTTTTGTGAGAGTTTTTAATTTGCAAAAGAGATTGGTTTTAGCTTCAGTGTTAACAAGTAAACATCACCTGTTTCTTTAAAGGTAGTATACAACTGAAAAAGAGTACCATTTCGCTGTAATACAGGCACGCATGACAGGAGCTGGTATAATGTTTTTCATTGACATGGTGTTGGAAGTGTTGTAGTTACAGTACGTGCTTTGATTGCTCACCTCCTAGCAATCTCGTAGCCAAGTGAGCTGGGGGAGGTGTTTGCATAGTGAGACTCCTCTGCCTTTCTTCTGCTTTCTGGTGGTAGGAGGCATCTTCTTTTCCCCCCACCCCTCAGGGAAACCTTCCATCTTTCCAGCAGAAGGAGAGACTCTGTTCATGTGTGGAAGGGACTCTCAACACTTACTGGTCCTTGTAAACATTTTCTTGGCTCAGGCAGGGGTTTGATTGTCCCTTCATCGCTAGAGCTGTTGGCTTCAGGAGTAGCCAAACTCAGCTGTGGGGTGTGCAGGCCCAAATACAGATTTTTTTCTTTCACTAACCTCTCTCCTTGTTCATTTTATGCCCTTCTGCTGTCATCCCATTCACTTCTTTTCTGCACGTTCTCACTCCTGTTACCTTATTTTTCCTCACATCCTTTACATTAAAGCATTTATCTGCATTTTCCTGACCCTTTTTTTTCTTGTTGATTCTGTGTCTGATTTCTTCCAGCAAGTCCCTTTTAATACTCCGTCAGCACCCAGAAGTATTCTGTAGTGGTTGTACAGATGATTTGTAGGAGATACGTAACAGGCAGGGTATCTGGAAGACAAAGGTATTCACTGTGCGTAGTGAAGTAGTAGCAAGGATTCTTCTCCGTGGCTTGGTGAGCAGAAATTCAAGAACCATAGCAAAAAGGTTTGGCACTGGGCCACCAGTGATGAGTGATTACATTGGCTGCTGGTAATGGACATATAAGAGATATCTACATGGCAGATTGCAATATAACGTGACACAAGTTAACTAACTCCCCGTTAAAGAGTTGGATCCTTTAAGTTGGCTTCAGTGCAACTGTTCTTTAAGCCTCCACTCAGACAATATCTGTATCATTTAAAATCTCATGTCTGGATCCTAGTTAAACCTGTAAACACATTGTAAGTTTATTTAAACTGTTATTGTAAAGGCTACTTCAGGTGGTTTAAAAATGACATTTTTAGTGACGTTAGCAGTATCAGAGCCCAGTATCAAATACTCAAAAAGCAATTTTCATTGTGCATTAATACTGACTTACTATCAGAAACATAACTTTTCTATATAAATTTTAACTGTTTTGTTTAAACATTAAAGGTCTTACTTTATTCTCAATGTTAAATTAACATTAACGCAGGAAGAGTCCAGGACTTGAGAAGAGACTCATGATGTATTGAGTACTAACTGAAGTTCCCCCACCCTGATTCAAGATAATTAGTAGGAATGCATGTCAAGTTGGAATGTCATTTATTTTCTTGTGCTTTAGTGAATTTTAGCTGTAAATACAGCATCAGTCCAATTTTGCACATAAGTTACCTTAACATGGTTTCACAGACTGATCAGCGCAGATTTGTTACGTTTTCAAGCTGTATAACATACAAAAGATTTTGTGGCAAAGCAGAAGTAAGCTTGGATCTTCTCTGCATGGCCTAACATGAACCAATGTAAGGGAGTATGATACAACTTAGGAAACTGACCTTTATGTGAACCATCTGGTGTTCATGAAATTCGAACTAAGTCTTGATTCTAGGAAGACTGTGAAAGAGCAGATATTCTGAAATGCTGACAAAAAGGAATCCACTGTGAAATAAATGCCTGTCTGCCTGTCTGACCATCAAAATTAAAGCAGAGAAGTAGAAATTTATTGCCACCTGTCCCAGAGACAAATATGCGAGATAGATGTGCATTGCTTTCTCCAGGATGACATCTGGAGGAGCACTTATTGTCTATCAAAGTTATTGCAAAAAGAACTGCTGTGCCAGTTGCCCTAATGCCACTTAAGTACGTGGAGATTCTTTCAGCAATTAACTAAGCAGTAGTTTGGATGATTCTTTGAGGTGTTTGTGTTCACTCTACATCAAAAATTTACAGAAAGCAATGGAAAATGCATATTTCTCTTTTAATTGGATTCTTTTTTTCCCATTTTTTTGTCTCACTTTTAGTTTACTTGAGACGGTCAAATGAGTATGTACTTGAGCTTGTATGTACTCTATCTATGAGCCCATTGCAAAGGTCATTACTAGGACACAGCAGCCCCTGGATGTAGTTCCCAGTATTTCTAAAAATGCATTTGAATATTTGTTGGCCTTGATTCTCCATTTTACCGGCTGGAAATTAAGGAAGAAATCAGAATATTAACTCTATAATTTCACTAATTTAATGAATTACCATTTTATGCTTGATTTTTTTTCTTTCCATGATAAATTCTCTAAGTTGATATGTCTCTTAATGTAGATGCTCTGAATGTTCCCAAGAAGACATATCATACAACTAGCAGTTGTTTTTCACATGTGGTTCCTTTTTCCAAACTTGGATCACTCTTTATGAGTTGCACTTTGTTTATCAGCTCTTGACTGAGAGCGAGAGGAGTTGAAGGTGGTGTTTTTAGCTACAAAGTAATATGGCATTCACTATCTCAACATCTATCTAGCTGTATCTTGGTGGGAGAGGGAGGGTATATTACATTCAGATATTGAATATTACATTCAGATACTCCCCCTCTACTCTGCCCTGGTGAGACTCCAGCTCTGGAGCCCCCAACATAAGACGGACATGGACCAGTTGGAGAAGGTCCAGAGGAGAGCCACGAAGATGATAAGAGGGCTGGAGCACCTCTCCTATGAGGACAAGCTGAGAGAGTTGGGGCTGTTCAGCCTGGAGAAGAGGAGGCTTCAGGGAGACCTGATAGCGGTCTTCCAGTACCTCAAGGGGGCCTACAGGAAAGATGGGGAGAGGCTGTTCAGTAGGGCCTGTTGTGATAGGACAAGGGGTAGTGGTTTTAAAATAGAGGCGGGTAGATTTAGATTAGAAATTAGGAAAAAATTTTTTACGATGCGAGTTGTAGAACACTGGAACAGGTTGCCCAGAGAGGTGGTGGATGCCGCATCCCTGGAAACGTTCGCGGCCAGGCTGGATGAGGCTCTGAGCAACCTGATGTAGTCGGGGATGTCCCTTGCAGGGGGGTTGGACTAGATGACCTTTGAAGGCCCCTTCCAACTCTAACCATTCTATGATTCTATGATGTCTGTGATGATCAAAGGTTGTGATATCCGAGTTTGGGATTTTTGAAGCACAACGTTGAACAATGTCTTGTAGTGACTATTTCTAACACCTTTCTAAATGACAGATTAATATTTTAAATGTAAAATTAATTATAATTTAATTTAATCTCATACCTCAGAGTATGTACCCATTTTATAGAATCAATCTAAAAGTTTTTAATTACTGCCCCTGGGCCGAAGCTTTAGTGTAGCATTAGGGCTAGAATATAACTTCCAGCTGCGATGGTGATAATGAATATGGACTTCGTATTATTTTAAATAAGTTTTCCAACACTGATTTTTAGCACTTCAGTTTCTGAAATCCAAACAGAATCCTTCTGGGCTTGTTTGAAACACACTTGAAGGGAGCAGTTGTTTGACACCAAGGAAAATATAGGCCGAGGTTCTCTCAAGTTTGCTATCTAGTATTGGGGAGATTTGAAGTATTAGGTTTAGCAAATAACTTACAGTTGAGACAGATGAGGGCAATCTTCCTCAAAGCTGTTGCGTTAGACTGAGACACGACTGCATCCATGTACAAATGAAAAGTTTATCTTTGCAAGCAGGAATGCTATAGTTTGAGTATTTTTCAATTAAAAGTTGGATTCCATAGTGCATTGAATCTGTCACAGTGAAAAATGTAGGCTGATTGTTAATAATACTGCTCTATAATTATTACTATTATACAGTCCAGATACCTCATGAGGGCATGATCCCCTGATTCCATTTGGTTTTGTACAGACCGTGGAAGAAGCAATTCCTGAGCTGTAAGGTTGGTAAGCTAAGTATAAGACTTACGCAAGTAGATTCAAGAAGCTTTTCTGTTGTGGTTATTGATGGTGTTGCTGAAAGCAATCTGTCACAGTGAGAGCTACCCCCTTTTAGCCTTACGTTGCGTGCTCGTTTTCTCGTTTTGACATGTTAGGTGTTGAATGGCTAAGAGTGAGCTTTCTTGTTAAAGAAGGTGATTTTTCAATATTAAAAAAAAACTTCAAGAATATTTTCTTAAATTTGTAGAGGGTTTAATAAAAAACATTTCAACACAAGACTATTGAAATATATTGCCTTCTTCAAAACAAAGAATTAGAAAAACCCTCTGCAGAATACTTTTAATGTAATTTTAAAGTGAAATAATTACTTGGAGGTGCCTGTGGTACAAAGTTTAGCACCTTTTTCCCAGAGATATATAATTATGGATTGAAGAGGACAAGAAATTGGTGTAGACAGGTGTTCTCCCACAGCATCATCCACCTTAGTGGACTGATGACAAGTGAATGCTTGTAATTGGAGACAAAATTCAAGTTTAAATGTTTCTTCTTCAGTCAGATGACTCATAAAGCTTTAAAAATTCATATATTTTTCAAGCCATCCATCTGTTTGCAAGAGACACGTCATTTGGCACTGTTGCTGTATTAGGCAGAACCTAGACAGAAAGTACGCATTATAAGACCCCTTTCAGTTGCTAATTGAAATAATTAGATTGAAAAATTCCATTTTGTGTCAGAATTTTGCTGAAATTGTTCTGCTGTTCCAGAGAATAAAATGAGGGGAAACAAGTTGCTTTATCTGTGTTAATTACTTTAAGTTATTGTCTTACTGAGAAGTTCTGGTGCTCCCATGCAAGGAGCAAGGACTTGCCATTTGGTGACAGTGATAAGCATGCCAGGTTGTGGCTTTCACTGTCATCATGAAGGAAGCATGAAAGTTTGGCTAAGTCATCAGCTGCTATAAAAGAATCTAGTGAGTGTATGCTTGTTTGCATCAGGAAGTGTTGTTAGAGATCAGCAGCTAAATTCTTCAACTTTTTTTTTTTTTTAATTTTTCTGTGGCAAGATTTAATCTCTCCCTCCTCAGTTGCATCACTGAGTGCGGAAATTGCATCCTTAGAGAGCACCAATATTCCTTCCTTCCCTAGAGCTGCTGATGCAGAGCGGGCTTTTCCTGCAGCGATGCTGCCAGCACCGAAAGGTGGGCACTTAGGCACTTGAAACCAAAGCCTGAGCCTAAACTTCCCTGTTATCTCAGTGCACTTCTGCTATATCCTGGGACCCCACTTCATTTTAATATCAAGACGGTAGAAAAAGCAAGTTGGCAAGTTGAGTATGGGAGCTGGGAGAAAGCGACTGGAAAAGGGTGGGGTGATGAGGCTGGGGTGAGGAATGCTGATACAGGAAAGGCTCTGACTAGTCAAGGAGAGAGGCAGGTCAGTTAAGGGGGCTGGCAGTTGAATGTTGTCCTGGAGAACTGAATTCTTATCTTAAATCTCTTAAGCTGGAGAAGTCTTTTTTAAAAGCAAGGCAACTCAGGTCTACAGTAGAAACGTAAACGTCACGTTCCTCTTCTGCCCCAAGAACCGCTGGGGCAAGGGAAGCTGGAGGAGCAAAGGGGAGACAGCTCTGCCATGGGCTGTTTCCAGCCCGAGATATGCTGGGTTTTGCATGTCGTGTTTTGTTACGTTTGAATGTAATTTCTACTAAGAGGAACTTTTCTCCTTAAAGGACACAGACAACAGATCTTGGAAACTGGAGGATCGTTCCTGAGCCAGTGTAGAGAATCCTGGGCCTGCTAATTGTCTATGTGTGCCTATGTGGGCAGGGAGGGGAGAACATGGTCACTCTCATCTACAGCAAGAGCGCCTGGCCCTGGAGCACTCATGTGAAAGGGACTCCAAGAAAGTGTGTTTACTTGTCTGTACTCCGTGCAGTATTCCCAGAAATAGAGTAGCAGAGGCTGTTGGTAAAAACATTGGGGTCGGCTGAAGCGCTGTCAGCGAGGCAAGGAGCAGTGTGGGCTGTGTCTGGGCCGAGGGGAGGTGCAGGGCTCAGTCCTAGCAGGAGCCTGGCAGCTGGGGCCACTGGCAGCCCCGCATCCATCCTGCCTGGCCCGTCCTGAACTGGGCCTTGTTACCCAGCAGGAATGGGGCATTTCGGACCAGGTGCTGGAGGAGAAAACAGCCTGCTGGCCTCACATGGACTCCTGGAGGAAAAGACTGTGAGGTGTAAAGTTCTAGTTTCAGACATTAGTCATTCCCTGCTTATCTACCAGGGCATTGTTCTACTTCTAATGAAAATACGGGCTGTTAAACTGCTGCTTTACAAGTGGGGAAATTAGGTTTCTGGTTTTGGCACCAGAAAACTTGGTGTAATTATCTCTAGGTTCATTATGATGGCTTGATTTTTTGTTGTAATTCCCATAAATTTAAATCCAACCCTTGCTGCTGCCAGCAGCAACAGTATTACACTGGTGTCAGCTGACCCATAAGTGTGTTTCCATTGCCCCACAGAGATATGCTCTGATTTAGTGAAGGGCTTGGTAACTGCAACAGGTCAATAGGAAGTACACTTGAACAAGTACAGTGTTGCATAATGCTTAACAGTCAGGAGAAACAGTGTTAGGCATCTCAGAAGAACCCAAGATGAGCAGATATTTTTAACCTTATTAGCTCTGTGCCTCAGCTTCCCACTTGTAAAATGGTTTACAATTAAATGAACCAAAGGGATGTTCTGAAAATAAATTCATTAATGTTTGAGAAATATTCACATACTATACCATGGAGGGTAATAGACTAGCCCACAAGTAAATGAAAATTCTTTGTTCTGTAAAATACAGTTTGAGGAGAGTGTGCACTGAAGAAGATGGGGGACCACTCTCTGAACAGTGAGGATAACAAAAATACTGAATACCTGCCCTGGTCCTTTGTTGAGCACCATCTATCTAGGAGACTGACTGAAGGGAGTATTTCCTGTGGGAAAAATTAATAATGTAATCATATAATTTAAAACCCTATTGTAAATAATGAATTTAAGGGGGATGAGTTAAGATTATATGAGTGTTAGTTCAACCTTAATTGCTGCCACAATGAGCTGCCTTACTTCTTACATTCCTTAACTTTGCTTGGCTTTGCAACAGCAGTGCTCCTTTAATGTCATGGGTTTTTTATATAATAATATAAGTTTACATATATGTATATTCTCCAAAGTCAAGTTACCAATTGAAGTTAACTCCATGAGGAGTCCTTTCAGCACTTCTGGGTATTGAAACAGCTTTAAAAAAAATTCTGAAGCAGCCTTTGCAAAAAATGAAACAGAAAAAAAAAAAAAGTTAAATCTGATACTTGAGGGTAATTTTCAGTGTCACACCCAGGAATTCAGAGGTGGAACAGCCATTACTGCTGCTGGTAGCTCTCTGGCCTAATCCCTCCACATTGCGCTGGATATTTGTACAAGTCCACATACATAAAGCGCACAGTGCTCCTTACAAAGTGCTTACTAGAGGCTATTCATAGTACTTCTCAAAATCTTCTGGTAGAAGAACTACTATTAAGAATATTTTGTCGTGGTAAGTCTGGGCTATATTATACCCAGCATCCCCAAGAAAGGAAGAAACAAGATAAAAGGGTTGTAATTTTTCTCCTAATTGCTCTTAGTCTGTAGCAAGACCTTATGTATTTTCTTTGCTTCCAAAAATGCTTCTATGGGCACAAGCTTTGTGCTTTTCTCTGGAAAAGCAAGTTGAATCCAAGAGTCATCCTCTGTCTGTGGAGCAGAGACACCTCCATGAACGTCCATCCTTTGCTGGTGCAGCTGTGGGGTGGAATGAGTGAGAGTACTTTTCAGGTAGCGGCACAGCTGGTGTTTCCTAACCCAACCTTGCGTTCTCCCAGGATAAATGGAGGAAGATGACTGGCACATCATAGTAATTTTTATGCCAAAAAAGAGTATTCTTTTATTCTCTCTCTTTTGAGACCTCAGGGTCTCAACTTGGAAAAATAAAGTTCTCTTAAAGATAACCAGATTAATAAAGCAATGGCATGAGCTGTTACGAGACAAATTATCCATCCATCTGATCCAGGTAGTTGCACTTAATAGACATCAGAGGCAGTGTTAAACAAAACGACCCAAAATTTCATTTATATCCTGGTATCCCAGTGTGGATTTTAAAGGAACTGAGGGAGGAAATGTATTGGACTATATTTCTCAGGTTTATTTGTGTTAAGACACTGCAATCCAGTTGCATTTTGGATTTTGTATGTGACTTCACTGATTTGTGCTGTTGTATTGTTATTAGAAATATTCTATTTAGACTGGTAATGAAGTCAGATTAGGCTATGAAGTCTTCCTGACACGTAATAAAAAACTCTAGTATTTTAGATGCTAGGGCAGAAAATCAAGGAGATTTGATTTCTGAAATAGAAAAAGACAGTCTTACCCCTCCAACATCTACGCTGACTCAAAGCTGTGCATAGAAATAATGCAAGCAGAGCACAGCACAGCTGAGGAAATGCTGGGAATGGGAACAAGATACCCATTGCTGATGTTCCTCATCAGTAAGTGCAGAGTGACTGTAGGTGTGCATCTGAAGCAAGGCAAGGCTTGGACTCACTCAACTGCCCCTAGGTCCTTCTCAGTAGGGCTTAGCTAATCTGTGTATTTGTAGATGTAGGAATTTTGGCAACTTCACTGGAAACACGGTCTGTTTGATTTCACTGGTCATTTAAAGTAAAGCGGACTCCAACATCATTCATGTTGAGAGCTGTTTGTGCTGCAGCTACTTGTGAAAAACATGTCATCTGCTTAAGAAAACTGCCACAGTTCAAGGCTAAAAATACCATATTGCATTAGCCAATTTGTTCAGGGAGCTTTTCTTTCAATTTTTTTGCTAGCCCATGCTCAGAAGATAAAAACTACTAGCTAGTCTGGTCTCCTGAAACACAAGTATCTAGCTGGAAAGAACAACTTGTATCAGCTGGGCAGATATAATTAAAGTTTCAGGCTTACTTCATACCCAGGTGGAGACTTTGAAAGACTTAAGGGAATTTAGTGCTAATCCAAACCTAGTATCTTCCAACCGATGACATGATGGGCAGCATGGAACTGTAATTGGAAGGGCATTGGAGGGGGACTTGGAGAGATTACAGAAGGGAGAGAAGAGAGGATTAGACAAGCACAGGAATAAGTACAGCAAATTCAGAAAATTACCTAATGCAATTCAGTTCTTGTGTCTTTATGATATTCAGGATCCAGGCTTGTCAGAGAGTACAATTCTACACACCTCTCAGTTCTGTTACAGAAATCTGCATCTGAGAATGAACTGTCAAAGCCTTTACAAGCTAAAGGGAGCCGCTTAGGAAGATGTAGGCAGTTCATCTGACAATGCCTCCTGTTAATCCTACCAGATATTAAACCATCTCGCTTTATCTTCAGATCTGTCACAGCAGGACAAGCGATCAGACTTCAGGATGCTCTTTCTTACATTGTGTGGCCCGTGGCCTCACAGATGCCGGGGTCCAGGACCTACCTGCACCCACAGATCTTGCCTGATGTTGTGATAGCCTCTTTTAGATGATTTTTTTTACAAGATTCCCTTTAATTGACATGGCATCCTCCACTGCCTGGGAATTCCTCTTTGCCATGTCATATAATCATTTATTCCAGCAAGGGCTCAGGAGCTACAGTTGGGCATTAAATCAAGGTGCAAGCGTGTGCATCCTCTTTTTATGACTTTACCTCCATCTTCTTTTCCTAATGTTGCTTTCACGTTATCTTTGTCTCTTCCCAGTCCTGCCTTCCTTTTCTTTACTTTTGTTGGTGCTTTTCTCTTTGATTCTATCCCTCCAAACCATTTATTTCCCATCTCTGATTTGCAATGCATCTGCATGCTGTTCTCTCACTGCCAGCCTTTTTGTCTCTACCTGACGGTTAGCAGTCTTTTCTAACCATCGTGAGAGTAGAATTTGGCATGCAACAGAGTGCTGGTCTTAGGGAGCAGACACTGCCCAGAGGGACAGCATGGGAAATGCAGTGAAACCAGATGAAATCTGATATGACCACTTGAGATCCAAGTCAGGAAAGGCAGATTTGTAAAATAAATGTTGTATTGCAAGGAAGGGGAAGGAAATTAATGAAGTCTGTTGCCCTTAGAATGAAAGATGGGACATATTTTTCCAACTCTAACCTTTTCCAACTTAAACAATTATATATTTTTCCTGATTTTACTTACAATTTTAAGGAGCAATTGCAAATGAAAAATTATATTACTCTAGTTGATCCAAGAAGGCAGAGAGAAACTTAGGATATTCTGATAGCTCAAATTAGGGAAGAAATTGAGGTAGATAATTCTGTGAAGTAATCTTGTTCAACAATAAAATCCTGTTGTGCTTGCACATAGGAGGGATCAGTGAGGCAGAACTGTTCCCCTGTCCACATCACCAAACCCCGTGTAGCAGCATTGCCATCTCTGGGCTTCTCTTAGCTTACACAAACTGAGGCTTGCTTTCTTCTCATTACTTACGTGCCTCCATCATGCTTTCAAGCAAGATCCAACAAAACTATTCTTTTAGATTGGTTTATTTTCTGGACTCATCTTTGTCGTATGCTTTTTTTTGAGCTGTGCTATGAATCTTTCACATGTCTTAAGTGAGCATGAGCAGGCCAGCATCAGGCATCCACTTTTTCCTGACAATGTCCTACTTTTTTGGCTTTTAAATGCTACCTACATTTTGTAGATGTCTTTCTCTCCCACATACAACTTTAATACACCTGGAATTTTTTTTTTTTTAAGTCTTTTGTGATGATAGCACCCAAAATTTGTCAGGAAAGGCACAGTTTCCACCCCAATCCATTTAATAGACCTGTGTTTAGGTAAGATTCCTAGGTCTGGAGTGATGGGATTTTTTCATCAATATTGTAATGTTGTACTATTGGCAATGACGTAATAGCTTGGCTAATTAAATTCCAGTAATATGCACTTACGTGGCTGATCAGTACTAAAGCTATTCATTTTATATCATTTTAATCTTTAAAATGTTAAAAAAGCTATTTGAAATGAGTAGCTTACTGTAAATGAATGATCAGAGACCACAGTCAATAAGTAAAGTGCTCATTCACCAAAGTGCTTTAGCAAGGTTGTATTTTGTTAAAGATTTTGAAGCTGGACACAGTGTTGACTTGAAGCCCATCAGACATTCCTGTCATTTATTTAGATTTGCTGAATGATCTGAAAAGAGACTCAAATGCCAGCAAAAAGGGTTGGGCAGAAGGACTACCAGGCTAGTCCTCAGCTCTCCCTCTGTTGTGTTTTAGATGCCACTGAAGAAAAAATGCAGTGCATCAAATTATGTGACACACCACATGACATCAAAACATTGCTTTTGTTTTTTGACAGGCTGAGAGAGTTGGGGCTGTTCAGCCTGGAGAAGAGGAGGCTCCGGGGAGACCTGATAGCGGTCTTCCAGTACCTCAAGGGGGCCTACAAGAAAGATGGGGAAAGGCTGTTTAGTAGGGCCTGTTGCAATAGGACGAGGGGTAATGATTTTAAAATAGAGGGGGGTAGATTTAGATTGGAAATCAGGAAAAAATTTTTTACGATGCGAGTTATAGAACACTGGAACAGGTTGCCCAGAGAGGTGGTGGCGGCCCCATCCCTGGAAACGTTCGCGGCCAGGCTGGATGAGGCTCTGAGCAACCTGATGTAGTCAGGGATGTCCCTGCTCCTTGCAGGGGGGTTGGACTAGATGACCTTTGAAGGTCCCTTCCAACCCTAACCATTCTATGATTCTATGTTGCTTTTCATGTGAATTGATACAGTATATGACACAGCACTTGTGTTGCCCCATAGCAAGATGGAATGCAACTCAGTGTATAACTCAAGTGTACACTTAGGAGATGCTGGATGTTTTGAAGAGCAACTGTTTGGCTTGACATCTTCCTCAAACTTCAACAAGTTTCCTGCAAAGTTAGCAACCACTTGCTAGTGACACAGAAGAGAAGAATACACGAGATAAAACAAATATCAGCCCACAGCATGTAACTTTTCAGGTAGTGTTTATTAAACATTATCTTTGTTTCAAAGCAGTACACTGGAAGAACATCCAAATGACTTTGAAGCTTCAAGGATAATTTTTGTGTTATATTTTAACAATGTATTTTATCACTATAGCTCATTTTAAATTTGCTTCAAATATTAAACAGACACTGGCTACAGTAGTTAGCTGAATTGTTTATGGGATCAAAATCAAACTAAATGTTCAGAAAATTTTCAGCAAGAGATTCCAGTTAATGAAAGCACCATTTGCGATGTACTAAAACATGTATACACATAGGTATTGCCCCATTTATCAGACATGAGAGCTAATTACCTCATCCACTGCTATATTTCTTCCATCCTCTGCATTTCAATTCCCAATATTAACACATAGGTGGTCAAGCTGACCATCGAATAGCCTGCATGAGCATGAATGCATTAAATAATTTAATGTTAGAAGAGTTTATTAAACTGCCACATTCTAATCAGCATGCGTACCTGCCTTCATTAATCTTGCACTGGTCCATGGTGTGTCTCTACAGCCGACATAGAGTGTGCTAATGTTAATAGGAGCTCTTAACAAACAGGATCAGTTAATCAAGGAAAATTTACTATTAGCCACATGACCATGCATACTGAAATCTAATTACAATCAGATTTAACCTCTTCATTACTGTATTCATCCAAATATTTTTATCACTTGTGATACTGAAGTATTCCAAACTGAGACATGAGTATGTTCATTTGAACAGGAAATACTTACGTTAACTCACTTTTATTAAGAAGGGAGACTTTCCTTTTTGCTATGTTTTCAATGTATAATGTTATATGCGTTATATTTACTACCAAAAGCCAGAAACCTAGTACCACCTTTTCTCATCCAAAACCTGGCTACAGGAAATAATTGCTAGAAGAGAATGTTGAAAAATGAACTTCAGTATTCGGTATTAATTCAGATGGAATTTAGCACTTGGTAAATTGTCAGTTAGCACTGGTTATGGTAGATATAGTTTATAATATACAGGTTTTTTAGCTGCTAAAGTGTTTTAAGTTCTTAAGCAATGTATTTCTTTCTGATATCAATTGAACCATATTATTTTATAACACTTGACTATTTTCATTAGATCTTAAACTGTGATAAGCAATTAAACTCCATCGGTGGCCGTGATTCTCTGAGTCTGTTCACAGAATGTGAGAGGTTGGAAGGGACCTCTAGAGACTTAGTCCTTGATAGAGAAAGGGTAAATGGAGATAGTTGCATTTTAGAGCTATTGATTTTTATTTATTTTATTTCATTTTATTTTTTAAATGTCCTTTTTCTGTATGCAGAGAGTAGATACTATTACTTCAGAGCAGAGAAGGTCAAGCCTGTTTCTTTAATTAGGAATCTGCATGACATTTTGGATGGAAGAGCGATGTATTTTGAACCATAGTAAAGGGTAGGATTCTGAACTATTTTAAATTGCTGAGAGGGCAATTTGCATGGGGAGTTCGTTGGCTGAGTAACACTATGTCACTACACCTCTGCTTCATGTGGATTGGGTCATAGCAACGGCATTTGCTGACTTTTGCGTAGGGACCAACCACCAGCCTTGGGGACACTACTGACCCTGCATTAGTCTCTGTCACCATGTGGACTTTGTTTTCACTCCTCTCCTTTCCACTCTTCCTCAACCTTTCTCCATTTTTCCTCCTCCTCCACTCTGCTGTGTAAGCTGAGTTACTTCTGCAAAGGAGATAAAGTACTGGGATGGTTTCTTCCTCTGGGAAACCTGTTTGTTAAAAATTTGCCTTTTGGTACAACCTACTGCATTCCAGTGGTAAAAAATGTACTTTTTATGAGTTAGGGTAAAAGTCAGCCCAAGACAGGATGGTAGAGCTGAGTCCAGGAAGGGAAATGGATTTGCTAAGGCAGATATTTTTTTTTTTTAATTTGCTCCTTCTTCTACTATTGTAACACATTCTCTTTTCTCTTCTCTCTTATCTTCTTCGTTTCTTAGATTTATTATGTCCACAGGGTTTTGCATTTTATTCCTTTCAGCCCTATTCTTCCATCTTTTGGCATCTTTTCCTTCTCTCAGTTTCTTTTTGTATTTCTGTTTCTCATTTTGTTAGCTTACTCTTGGGCTACTCCTCTTACCAGCATCTTAAATGCAAGGTGCATTAAAGCACTCCTCTGAGGGTGCCTGAGTGTCTGAGGCATCTGCATCTTTGAGGGTGTTTTATGCCTGTTCTCTGAAGACTTCTCTGTTACAAATTTTTTTTTTGCAACTGTAGGTTAACACTGCTTACTGTGCTTGATAGGTGGAATCTTGCTTCATACATAAAGCTGGGACAATCAATTAGCTGGTAAGAACAAGGAATGTTTCTCCCTAACCTATCCTAGATCTTGTAGCATGAACCGTCTCTGTGGTAATGGTTCAGCATCCTTGATGAAAGCTGAGGAACCCAATCAATTGAACTTTTTATGTGTGTCAAAGACCAGATGAGTCTTCATGTTTGCCCTGTCACAGAAGCCACTTTCTATACACTTTTCTGAACTATAGTTTCTAAAGTGTATTGTTTCTAAACTATACACTTTTTAAGATATATGATTGCATTTTGAACGAATGTGTGGCTGTCACCCAAATGAGTATCAGTTTGCTGCAGTATACACCCTCTGAAGGCATCATGCACAGCACTTGTTTAATTTTGGGGAAAAAGCTGCATTTGTAGGTCACTGTCTGACTTGCAGAGAAGCTGTAGGATAAAGAGAATTTGGCTACCATGAATGGGATGTAGTGTTGGTGGGCTGTGGAAGAGAAGAGGTTTCTTCCAAACTAGCTATTATGTAGTGATAGCCCTTGTTTTTTCAGCATAGCTAATACCGAAATTACAACATATTTAGGGACTGTATTGGTATCTGGTGCTCTGAACAAACCAAATAACATTGTTAGGGATAAACAGAGGAATAAATAACACAACATAACATGAACAAAATCTGATTCTTCATTAGCAGAATATCCTTCTTCTGCTCCGCTTTCCTTTTGTACTTCTGGTGCTTTCAGTTGCAATTGCTCTATAAATCTGACGACAAAGGAGAATGCTGATAACTTGCTAAATGTACAAATCTAGCGTGATAGAAGAATTTAATGCAATTCTATATGACTCAAATATAATGTAGTTTGGAAATGTCATATGATAATCCTACATAAAACCCTATTCATCAAAAGGCTTCTGCTGTCAGGTTGTGATGATGCTTTGATTATTTTACACATTATTTACACTGGATAGAGTTAGAAGGCATATTCTATGCATGATTCAAGATGAAAAGTAATCTTTTAGAAGAGAGGGTGTATTCTTTGTACAGATGTTAATTTTGATCATAGGAAAGGGGGGAAGTACTAATAAAATTGGTCAGGACATAACAGTATTTTGAAATTACTCTTAAAAAGCGAGCAGAAGTATAATGTGAAAGTATTTTTAAAAATTTAACATTACATTAAAGTAGCTGCCTGAGTTCTGTGACTGGGGATTTGTAAGCTAAAGGAGATATGACATTTGCTATAATGAAATCAGGATGGCTAGAAAAAATGTCTGAAAAGGGCCTAGACTGGAGAAAAGAAGGACAATTCAGCAAGATTTGTGGCATCGTATATAATGGGGCAATGCTGAGCTCATAGCAGCTGTTTAACACCGGAAATGTGTGTTTCTCAGTCCAACTGAATAAACAAAATCCAAATGGAAAGAGGGAGATCGGATCCAGAGTCCTTGTGCTGCGTGTACCGACCACTGCTGAAAGGGGCAGGGTGTCTGTAGCAAGAGGTATGTGGGGGAGAAGTCATGTATTCATTAACTGATCTGTGAAGGGACCTGGAGGTCTGAGAATTACAGGCAAAACCTGTGAGTAATGAATGCTACACAGCACATTTTCACCCTGCTTCCCCTTCCCTGCCCTGCCCTGCATTGCACTGCATTTTAAAGAACGTGTTTTTTTTCCAGCAGCTCCCTGTAAGGAGCAGATGGTGTGTATTGTCCTGGAGATTCACTACTGGTCTGTTCGGATTCACCCAAGCTCTGTGGATTCTGTTAGTTTCCCCAGGAAAATGAAAAGTGCTGATGTAGTTTCCCCTCACTTTTAAAGGATCTCTCCAGATTTAGCGTTTCCTTCTACCTCTGATTTACCAAGCAGAATCCTACCTACAGGTTGATAAATATTGATGTTGTATTGATGATGCTGAAATTATATTTGTCCATAAGGATTTAAGTAAATATTCTTTATATGAAAGTTCAATTTGTAATCTATAGATCACGAGACAGTGGTAAATTAAAATAATAAGCTTTTCCTTAATTATGTACACAGGTTCCAATGGTCTACTGCCACATTTTACTGAAGCAAAACACTAAAAAGTATTTGCCACTAAATATTGATTCCATTTTATTCCTTTTTTTATTACCATATATGCTGAATTTCCTGCACATATCAAATAGCAGATAAAATAAAACAGGGCATAAACAGTTTTAGAAAAGTAACGTTATAGGGAATTTGCTGAAGGAGCTGGAAGGCCAGATTAAAATATTTTCCAGACCTGCTGAGAGCTTATCTCAAAACATGACCAAGATAATTGTTTTATTTTCCTCTACTGAAACATCTGGAATAAGTTCCTAAAAAGATAAGACGTGTATGCACAAAGTGCAACTGCAGCATAGTGTTACACTCCCACATAGCTTTTCATTTAATGTGTTTCAACTACCACCTGGCCAAACAGAGACGAAAATTTAGTAAAACATGTTTGAGCTCGAAGAAGTGTTCAGTCTTTTGCTATTCCCTGCCACTCCTCACATGATTTGTCTGCTCCTTCTCTTTCTCAAGGACTAAATGTTTCAGGGAATCACAGTTTCTAGTCAGCAGAGGAACCACAACAAAGCTCTTCTGGAAATGGAAACTACATCCAGCCTCTTCTACTTTTATCTGTAAATGAAACACACTCTTGTAAGCCTGAACCTGTTGTTGTAGACTGTGATGTCTAAGGGAGTTAGGCACCCATTTATAAATCTCATCTTGGAAATCCCATCTGAAGAGAATTATTTTCTTACTCTTTGTGATTATATGGCATTAGAAGATAAAAGTGTTTCCATTGGGAGAACTTATTTGTAGCTGAGCTTTCCATTAATGAGAATATGCTCCGTTTTCTACACTGCCTGTGATTTATATACTGACGATATAAGTGCATACAGCTTGAAAATATAGAAATACTTGTATTCAAAACAAATTATAATGTATTTCAGATTAATGGCAAACTGTGAGATGCTAGGGAGGTGCTTCTCAGGCAGAAAGCTGTATCAGGCCTTTTTGCAACAGTATGATGCGGTGCTGTCAATACCAAATGCATCTGGAGCAGGAGCGGGATACTTCATGGGTAGCTCATGATCAGCTCCAGGCATCCCTTCCAGGAAAAGCATATGAGAATGATGATGTAAAGCATGCAAAAACACACTTGTTAACTCTTAACAAAAATAAAAAGGGAATAATTATCCAATTGTAGTAAATATATGTGTGACACAGAGAGATAACTCACAGCTTCTTGATGCTGCAGACCTAACTGCACAATTTCTGGTAGCAATAGATGTAAAAGGTTGTGGAGACCCATGCCAGTTTCTGAGCTATTCTGTTAGAATATCCTTATTCTGCTAAAATTTAAAAATCAAAGCTGAAGTATTCCTTAGTGGGTGATCTGATTGCTTTGTAAGTCAGGATTCTGACTTCTGCTCCTTCAAAAAGAAAGACATACCAGCAGCAATGTAATGTCTTATGTCCAGCTGGAAATTACCACCAGAATCGTTATTTCAAAGTGTTTTCTTGGAGGAAATGCAGTTTCTTTGACTGCGTCCTCAGCTCCTGAAATGCTGTGAAGAAGAAATGAATGAATGAGGCCAGAAGGCATACTGCAGCATCTTCTCCCCTAGCCTTTTTATTCGTAATTGGAAAGTTTTGATTCAGTGGTAACAACAAATTCTACAGGCTTACTTTTTCTTTCTTTTTTTTTTTTGTAGAGTAGTTTGTCAAGAACTGCTCACTTTTTAAAGTCGGAATATTTAACTGCATTTCAAATATTTTTCAAACAATGTTTCAACATTTTCAAAAGATAATTATTTCATTGTTATTTGAAATAACTTAAGAAAATCAGTTGACTGAGACAAAACAAAGTACCCTTCTAGTGCAGAAATGCTATCTGAAATTTGTGGGTGGTCTAAACCAAACATTGAACTTTTTGGTTTGCTAAGCATTTTACCTTTTATTTGTTTTCAGGTCATTCCAAGATGAATCCCCTCTCATCCCCCCTTTTTCTGAAGTTGCAAGTGAGTCAAAACCTATCTTATTGTAACTTTAGATAACTATCTTTATCTATTAGAAAGAAAAAAAGAGAAGAAAAATATAGAGATAAGGAACACAGGAGTTACCGAGTAACAAGTGTTCATAGAAGTGTGTTTCAAAGAGTCAAAGACAGACATTTAAATCCTATTTCGGGTCATGTGTTCTGCAGATCTCAAAGGCAGGAAAACTCTGCCTTGACTCAGGGCTTTTCTGAAAGCTCGTTCCTGGATCCAAGTAGAGTTTTGACATTATTATAATTCAATCAGATGATAATGGTCCCATCTGGCAATAGAATAGCAAGTCAGCCAAGACTGATGAAGGTGACATTTTCCCTTCTCCAAATTCTTCATTCAAGAGCTCAAAGGACCTATAAATTTGATATCCAGCTCTTCCTCCTCTCTTCCTGGCAGCACATCCAATTTTCAGTCCTTTCCTTTTCCCTTTTTTTTTTGCTGAGACTATTCCTACATTTCATCTCCTGATGAAGTTGTAAAATCTTACTTATTTCCTCCCTCTTCATAATCCAGTAACTTTTCCCACCTTAAGTTGGCAACATGACAGCTGCTTATCTGTGCTTTGACTTTTTAGGTGTTGTCTTTTCTTACTTCTTAGCAGCCCTAACTAGAGAAGGAATTCAGTATGAGCTTGGCTGTGTCTATACATTTCTGCAGCCCTTTCCACAGGAGTGAGGAAAGCATAACAAAGGCAGCTATGCTTTTCTGATACCAATGCAGACTTTCCCAGAGGTAGCCTGGATGCCATTACTTGGCATTGCGTTGTTTAGACTGGCATTTAGTATCTGAATATATTAGTCTTCTGCTTAATTAAAGTAAACGGTGATTAAAAGTCTGATGATGCTTCTAATTCAATACCAAGGTCTATACTCACAAGATTAGACTGTATCTGCAGATTCTTTTCCTCAGGAGTGAGGTTTGCATGTGAAGTTCCTTGCTGTGCCATTTTTTTCTTTTAGCCATTTAGGTTGTTCCCATAACTCCATCTGCAAGGAAGCTGCAAGCCTTGGGGAGGAGAAGGCAGTGAGGGAGAGAGGATTTTGATCCAACCCATTTTGATGTCTCTTTCATAGATCATTCCCTTCCCTTCTAAACAACTGCCAATTTAAACATGAGGGCGTGTGCATAAAGGAGCGGTAAGAGGCAGAAGGAATATGTTAGGGAAGGGCCAGGAACCTCCTAAACGGTCTTCATCACGGACGAAATTGATACCGTGAAAGGATAGCACATGGTAGGGAAGGATGCAGTATTTGTGATCTTGCATCACTGCAGATATAAGAAGCTTATCTTGCTATAGGAATGTTCCAAGCAGGATTCTCATGTTGTTGGTTGTTGTCCACCCAAATGATAAACCCCTGAAGACAACAACTACACTAGTCTGTAGCACTCTGCAGATTTCCCTGAGAATTTTTCGACGAGCTCTCCTAGGCTTTATTTTCAGTGCGCTGGCAGCAACAAGCATTGCGGCAGGTTTTTCTGTCTGACACCTCTCACTCGTCCTGATCACTATATTTGTCGACACACAGATTTGTTTTTTCAAATTTCAACTTCAGCCATACTCATTTTATCATCTCTGAAGATTGCTTGGCACTAATCTTGGTTTGGTTTGGGTTGGGTTTTTGTTTTAATGACGTTTCAACAGAGATCACTGAGTTTCAAAAAAAAATAAACATCCCTTCCAGCCTCTCCAGAAAAACACACTGGAACCTAACAGAATAAACCTCCATCTTGTAGGGTCATTTGGTGGATAAACAAAACATGTACTTAGTTCATACTTTGCTGGAACTTATCTTTACTACTAACATCCATCCTTTGCCAGATTCTGTCATCCTCATTTTACTGAATGGTTTTTTATTCCTCCAGTCATCCTATACATTCTAACAGAACTATAAGAGAGTATGAGTTCCTGTGCTGTGCATATGTGTAAAAGAATTTGGCCCACAGTGCTGTTGGCTGCCAGTATTGTTTTTTTTTTTCCCTGTTTTTATTGCCTATTTAGCCAATATAACCTCATAGACTTTTAAGATTTTTGAGGTATGAAATATTTCTGATCCTACTTGTTTTATATTAACCTTGTGCAACAGTTTTAGTATTGAGTCAGCAAATAAAAAAAAGTAAATCTAACAGCATTTCTTCATCCAGTCTGTAGTCCTGTCTCACTATCTGGTACTCTCGACAGGGGAGGGGTCATTTGAAATGGACTGGGAGTTTCTCTTTTGTCTGTTCTTTATAAAGATGGTTTTCAGGAAGCGGGGAGGATAAGTGCTTAGGCTGTGGGGTTGCAAGTTCCTCGTTCCTACTCCTTCAGCCTTTAGGAGATTGCTATAAAGATTGCCCTCCCTGTGCTTGGTCTTGTTCTCACACTTCTGCTGTTAACACCATCACCTGCCTGCTCCCAGACTCCCGCTTATCTGCAGCAAAATGCAAATCTTGTTCAAATGATGATACTGATCTCACTCCAAGTAATAGCTATTTTGTTGCAGACCATCAGTCATGTGTCCCTTGTGCCCAGTGTTGTCACCAGATACAAAGAATAGGCAGGTCAAAGCAGCTCCCTTAAAACTAAGGCATTAGGTCAAGCCTAACACTGAAAGCCCAGGTTCAGTAAATATTGTCTGAAGGTAAGTTGACATTTTCCAACTTAGAAACCCTTATTCTGTGTGTGCAACAGAGAAAATTTGAGGGAGAACAGAGAATTGTTCAAAAAGCAATATTAGGAACAACATATCCACCAACACAAGTCTCTTCCCAACAGTAACTTTCCTAGTAGCTACTCAATGTCATTCCGTGACCAGCAGGATAATGTTCATGGGTACGTCCGTACTGCCTGGTCTTTCCCTTTGCCTCCTGCCGGGAGCGCTGGTCAGCAGATGGCCCAGGCCCAGCCGCCCAGCACGCGGGCAGAGGGCTCTAACTCCCTGCAGTGCTGCCAGCTTCTGTTCTTTGACTTCTGCCCATTCCTGCTGCCGAGCTTTCAGGTCTATTAAGAGCAGCAGATGTCCTCAGTGGAGTTCACTGAGCTCTTCTGCCGTCATCTGAGATGTCAGTAAGGACATTCCCCACTCTTCATCAAAAAGCATCTCTGTCTAACACCACTACAAATCTCTCAGTGTACGCCAGATCCATCGGCAAAGTCTTCTCAATAGCACAAAGAGGCTCACTGGAGGGAGTGGGTTTTAGATTTGTGCAACTTGTAGTTGCCAAGATCTAGTTGCAGCTTGGTTTTTTTCTTTCCTTTCCTCACAGTTTGTTTCCCCATCCAGCCAGTTCTGAGTCTGTGCAATTTTATGTCTGCTCTCAGCGTTGCTGACAAGGTGGTGGACAGGAAGAGTATGCAAGTGGGGGTCTTCCTATAGCATCTTCCAAAAAAGAGCCTCTGCCATTCTGAGAAAATACTTTGTGCAAAAGAAGATCTGTGGCTGCTTGTCTCCGTTCAATATCAAGGGGGGCCCTTCAGAGCTTGAAGCCACAGGGCTTTGCATCTACTTTGCATCTAGCGATGGTTTTATTATGTTGGAGTTAACCAATGTCTCTGTGTTTCAGTAATCTGTAATGACAAAAACATCATCTAAAATATTGGTTTTAAATAACCAGATATAAATTTAGGCCCATAAACATAAGGGAAAAAACACTGCTTTCTGCAGATCAGAATCTATTTCCCATTTGGTAATGACTCATTTAATATCAGCTGATCCATTCAGCTGCAATGAGTTGTTGTTTTGGTTTATAAGGTTTTTGAAAGAGTGCTGTTATCATACAGTCTTTTAAAATAACACCAGTAATACTATACCATTAGCTAAGAGAAGAATACCATGTTTATGAGATCTATTCCTGCCCAGAGGCAGCCAGCTGTATTTATAAATAGGTGTGATCTCCGTGCTAAGTAGTTGTTCAGGTTTGCCTTGACTCGCTAGTCCCAGTAAGTGGACTGATAATTTCGTTTCTCTCTAATTTCTGACTATCTTGACCTCTACACTTTCTTTTTACATTATCGAGCTAGCAAGGTGTTTTGTATGCACTAAATAATACAGACAATAATTGTGACCCTTTATTAAAATAGGGAGATGTTAGGGTTTTTTTGCATTATTTTATTACTTTCTTCCACTGTGCGTCAAAGTTCCACATAGAGTGCCTGTTTTTACTTAGGATTTTTTCCTTTTTATTAACCAGAACTTTTCAACCTTGTGTGATCTCTTTACAATTCCCTTTAGAATACATAATTGTGCTCGATCAATTTGTTAAAGGCTTTTGAAGTGTTAAAAAAGCTGCATTAAAATTATTTTCTTTCAGGTTTTATGTTAATGAACATAGGTGCTATTCAAAGCAAAGTCAGTGTGTCAAGGGAACTTTAACTAAAGTTATTCATACATAAACTAAAAAAGGAAACATCTTTAGTGGAGGAAAATACATTTAATGAGTAAGTGCAGCACACAATTCCTCCTTTCAAAAATGTCAGTTCATATTGAACCTCCATTCTAGATATCTTACAATTACTTTGTCAACAGAAGGTAGAGTAGTGATGGATGATACATTGGTTCTTGAAACCAAACTTTCTGTGAGTTACTTAGGCTGAAACTAAGTGCTTTTACATTCCAGTCTTATTGATGATAGTGGTTTTATATTTATCACCCTGTCATTTCAGTTGACTATATCAGCCTCTTCAGTGCAGGAATATGGACAGTAATGGAGGTGTGTCCTTAGTGCTCTAAAGGGTCACAGATTCATTCCACTAAGATGTTCACAGCCCTGTTGAAAGCTCAGAAATTGTTTTGCCATTTTAAACAGTAATCCGCAGCTGTAGGTGTGTGAGGCCTGTGAAAAACGGTTTCTTACTGGTCTTTTTAGACCTTGCTACCTTTTTGACACTGAATATGCTTCTTTTGGCTTTCACTAATATAATGCTACTGTTTTGCAACCTGCCCTATAATAGTCAGAATTCTACCAGGGCCTTGGGAGTCCAGGATCAGATTGCAACATTTATTTATAAGAAATTCTGTCAAGAATCAATAATAGTCTTGGGTCTCAAGTTCCTTCTTTAATAATACTTTGATATGATTTGTCACAAGCTAGCCCACAGTATCCACCAGATTTTATTACTTAGCTTGCAGCACAGTCTCTCATCTTTGAGTCATGAGATCAGCCATGGGGAGACCTTTAAAAAGCTATATTCTTTACTGTTTGGTTATTACAGAAAGTCTATATTACTCAATAATATCTTTTATAAGGTGTGCTGTCACATCTTCACATAGATGTTTAACCTCGATGTAGATATACTGAATGCCTGGAGGCCATTTTAGTGACATGGACATTGTTTTTCATGATTGGATGCCAAATGTATCAACAAAAACAACAGAAGTTGGGCCTTATTTTCACAGCTTGGTAGTTCTGACTGAATCTCATACTAACTGTCGATAGCAACTAAGATTTTATTTAGAGTGTAGAGTGTAACATTTTTACTACTTGAAAGTAGTAGAAATTCTGTGAGAGCAATTTAGATTACTTTCCACCGTAATATCAGTTCCTTAGGTTCGACTGTGTATCTCAATAAACAAGATCCTACTGTGCCACTCACATATCGTGGTTCTAAATATATAAAACTTAACTCAAACCTGAAATTCAGATGGTTACAGTTGGCATTTACTTATACAGAGAGTTTACAAAGTGAATTATATGTATTGTTGACTTGAGGCACAATATGCTTGGTGCAATGAAATTTTCAATAAAGTTTGTTAAAGGGCTTTGACTGAATACTGTCTGATCAACCTGTGAAATTGAGATCCTCCTCTTCCATTTTGGTGAAATTAAGAACTGAGGAATCATAGAGAAAGACAGAGATTTGCTCTGTGTCGTGTGTCAGCAGAGTCATGCACACGAGTAGCACCAATAAAACAAATAATAAATAAACATGTTTTCATGTTTATTCTAAATATGTATTTTGAAAAAATATATGCTTATAATTTTAGATGTATTAATTCTTAAAGTTTTCCTGTTAATAATAGGAATTGGTTATTGGGTACTTCTCTGTATTTGAAGGTTCTTTCAATTTGCTATGTAGCCATGTTGTTAGCAGAGAAGGAAACCTTTAATTAGAGTATTGTTGAAAATCAAGTTAAGATTTTTGGGCTAGGCAGGTATTCTTCAGCATAGAAGCATGCACGTTTTCCAATACTGCTCACAGTGAGTATCTTAGAAAGAAGTAGGTGTGGTGATTGAAGAGATTATATCTCCCTAGTTTATCATTTTTTAAAGCCTGTCCCAGTAAAACTTGTAAAGCAGGCAGGTCTTTGTGAAAGCCAGTCCTTATGTATAATACAGTTACATGACCTTTTTTAGCTCAGAGCTAGGAAAACAAAACTATTAATAGATCCATAGAGGGTTGTAATACACATATTGCAAACCAAAAATAATTCTAAATTCTTTATTAAGAGCATACAGTGCATTTTGAATTCCAGAAAGGCAATCTTGAATTGACTCTAGAAATTTCCAATGCTCTGTTTTGGAAATGTGACATTTTCATGGACTAAAGTAATTCCAAGACTAAAAATGCACATTGGTTAGACAAAGATTTTTACCCCTGAAAAGCTTCTAAGATTCTTTCCTTAATGAGAATTTAATTGGTAACTGGAGATATTTCCCTCAAAGACTTTGCAAGTTATCCTAAAAGGAAGAGTTTAGTCCTAGATGCAATCTAAAATGTAGTAATTCCATAATATCTGAAACACTGTATTAATTTCACAAATTGTTACAATTTCTGGCAAGAGCCCTGGAAAGGAAGTCCTCAGGAAATATAGCAATGTAGTATTCAGTTGTCGTGTTCCTTTTCAGGCACCCTAGTAAATTAATTTTAAAACATTTAAAAAAATTGTTGTCTAATTACGTCTCTGATGTTTGATTTATATTGAATGGGTGACTAGAAAGATGAAAAATATCTTTTCCAATTGATATTTTGGACAAGTTAATGTATCTCATACCACCCGGGAGTTTATATATATATATGAACTCACATACACACACATATTCACATGAATATATACATATATATAAAATAAACTACTAGTGAAGAAATTTTATTTACCTTTTATCGTTTTAGAGCCATATGTAACATAATCTGACTTTCAAATATCTGAGTAATCTACCTGTAGGTAGCATTGACTTAAGTAAGAAAAGATATGAAAAAAAAAGACATAGAAAAAGAAACCTGAGGTAGCCTCTGGTAAAAAAAGAAATGGTATAAATTAGATCTGGACTTGAACACTTCCTATGTAAAATAAAGGAGAAAAAAACCAAGAAAGCGGTGGATTTTATCAAAGAAAAAAGGGTTAGAGATGGGCATTTCAACATTAAAATTAGAAACAGAGAGGCAGTCGAAACCTGGCTTCCTGTCTAGATTTCATAAGCTAACCTGTGCTCTAAATTTATGAGAAACAGAGAAGATGTTAGCCCTAGACCTGTCTTTTCTAGCTTGACCTCAAGCCCACGGGTTGAATCTGTCTCATTAGAACAATTAATTCAGACCATGCCCTAGTCTTTTCCTTAGAGCTGTTATTGCCCTGCCTGAGGAATGTAAGGAGATACGCCCGTCACAAGACCAAAATGCAGATGTGGCCTATCATAAGACCTGATTTGTATCTGCCACATCCCTGCTTAGCAGGTATTTGTTTTTTTCAGTAGCCTTCTCTGTACATGTTGGGGGAAAGGCGATTTAGCTGGCCTTTAGTGCCTGCAGAAAAGGATGTGTTATTAGATGCATCTAGAAGGCTTTCCCTTCCCAACAGAAAAAGATTGTTGTTTTCTAACATGCCTATCAGCTCCGCCAAACTCTTAGTTTTCATTGTGCTCAAGTTTCTGGCAGTGTATTGACTGTCCCTCTAACAAGAGTATGGCACATGCTTATGTTTTGCATATCTTTAGATGGTGCACTAATAAGCCAGAAGGAATAGAATAAAGAATGCACCAGTTTTAGCATTTTGATAGTATAAATGTATAGTGGATATGTGCATACTTTTTTGAATTAGTAGCAGGTCAATCTTTGCAAGATCCTTCATTGTTACTGGTTCTAGAGACTCTTACCAAGGCAGTCACTCTAATGTACAAACCCGATCAGACTAACTCAGACTCTGTATGTCTTTTTTCCTTAACCGTTGTGATTCAGCAGTCAATCCTCACAAGTATTGGCTATTTCCATAGTGAGTTAGCTCTAACATAACAACAGGTTCTGTAAAATCCCTTCAAAAATCAAAGCAAAACAGCATGCATGGATTCTAATTGTGTGAGCTTGATGATTCTGTGAAATTTATTGTTTACAGGTATCATTAGTTTTATTGGTAGCAGGCCAACTGTGGCAGAGGCCTATTTAGCGTGTGATAAGAAAGCAAAGGAAAGTGTTAACTTGGGTTTTGATCTTATCAGCTTCAATCACTTCCATAAATCCGTGTTCTAGAAATGCATCTAAGTTTGTCCTAACTTTCCTGGGAAGCCCATATTTCCCTCTAGTCCCATCAAAGTTCACTTTATTAACCCAGGAGTTATAGGTTTCAGCAGAAATAAATTCTTTTTGCAGCAACAAAATGTACTTGTCGGGCTTTCCACCAGGTTCTCTGAAAATCTCATTCTTTTGTGTAAAGCCACATTCTGTATGGCAGCTGCTCTTCTGTAGTACATTTGCCATCTCCTGCATCCACATCCAGACCAGTAAAACTCATGTGTTCGTCAACTTGCGTTTGTATTCGCATTAACTCACTTGAGCATATAATTCACAGAGGCCAAAGAAACGGGTGCCATTTTTTTTAACAGAACTAGGACAAAGAAAAAGCATAGAGGAAAAGACAGGTTTTATACTCCTGAGCATTTGCAAGAATACTGAATGATGAGGAAGAAAATAAAACTGGATTTACCACTGAACAAGAATCCTAAATCCTGCATACTCATCCTTGGCTTTCAGTTGAGCAGAATGAACAATCATAGTTTAGATAATGGCTTGTTTGCAGTTCTGTTCCAGTTACGCCTCGTGGAAGTATTCAAGTTTTCTTGCTTAGAAGTAGAAAAATGCCTTTGAAAAGGTGATCCTCGCGAGCAATCTTTTGATTTGCTTCTTTAGTAAATTTACCTGCAGTAGCCAGATCTGTTGACTGATCTTTTTGATCTTTTCTTAGGAATCTGGATGTTGCCTATGTTGTGTTTATAAACATCGCATGTATATCTCTGTAATTGTTATATGGCTTTTAAAGGGCCACTTCAGAGTTAAATCAGCTGTTCTGGCCTTAGATCTGAAGACCAACGTCAGTTGATGGGTGTTGGCACTCTCAGTAACAGGCAATGGCTCATAGTTTTTGAATATTTGCTTTCTCTAATCTGAACCAGGGAACTGCTTGATCATGAGATGATAGTTTGGCCAGGATTGCAGGGAGACATTTTCAAATTAAGAATTTAAAAGGAATTAGAAGATAATCTCTGCTAAACGTCTGTTCCCTGATAGAACAAAGACACCAAAACATGGAAACCTAATTTGAGCTGTTTAGTCTCCTGAAACTAAGTGTAGATATGTCTTTAGTCTTCTTTCATTTCTAGCCTTTTTTTTTTTTCTGCTGTGATATTCCTGTAGCTATTTCCATTTCTCCCCCTGAACATTGTGACATCTTGATGGTCACAGGGGGAATGGATGGGCACATATATACTGCACTGCATTGTGCTGTAGAAAGCAATATAGCTACAGCAACATGGAGCTGTATACTTACAGGGGTCCCAGAATTCCCTCCAGAATGTAACAGCTCATTTAAATTTAGCTCCAGGATCTATATATTGCTTTACACTGTTCTGTGACAGAACATAAACCTAGCACACCCTGCTGGGATTAACATGGCTGATAGTCAGGCATTTCTGTAACATTATCGGCTCAATCTAAAAGTTTCATTGTAGGAGCTAGAAGATTTGTCAGTTCAAGTTGGAAAGAGGAGAGACGAGGAAGAAATGGGTAGCTTCATCTCTCAGCCTCAACTGTGAGTACTTGGGAAGTGAATTCAATGCTCTGAGTTTGACTTGAAATGCAGATTATCCTTGTGCTTAGTAAGACTGCTGCGTGATAATTTTGCATTAGGTTGTTCACCATACAGAGAAACATGGCAGTTCTTAACTCCTCCTAAGAGGACATCACTGTATTAGGATGCTAGGAGCACAGCACTGGAATGTGCGCTTCCAGTAACTCGTTCATTAGCACTGAACATCCAGAGAAGGAACATGCTCACTGCATGCTGACAAACTTGGACCATTTGGCAGGTTCTGAGGCTTTTCGCAGGTTGGCATTGTGACATGGGCTGAGCTTTTAACCTTGCTCACAACATTAATAATATTTAAATTGAAAGAGTACATACTCCAGGCAGGGCATGTTCCCAAGTTTGTGCCAAGATCTAAGCCATGCTGTACCTCAGGACACTGAGCAGTGGAGTGCTTATTAATTTTTCCCTGTAATTCTTAATAAAATTGTCTTGCAGCATGCAAGCAACAAGGGCCTCTTTGATAATTTACCCTCTGCAAGTTCAAATCCATGTTAGTGAAGGGAACTGTCTGCTTTATATTTCAAAAGTAATGGATTCAAATTCTGTTGGGATTGTAATTTTATTAGAAATTCTGTGTATCTTCTCTTGTTATTATTTCTGGGTCAAATGGATCTTTATATGGACAGATCAACACTTAATTTGTTATTATCTGTAAGTACTCAGCAAATAATGAAAATATCCTGTCACTTTGTTAAAGAATAAACAAAAGAGACAGTATTAGGTTATTTTTAATTAATTTTTTGCATACATGGAGATCAAGCTTGTATGCCTCTGGAGCTTTGGCTGGCCACTCAAACATCTGGCAGGAAAAGCTGAGTAGTTAAATAATTTGTATATACAGAGTAAAGCCTGCATTTCTACCAGTGTTCACTGTAAAAGTAAACAACATGCAGGGCAGAAGGGTTTACGGTAATGCTGTAAGTTAATGATCGTGAGCACAGCAACAAACTTTTGATGTTGCCATCCTAATCGGGCATTTCTGTAGCATAATCAGCTCAGTCTAAAAATCAAAAATCAGGCAGCTCCATTCTAGGAACTAGAAGGTCTGTACTTTCTAGCTGGAAAGAGGAGAAACTGGGAATTTAGTTATGTTTATTTATTTATATTTATTGATTTATGATACTTCCTTTTTTAAAGTTACAATTGATTCTCCTGGATTTGTTAAGGACATTTTCTCATAACTTCCACTAACTGACATCCCATACAATGGAGAGAGAGAGAGAGAAGCACTGAAACACAGCATTCAGTACATGATGTATGTGTACATATATATTATGTCATTAGTTACAAGTCTGGAGGGAAATACACTAGACCTTATTTTCAGACAATCTTAGTGCATACAAATAAAATTGAAGCTTATAAAAACTGAAAAAAAAATCATGTTTCTGAAAACTGGGACAATTTTTCCCAGTGTGAGTAACCAGGATCTACCTTTAAGAAGACCTACAAATTAATTGTTTTGTGTCTCAGCTTGCCTAACTACTGTCTAAAGTAGGAATATTCTTGCCATGATACATAGCAGAACTGACAAGAAGAAGATATAGTTTTTCCTGTCACAGTATTCTTACATGGACCAGACTTAGAGGAATTATAGATTAAAATTATTTTTTTAAATATTTTATTGATAAAGCAGTAAGTATCAGACACATCAATACACATAATGTATTTTTTTCTACTGAGCAGGTCCATGAGTGTGCTCAAGTTATACCACAACAGGTTGTTCATGAACAGCAGCACCAATAAATGTAGTGGTTTTGCACATTTTATCCCAATTACCTATACCTCTACACCAACAACTCACTGTTCCTCTCTGAGTGTATTCTATGATGTGCTTGCACGTGGAACTTATAATGACTTCATATGTCTCATAAATCCCTCCACAGTATCCTTGACTAATTACAAGTGGGCGAGCTAACGTGTTGTGGTTGGCGCTGAACTACCCACAGACTGGCCAGCTGAGGGTCCAATAGTCAACAGAACTGTTAAATTCTCAGTTGAAACCTTTCTTCCATGGAAGCACTAATTTGGCTCTTTTTTTAGTACCCCGGTGCCAGTTTTCATGAAACTGATGGCAGACTTTATATTCTTACCATTTCTACAATTTTGCCCCCTTCTTAAAGGACAGGAACTGACAGATGGACAAAAGAGCAAACAGTGCAGCGTTATGTATTTTATCCTTTCAAAACCAGGCTATAATGAGATATAAAACTTCACTCACTAAGTTATGAAATATCAAACAACATTCATAAAGTTATGTGACAAACACTACTCACAAAGTTATGAAATGCCTTATAAATATGAAATATCTTATAAATATAAAAGATGAAACTCCAATTTATGCCAATAATCTTTTCAAGCACTAATGTTTATCTAATGGATTCAGCTACCAAAAATTATTGCCTATGCTACAGCAAGCATTGTAATTTGAGATTCACCTGTGCCATTATATCAAAGCTAAAATTATTCTGTGAGACTTTGGAACGTTCCATGTTGGTTGATACTACATGCTTTTAACTAAAAGCTTCTCCTTTCACTTTACATCAACAGAAATGGAACAATTAATGCTTCAAAATACAAGAGAGGCTTTTGTTCTTGTTTAAATTTTTGTACCTTACCTTGAAAGGTATCTTGAGCTCCTTTGAAGTTTTCCTTTAATATACTGCACCCAAACCACTTCTTTATAAGAGCCTCATTTAACTTTTACATTTTAAAGATCTTTCAATGCAAGCCCAAATGTAACAAAAGAACGTGATAATTGTTGAAACAGGCAGAGTTGTTGAATAGTGTACACACTGAAGCTTGCAGAAGCATCTTGTGCAACTCTGGCTCTGGTGTATAGCTGGCAGGGAGGTCACATCGCACAGAATTTACTTCATGTTCTAGACTAATGTTTTCTTGAATTATTGATCAAGTTTAATAATTCACAGAGACCCCAGTTCTACAGAGGTTGTGTGGCCCCTAGCAGAGAGCCCCACTTGCTGCCTGTGGGATTCACTCAGAGATCTGCTTTTGCAATTCTCAGGCTCAGGCTTAAATGCCAGTTCTTTGTGAAGTCAGTGGTTAGGCTTCTATAGATTTCACTGGGCATTGGATTGGACTGGATAGTCTTTGATAAAGGGCTGAGTTTTCTCCTCTCTGCATTTGCAAGCAGCTACCACCCAGCTGACAGTAACAAGAACAACAACTGAAATGCTGATTTCAGATTTCAGTGAAGCCACTTAGGACTGCATGCAGAAGGTCAAGACAATCAGCACTGTTGAGTGCAAGATTATTTGCAGTTAATCCCAATACTGCCTTGGCATTCCCAGTGACTATATAGAGGTATTCCTGCCCAGCAGCCAAGTAGAGTATATAGTAAAGCCTGCAGAAGTTGTGAATATTTTCATACCTCTAACTTCCTCAATTCCTTGTAATTCCTGATAGCCAGTGTACAATGTATTTAATTTACTGTATTAGAAATTTGCCATTTCAGATTTCTGATGACTGCCTGGCTTTGAGGCTCTGATGCTGTTATCAGACTCCATCACAAGTGAGTAAATGTTGATGTCATGCTGTGGTTTATGAGACACAAGCTCATTGTGCCTATATTTCTGCTTATTTTAGTGCTTCTACCAGTGTTATGGGAACTCACACGCCATTTCAGACCTTTGAAAGTCTAATTCTCATGCACCATATTTTTTTTTTCTTTCTCAGCTGAGGCAGATGTCCCTTTCTGTAATAATTAAATTAACACTTTGGAATAATGATGCATTAATTAATGCCAGATTACAATGGAAATGCTACAGAATTACACTTTATATCAACATTAATGCAAAATGAGTTCCTCCTGGATAATATTTCTTAGAGAATACAAAAAGAGATAATACTAATTAGGCCATCAATTTAAATTTACCATAATTTCAATCCATGTCACTTATCTGTTCTCTAGCACAAAACCTTATATTCTACCATACACTTTTTGCTGCATTGATATCAGTATGGCAGCCAGACTGGGAGTAATTTCCTAATATGTGTTCTTATACATTACAGTACATTCCTGTACTATAATCCTAGTTTTTGTGCCTACATTGTGAAGGATTGAACTTTGAAAATCAGATATGGGCTTAATAATGTTCTGACATAGCTCTTCTGTGGGTAGAGAAACTTCACTGGCAGAAAAAAACCTTCACCAGAAGCACAGGATTCTGTACTGTGCGAAGCACATTATTAGACTGTAGCACACAGTTCAGTTCTAATTCTTCCTGGCATGGCCCAAATTTGCTGCTGCAAATGCAAGATCTGCAAAGTCATTCTTTTGTAACCATTATTATTTTAACTGCTTCATACCAGAATGTGAGCCAAATAAGAAACCAAGGTTTCTGTTCCCAGGTAGCTTCAGCCTCAGTTGTATATTCCCACTTCTGAGAATAAAATGGTTTATTTAAAGCACGTTTGATCTTTGGTGCTTTTTTCTTTATATGACCATCACCTAGATACTGCCTCTTGTGCAGGCAAGAAAAAAGGATTATAAAGATAATTTTGTAATGCAAAGCATGAAAAAAAATTTAACAGAGGTGATTCAATTTCAGTGAACATCCAACAAAGCTTTACTTTCCTCTCTGTCTCCCCTCCTGACTGTCTGGCAGTCTGTGTGGAACCTGCCAGGTTACCAGAATTTCAGGCTTCTTGCTCTTCATCAACCTATGTTGAAGACCAACAGAGAGTCAAGTCACTAGAAGTGAGTCAGGCTGGCTTGCAAGCTCTCGTGTTCATCTGGAATTCCCAAGGCGTACAGGGAGTAAGCTGCACTTCAGTCCAAAATATATAATGAAAAGTTGTCAGGGACCTGGAAGTCTGGACTGTACTAGGATGCTAGGAGTTTGAGAGTTCTTTAGCACCATGAAGAAATTATTTTTTTTAATTATCAAAGGAATTTTTTTTTTATTTTTCAGAATATAATTTTTCAGAATTTGCTGCATAATGAATTTTAACCTATCTGGGCATTTTTATTCTAAATACAAACACTGCCAAATTTTGAAATTCCCTGTGAAACAGAGTCTCTGTACAGCTCTAGTTACTTTCTTCAAACACTGAAATATCCTTCTTTATAGAAGATTTTGCTTATTAGATTTTAATTGTAGGCTTTTATACTAGTCATTTGTATTGTTTTTATTGTATAAAATTGAATCACTTAGTTCAATACAGAAAATGCTGTTGCCCTCGTAGAATGTTTTCGCCAATGGGAGGATTTCAAGAAGCATTGGCCACTCAGTGGATCCGATCAGGAGACAGTAGCTGTGAGGAACTACAGAGTACTGACAGAATTCAAAGAAAACAAAACCCCACGTTGATGGTCGTGCTTTATGGAAAATGTTTCAGCTTGGATAATAGCTCAAGAAATTCTTTTGCTGGCATATTGTGTATCTTCCAGAGAGGGCCATTCTTTTTTTTTTTATAGACATTTTGAGTGAAACGTATGTCATGTAAAGAACAAGCAACTTGTGTCCAGTTAAATGACATTAGCCCTAAAACAGGGGTTGTGTGGGATTTGACCATCACAAATCTACACGGTATTCTGCACCAGAATGAATTTCACACGTTGTACTTTGGCTTTAGTGTACTGCTTTCTCTGGAGAGTACCATTCTGGTCTCTCTACCACACAGGCAAATTGAGTTAATGCAATAGTTCTTCTCCTTTGCAGAATTTATTTGGAATTTAGAAAAGGTCAGATATGTAAATCTGTGTGATTTGTTTTATGAAACTACCTCTTTACTTGGGATAGTTCAATATAACTGGCCATCACTGCCCAAGACTGTTAAAAGAATATGTAGTTAGGAATAATGAAGTGAACAGATTTTTGAAAATATGAAGAAAAATTATTTTCCAAGGAGCTATCTATTAGATACTGGAACAGACTTTTTCCAGAACTACAGTAAGCCCTCATCATTAGACAGGCTTGTAACTCAGTGCAGAGTAGATAATGTACTAGAAAAAGTACGATAACTACATGGACTGAACTGATTCTGATCCCAATGTCCTGGAATTAAGAAATCTCACAAATCTTTTCTACCTCTAACTTATTTGAGGACTGGCAAAGGAGGGCTTTTTTAGATCAGGACTCAAGCAAGTATAGGAAAACAGCCTTGTACAGTAAAACAGCCTTGCCCTGCGGAAAAATTTGCTCTGTGCCAATCTACACTATGCTTTCCCATCTCAAGTGCTATTAATCCCTTACTTTCACAAGCAATGAAGTATGTTCAGAAAAACATAAAGAAAAAAAGTGAAGATTATTTTTAGATTTTATATGTAACATCAGCTAGAAACTAATTGGATTAAATACTTTTGTACAAAAATAGCACTCTTCTCCAGACTTTTTGTTTAGATTGCCAGTTTTAAATATGTGGTTTTTTCTTTTTAAGTCTTGATATTGTTTTTTTTTCTTATTAAGTTATATGGTTTCAAAATGAAGAACTTTTAATCTTAATTTTTTAGATTATCTTAATCCTTCATTGCTAAGAATGATATAATGGAGATACAAATAAAATATTTTAACTGGACAGCTATCTGATGGTGCTGCGTTTAGCTGAAACTACAAGTCAATATCTACAGAGGACAGAAATAGGACTGGATGCCTCCCTTGAAGATGGCATCTTTATGGAACATAAAAATCTAAATGTGCAGTGTCAGAGTTAAGTTCAAGTATTCTAACATCCGCATATTTAAGTACTAGGGTTTTTTTTTCTGGCACATTTCCACACTTAAATCAGACGTGGAATACTTGTAAGGTGGTACCTGATAGAGGACTTTAACAGCTTTTTAATTTTAACTTTACATTTAAGGCATCTGCAGGACTTCCTTAGCATCAGTACACTGGTAACACCTGCCTCTTTCCAGTTGATCACACCTGTTGACAATGTGCATTAAAAAATCAGCTAATAACCTTCTTCTGGTTCTCCTCCTCATCTGCATTAGTACTGGTAGCTCTGTGCATAGGGAATTATGTTACACAATGTATTCCTTGTTTAAATTGATTTTACTGAGTGATAAACCTATTTCTGGTCATATTGCTTAATGATACCCCTAACTCAGAAAGGGTAATTCTAAGAAAAGAAAGCCTTTTCACAGATATATGTAACTTTGGAATAATTCCATCCCCAGACTGTCCTATGAGTTATATGTATTTAAATTTTGTCCCAGAATAGTAGGGTAGTTCATGTTCTTGTCAACTCTGTATTTTTGTCTATGAAAGCCCTAGAAGAACTGACTTTGAAGGTTCTACCGGCAGCCAGAAAACATGGTACCGTTACCACAGTGCTGCATGTTGGAGCACAGCACAAATAATAACAAGCTAATTCCAGAGGGGATAATACATCCATAGGGAGTGTGGCAGCATCGTAAGATGTTACTAGCTTGGGTTTTGAAAGCAAGAGAGCACAGTCAAATGATGCTGCACCTGAGCTAATACATTCTCCATCTTGATGGTGGTAATTAATCAGGGATAGCATCGTGCTGATGATGCTGTGCTGCTTCCAGTTCTGCTGCATTAGTACATCCAAGTGTGGTTGCAACTAGTTCAGAAACCATTGCACAGACGTTTGTCAAAGCCAAGACAAATATTAATATCACCAAAGTTACATGCTCAGATTTTACTGGTGAAAATTTTAAAAGTCACTACTCAGGCACATTTATCAGAGCTGTACTACATAGATTGGCTAAAGACTATTGAACATTAGAAATATATAAGTACAAAAGCAATGAGTAAAAATGGTAACAGCTGGAGAATATTGAGTAAATTCAAGGAAATCACGATCACCTCATGGGTATTTAGTAAACAATAGTTTTCTAAGTTATTTGCTATGCATTGTTTATTCACCTCTTATAAGTATCATACAGTATAAATAGTATTTTTATTTCAGCTCCTAGAACATTAAAAAAATCTGTGGAAGCTAGCTGAGAGTTTTGCAAGCGTATCTGAATGGCGAATCAACTGAGGTAAGTTGGAGTTTATGTCCCTGAACATATTGTATGATCAGTGGATAATGCAGGGTTTAAATAGAGATTGAAAACCACAGGGTATTAAGTATCTGGGAATGTTTTACCTTATGGAGTTGAAGTCTACAACTAAGCTTAACAAAGAGGTAATATGAAATACAGTGAAAAAATAATTGCTGGGTGGTCTCTGCCACATACTGTATCGTGCGGTGGAAAAGGCTGAGAGCCATAAGAAAGATATTGGGACCAAACCTGACATACTGTATACATTAAACATCTTACTATTTACCTTCTGAGAAAAGTTCTTTAAGGAACTCATGGGTTTGTTAACAAAAACTTTATGGCATTATAGGAAGCCCAAAATCTGGGATGAAAATGCTAGTGTTAGCCAAACCTTCAGGTGGAGCAAATTTTCCAGAGTTATAAAAATATTGGTTTTTGTGAAGCTGAGGAATGGATACCATATAAGTGGATCTCAGCCCATTTGGATAGCCTTTGAAAAATCACAAACATTACTTTTTCATTCGTTCTCTTTAACAATGGTGAACTGAAAAGAGCTGAGTGCAGTACTGAAAGCCATGACTTAGTAGAGTTTGAATCATAAAGAAAATGCAGGGGAAAATGCAAGGGAAAATACACAATTAAAAGAAGGGAAGTCCTATGAAACAAAATGAGTGTAAGATTTGTTTGTTTTCTTCATTTTTTTAATTCTTAAGTATCAGGGGCCTGAGGGCACCACCAGGCCTCACTGGCCCAGAGAAGCCCGGTCAGGGCTCCCTCACCCTCCCCACAGACAGGACGCCATGTTGGCCCTCAGGGCTGTCACCTCTGCCCCAGCCACAGCACAGTAGGACCCATCTCCAGCTCCCCACAGCCCTGCCCTGCCCGGCCATGGGCCCCACTTGAGCCGAGGCCCCCTGCAGGCCCACATCCTGGCCTAGCCTTGGCCCATCCCTGTACCCAGGGAGATGCCTGATGCCTGGGGCTCCGGCTGCTCCAGCAGCCCTAACCTGCCCCTCTCCTGGCTGGGGGTCGGATGGGCCCTGGCTGCCAGTCCCTGCCCTGCCATCCCGTTGGGCCTCCACGCTCCCAGCCCCATGGAGGCCTCAGCCTGCACAGGGAGCCAGTGTTAATAAAGCAGGAGAGCTGCATGTTGTAGTCTTACAGAATACATCAGAGCCGCGGAATGGTGTATGTTTCTTTCTCATCTCTGTAAAATTGTGTAGGCTCAAACTGGGACTTCAAGCATATACCACTGCAGCCTTTATGCAGACAGTGAGAGAAGTACTGCAGAAACCTCTCTGCTGCTCTGCTAGGACTAATACGGAGGCAATGTAAGTAAAACATAGACTTCTGCTAATTTCTAAGGGATTTGAGTCAAGCCCCTTAACTATATACATTATGTTCTCCCTTCCTCTCTGCTCACTTCAATCTCCTCAAAATTACCACTCATAGCTTAATGAATAAGCACTATAGCCTTAATGCTGAAGGGAGGTAATAGAGGAAGATTACAGAGTGAGTGCAAGGAAGGAGTTCTAGTGTGCTGTGTTATTTCTGCTGCTTTACTTTTGATTAATGGAACAATAAACACCAATGAGAATTGATAGGGATAGCTCAAGAGATGTGGACAGATGGTTGTCTTGTGGCTCTTCAAAGGGCATTTACTACCTTAAATATTCTATGATTCTGCAATTTTGGTTGAGAGTTGGTGCCTCTATTCCATTTGTATGGGTATCCAATTACAACTCAAGTATTTGCACTTGACAGCAGTTTTAGACTACATAGTTAAATGAAAAATGAACAAAATGCAGTACATACTTTAATAACAATCAGTCTTAAGAGAATTTTTTGAAGAACGACTTCTGACCCACCAGGATTATTAAACATCCCATAGCATTTTTTGTAAGATTAGTCACAGTGTCTTTTCTGAAACTCAATTGATATTATTACATTCTGCCTCCATAAATCGCCCTACGGTATCAACTGAATGTAGTATTCTTCTGTCATATGCTGTTGTAGAAAGTTAAAAAGCTGTCATGTTCCACCTCAGAAATGGATCCACTTTGCTAGAGTGTAATGCAGTTCTATTACAAGATTTGGAATTTTTTGTTATTTTATAATCCAGTACATTTGTAAGAGAATCCATTATCTTTTTCAGTGCTTCTTGCTGTCCTCATCTACATTAATGAATATAAAAATGATAAGTATTAGTATTTTGTCCTTTTTCAAGTCTTATCTTTTAACTGAGAGGAGAGCCAGTAGCCCTGCTCCCCTTGATTGTTATGTATGTCATTATATGTTTGCCGGAATGTGGATATAAACCTAATGCTCTGTCTAGATTCAAGTGTGAATAATTACATTCTGCCTACCTAAAATCCCACTACAGTTTCATTTGGGTACAGTATATTTCTTCATTTCCTGCTCTCGGGCCTGTTCTGGCAACTATTGAAGTTAATGGAAAGTTCTCAAGGACTTTGGTGAAGGAAAATGTCCATAAACTATGGTGTAATTCTGTTGTGGTATTAAACAGCTTGAGCTGACATAAGTAGAGTCTGTATCTTATTATAAATTACTTGCCCTGTATATCTTTACCAGTTAGGAAAACTCTTCACTTCTCATCAGCATTATGTGTATATTCAAGACATAACAAATGGCAATTACCATATTATATGCGTATTCTATTGGAGACATAATATCTGTGACTCCAGGCTGGAATATATTCGATACAGTTGTTCCCACCTTTTCTCTTGATTATATTTTAGAAGTTATTCCATTCACTCTCATTCTTGTGACTTCTGTTCATATTCTCATGAGCCAGGCCCAGGCCAGGGCAGGTCACAGCCCATCTCTTTATTCCTCCAAAATCTGTGACATGTACTTTTAACCTTGGCCTGAGCTATTGGCATGGAAATTGCCAGTATCCTAAATATACAACGTTCCTTTTCTTTGGCCTTAGACAAAACTGGGAATGGGGTTGGTATAAAAGTCTGTGATGATAGCTTCATACCATTTTTCAGAAACCAGCAAAGGAATTCTGCAGTGAAGCTAGAGCAGTGGAGAGAATCTCAACAATTTAATTCTGTGACTCTTACTGTGGCAGTGGGAGGTCATTTTAATTCAAGAGCAAAAACAGAGTCTTGCAGTATTACATACAGCATTTCTAATCGTTTAAAAGTCCTCTAAATCAGAAGTCTGGCACATGTAAGCAAGCTGGTAAAAACCCTCCTGACAAGAAAAATGGTTTTATTTTATTTAATTTTAAAATGTTTCTGCAACTTGCTATATTAATAACCTAGGGCAAGTTTAATTAAAGTCAATGAAGCAGTTTAAAGTGAAGAAAAAATCAGCATGAGAAAAAGCGTTGATTGTTTTCTAATTATGCTATGGACTTTTTCTGTAATGGATTCTTGCCTTTTAAACTCTAGATAAAGTCGCCGAGGTATGACAATGTAGACAGGAGACTTGGGAAATTTCTTAATAAAATTTCCTTACTAGTCCCTTCTCTAGATATCTTAGCACCCTTGTGACATGATCCTTTTCATTGCTTTTTGTCAACAGTTGGACAAGGTGGATTTTATTTTCTGAAGATTGTAACAATAGAAAATTGTATCATGCAGGAGAGTTTTGCATGTATAGTTTGAACACATTTTGGTTTATGAATCCTTTATTCAGAGAGCAATCCTGTATGATATAAGTGTCCAGATTCAGCCTGAATTGAGGAATACCAGTGAATATGGAGAATAGTTGTGAATGCTGCTCTGAACCTATAGATGGTCTCAGTAGGATTTTGTTTTGACACGGTTGGGCAATTTGCCTACAATACAAATGGCACCCCTTTTACCTTCAGTAGATAAGGATCTGCCAGTTGCATGTTGCCTCCAATCATTCCCACCAAACATTTCCTACAGGTGATGGGCAGTCCGTATTCCTGCCAGATGATCATCAGCCAGGTTCGTGATCTGACATTGATTTACTCTAGCAGAACCGTTCATGTCTTTTGGAGTGATGGATGGAAGTACATTTTAGAGTTCATCCTGAGGTACCAGTGAAGCTCAGAAGGGACGATGATAGGATAGTTGACTTTCCCCAGGTAACAGTCCAACATCTCAGGACAACATATATAGAATCATAGAATCATTTAGGTTGGAAAAGACCCTTAAGATCATCGACTCCAACTGTAAACCGAACACTGCCCAGTCCGCCACTAAACCATGTCTCTAAGCACCACATCTATGTGTCTTTTAAATACCTCCAAGGATGGTGACTCAACCACTTCCCTGGGCAGCCTGTTCCAGTGCTCAATAACTCTTTTGGTGAATAAATTTTTCGTAGTATCTTACCCTCCCTTCTGTTAGATGCAGCATCTCATGCTTTGGCCTTTCTGACACGTCCCAGTTCATCTCATCTAACCTACCAGAGGAAGGTATGAGAAGCGCAGTTTGTGCTGTAGCCATCTCATCCAGAAATTTAACTTGAGGTTTTATATTTTCAAATCCATCTGCATATCAGTAAGTAGTCCCACTAAGCTGTTACAAAAAAGCATGTGCTGTGTTATACCAGCTATACTCTAAAAGAAAAATTAGCTTTTGTAGCCTGCTGTAAGTCCCCTTTGTTCAGGACTACACATTAAATGAAGGATATGTTATAATTTTTGAAACACTTACTCCTTTGTTTTGTTTTAGACGATTTGTTTACTCTTAAAAATCTTTCCATCAAGATTTTGGCCCGTTGACTGTCCAGAGGCCTCCTTAAATTAGAGCAGGTACATTAGTTTCTGCACTTGTGAAATCCTGAATTGTCCATCGTTCTTCAGGACTGTTTTAATGGGCATGTTTCTGGTCCTGACGAAGAAAGAGTCTGCTTGGCAAGATGCAGTAACCTAAGCATGAGCTTTGAGTGGGCTTCTTGCTAGAGTTCACTAGAGGAATGTAGGAATTGAAGTGCTCCTAGCAGTGCATTTTTCCTATGAGAAATTCACTAAATGCTCACAGAATCAAAGGCCACAAACAAAATTTTTTCCATCTCTCTAGAGAAGCAATGAAAGCATTTCCATTTATTTTGCAAACAATCAACTTAATAGTTAGATTATTTTTTTTTTAGAAATGATAACTTGTTGGTAACTGTGTGTTAAAAAATACATTGCAAGTCATTTAGGTTGCAGGATCAGGCACTCCCAATTTAAAGGATGGTCCTAGAAACCTAAGTCAGCTTCCCTCAGGTCTGTGTTACAGTAGCATCCTTATTTACGAATCGTGTATTATTTTTGCCTCATTTTGCACATAAGAGTGGTGATCGCAGGGAATAAGGAAGGTGTTGAATAGTTCTTTTTAACCTCATTGCCTAAGTTTAGGCCTTATTTATTGTCCACTGTGCCAGCTAATGTAATCCAAACTTGCACTGCATTTGGAATTACTAATTTCTTTTTCCTGTTTTCAATGACATTCTTCATTATAGAATTATCTGAATACTTCCCTGACGAGGTGTTTGGTTTTTTTTTTTGTATGGGGGGAGCCAAGAATATTATCCCCATTTTATAGCTGGGAAAGTGTAAATTATCTGAGCAGTAGTGAGAAGTCAATATGATTAAAACTTGTACTGGCACTCTTTTAAAATTTATATCGTCTCAGTGACATTGCATGTCCTTATGTTCCTGTATTATGCGTAAGGGTAAATAGGAATTTTGACTTCTTGTCTTTCTATCCTTCATTATGTGCTCTTTCTCTACTACATCATCCTTTATTTGGGCAGTCTCTGTCTTTTTAATCTTCGCACATTGGGATTTCCCTTTAGGCCCCCATCATTTTCACTGCTCATATCTAGACATTTCCACTTTAGAGACAATAAGATCAAAATTCTGTTTAATCGTCCACTATTAAAAAAAAACCCTGGAATATTTTTATCTGAAAGATGTCTTTTTAAAGCAAAATAGATTCTACAAAATGACTAAAACATGGACAGTATCAGTGCTGACTTTGGTCCTAGGACTGAGTGATCCCTTTCAGGGACAATGAATGTGTATGCCATTAGCCAAGTCTGACAAAGGATCCTGGTTAACATTAATTTTGTTGCTGGTGGTTTTATGAATCAAAATTCTGACTGCTGAAAATTAGACTGAGCAAACTGAACTTAGTTTGGACAGACCACTGCAGGGTATGAAATGGTCCTTTGCAATGAGTGGGCCTTGATGTAAGCAGTCATGCACCAGCATACAGAGTGCATATTCCATGTCTAAGCCACTCAGTGACTTGTATTTATTATTTAGACTGGCACTCACTTATGTGAAAATTCTGTGTATTTAGATTGGAAACAATTTTAAATAATTAACAAAAATATATCAACTCCAGGAAGAGGCATATCACATTAAGTAACACAAAATGTAGATTTAGGAGTGCTACTAATAGGGTGGATAAGCATGCTCCTGCAGCCTGGGCCAAGCACGCTGTTGATGGCAATTAGAAAATAGTGTTCACAACTGTGAAAATTAAATGCAGGGCCTTACCGTTTGGGGTTATCTAGAGGAAACTAAATCCTTGAGCAACTGTAGAATTTTCAGTGACATGCCTTGCTACAGTTTTTCTCTGGCATAATTTTGGTTGCTTGCAATGATTGTTTTTCTTTTCCAGAACAGTACAGATTTGGACACTGAATCATGCTTTGGTGTCTTGTCACCACGCATCGCTGTGATGGCACAGTGGCTAATGGTGCATGGTCTGAGTGCAGCATTACTGTTCCAAAACAGATCAACTGCTAAACTGATAGGCAGTATAATGAGAAACTCCTGCTGACAGCAGGTATTTCTCTTTTATCTGAGAATAATTCACTGAGTAGATAATTGGTGAATTCCCAATGGGAAAAACTTGATTCTGTCTGAACATGGGTTACCAAATGTACCACCATAAAATAATTGATTTTGTGATACGTCAAGTAGGGACATATTTGAGACTATTGAACTTTTCACTTAGGGCCTCAGGGTGAGCTTGAACTAAGCTCCCAAAGGTGAAGAACCAGTGCTTGACATGTGCAGGGTTTTGCACACTAACAGCCTCTTTAACTTTCATTTTCTCTATTAATCTGCTTTCACCGAGATCTAGATGTGCACAGAGTCTCATTAAGATGGTTGAGTTGTCATTGGAGATAATCACCAAAGGAATGTGTTATAAAAGGAGAAAAAAAGTATGTCTAGAAAGTCTGAATAATTTTTTTATGCTGTTGTTTTAGTGAAGAGGCTTTGGATGCTGATAGGAAAGTTACTATAGCTATAGGGCACATTTAATTGCATTTTAGAAACTTCTTTTAATCCTGTAATAACAAAAAATTAAATCAGTGCTGACATTTTTTTTTTGTTGCCAGAAGAAGGTAGTAAAAGGGTAAAGAAATAATTGTTACTTCTGAGAATATAATTAGCAACTTTAATGCTTTAATCTAAAAAATGCATATTTTGAGCCTGGGTGAATGATTAAAGAAAAGATATTGAAAGCCTTTGAAATTTCTGACTGTTTGTTTTTAATTGTAAATTATGATCACTATAATTAGCTCATTTAGTACATTTATAATGTAAACAAATCTGAATATACAGAAGTTCAGTGATATATTTCAGGGCAAATAAGAGCAACATTGTGACCCTGGGCTCTATTTATTAAGCCTTTCTTGTAGCATTTGGCACTGCTTCATTCTTTCATACTTTTTTTTCCCCTCTTTTTTTTTTCTGGAAGATAAAATAAAGCCGTACGTAATACTTACAGGTCTCTGCTGAGGTCTTAATGCATCTGGAACTACACTGAAGAACGTACAGATAGAAATCTGGTCCTTTTTGGGCTTTATTTAGCCCTCACTCTGAAGCTTTCTTACCGCTAGAGTATTTATCACCTTAAAAAGTAAATACTACATGGTTTCTTAAACATTAGGTTGTTAATACTGAGGAATTAGATCAACTGAAAGTGATATTATGTTTCACGTAGACTTACCTATTTCCATTGCTAGCTGTGTACAGAAATGAAGTGTGTCTGATACTGGGGGTTCTATTTCCTGGTGATGCACTTTATTTAGCATCTTGGGACTGGATTTCAGGAATCTGCTCCTTTCCTGGGGCACGTGCTGCCCTACACATCACTCAGTAACATGAACAGGAGCTGCTCAGCTAAGAGTCCCTGCATGCTAATGGAAACACTTAATGAGTAACAGGATGTTTTCCCCCCACCAAGTTCAAAGATTAAAATTTGGGGTTTATTCTCAGCATTATTTTTATTAAAAAGGCATCTTTTGTTACATTTCCAGAGCTCAGTTATCATGCTGCAACACACTGCATCCAGTTTTGATAAGTCATGGAAAGTTATGATTAGTTAAGCTCCTTATGAATAGAGGAGGCTTCCCTGAAGGTTGAAACTGGCCTCTAACTTGAGATTTTAAATCATTGTTGAAGTGTTTTGACTAGGCTGCCTTTGTGTACACTAAACAGTTTAAGGTTACTTTTTAATCCAGTGGCGCCTGTTTTATGATGTACACTTGCTGTGGATTGAATGTTGTTCTGTTCGTTGCTGCCAGCTGTCTCCTTGGGATCCTCTAGTAACTAAGTTATTTTATCTCAGAGGAATGAATTGGCAATAACAAGCAAATAATAACTTTTCTGCTAAATTCTCAAGATTTAAAAAAAAAATCCTCTTCTTCTGTCATACTTCCCCTATAATGTGAAATGCATTGTATGGGTTAGTTGCTCTATTCTTAGAGTGAGCCGTCAGGAGTTAAAATGTTTATAGCATGAAACAAAGATAGAAAAGGTACCTATTGCAGCAGTGTATTCACCATATTCTGTGGATGTTTTTTAGCTGAAGGAAATAAGCCCTGGTTATTACAGCTGTCACGGTGACATCTGATATTTCAGTATCAGTGATTGCCTCACCCACCACATGACCCTGATCACTGCCGTGATTCTCTGTCCACTATTAAACTGTGAAAGGTCTTGGCCCTCCAGGTGCTGTTTCAAGTCTGAAATAGCAACTTGTCTGTCATACTCTCTCTGCCTAACTTAATGCTTAAGGACCCAGCAAAAACGTTTAATGTAGACAGGATCTCATACAGCAACAAAGCAAAGAATGTGTCTTATGTCTGTTTTCATGGCTGATGCAGAACGAGGGCACTAAGTATGCATCGGTTATTAAAAATGAGCAAACTTTCAAGTGACTTTGTGGCTTAAATCTCAACAATTGTATTTTTTTACATTTGATTTCTACTTTTGGAGAACACTCTTGCTTCTTGGAAGTCCTGAGAGGTATCTTGAGATGTCACACAGGAATGGGAGCGTATAATAACATTACAATTTTCATGAGTCAAAACTGAAAAATTCCAAAATATTGTCATACAAAGTTTCAGATCCAAAGCGGCTCTTTACTGAAGTTTTGCTTTTCTTTCCACACCAGGGAAAAACAAACAAAAATGGTTTGTGGAAATCTAGTTAAAAAACCTAAAGCTATAAACCAAACTCCAAAATTGTGTAGTTGTAATGAATAGAACTTCGCCTTGTGCACATTTTTCCCTCCTTAGTAAGTACCTTACTTGTGGTAAGATTAATTTCAAAGTTACTTAACATAGGCAACATGAAAGACGCAGACAGTAGTCTTTTCTATGCAAATAGATAAGGCCTATCAGGCCTACCTAATTTTTAGGAATAAGACATTAGGAAAGATTCTGTACTTAAGATAGCGGAGCTGGCCTAACTGGCTATTGCTCTGCACATTCTACAAGCTTTGATACAGTGGTTGTCAGACGTTTCCAGCCCTGAAGGCTTATCTTTCTTAGCCCTGTACTGTTGTTAAATTAATGTGAACTGGTATGTGGGTCTTGACAGCCAAGAATTAGGGCTTGTATATGGAAATTCAGCTGCATGTGGATTGCACCAGAAATTAAGTCATATAATGCCAGAGTAATAAAGAGGTTGGATAACCTGCTTCTGTCATTTTTCTGGAGTGATTTGAGGTTCTTAAATGTAGTTTTATGAAAATTTTTTTTTTTGCTTTGATGGATGTGCTGGTGAGCATCTGACCTGCAATTCCTCCTCTAATGCAGAGGGAAAGGTATTTTTGTGCAGAGTGCACCTTCGCTAAGGTAGTGCTGAGTTTCTTACAGTGACCTCCATGAACAGGATCTCTAACAAACACAGCTGCAGCATGTTATATTGGAAAAAGTTTTTCTTTGAAATAGAACTATCCACGCTTTCATACCCTTTGCAGTATATTCTGGACTGCAGTTGCAAATACCATTTTTTTATGGCATGAAAGGCCCTCTTTTCTTGTTTTGTCAGAAGTATCTGTCAATTTGTAATGATATACGTGTATAATAGGTATATATGTATGCATAGTGTATATTATATACATGTGAAAAAACAAATACGTGACTTCATATCTCATGTTAAGATAAGAAAAGGCCTTCCTTTAAAAATAAAACCTTACAACATTTTATATTGTTGTAAACTAAAGTTATGGAGTTATAAATGCAGTTCTGCTTATCTTAGTGGAAAACCAGATCAGAAATTGTCAGCAGAGTACTTTTAGAAAAGTTCTGTCGTGACTCTGAAGATGGAAAGCAAGATAGACAAGGATTTAGAGCTAATGTGAAGAGACAAAGGGAGAAGGGAGGGTATGTGTTCCTGAGAGGAAACCTTAAAAACAAATGTGAAAAGTGGGAATATTAAGGTGCGTGCACTCTGAGCACATGTTTGGCATTAGCTTGTAACAGGTAGGGCTTGGCTGTCTGTTAAATGAAAAACTACACCTCTATTGAATAAAGGACACAGATCAAGCCAAATGGATTAGAAAAAACCTTATTTCCTTAATTCCACTTCTGTGGAATATCCATAATGGTTGAATGTTCTCCATGCATCCATGATCCATTTGGGGTCTGGATCTGCACTGCTTTTTATACACAATATTTACTGTAATCAGAGATGTCACACAACCAGAACTTTTTGGAGCTAGAAGTGGGACTGTAAAATTTAAAGAGGAAAAAAAAATACTGTTTTATTTTTATTTTCTTTTAAAACAAAAATCGTTGCTAACATTTGTCAGTCATTTGTCTGTGGACAAACACTGAATTTGATGCTGCCATTGGCAGTTTAGGGATTAAAGGCTTTGAGTGTCGTGCTCTCTGGAGTATAACTATGCTTGTTCATTTTCTCTTATGAGATTTGGATGTGCTGTTGCAAAGCCTTGGTCTTCACTGTGCTCATAAGTTTTCCACAGTGATTATAAGTAGGGTCCTTAAATGATACTGTAATTACCATTATTCATAGTAATGGTTTACTAGTAATAATTACTAATAATCTTGATAATCCCCTAAGGAAAAATACTGTAGGTGGAAAGCCACAGATGGAGTCATTGTAACAAAGAGGGACTCATTCCTTGTGCCCATCTTGTAGTAAAGTAATTAATTCTCAGCCTTTTCTCAAGGGTGATGAAGAGATCCCTTGAGAGACTTCTCTCATACTGACCCTCTCTGTCCACCTGAAAGGCCTCCAGAATTAGGAGTGGAGGAATGAACAGGCCTCTGTCCTGATTCCTGTGAATAATTCAGGTGGCAAATATAATTCATTTCCATCCAGCCTTCTATCTGTCCTTCACTTTTTCTTCATCTTAATTTGCATGGCCTTTTGTGTTTCCATAAGTGTGTGGCACACCACGTAGAGTGTGTGGTAGACAAAAAATATAGCTTGGTAGACAATATGTTACCAGAAACTTTTCAGAAAACCTCTTTCTCACAGGATATGTTGCCAAATGTGTGTTGTTTTTATATTCTTAAATTCACTTTTTAAAAATGTGCACAAAGGTCGGTCTGTGTTTATCTACAGCTTTAAAAGAAGAACAATCAAAACAAACAGCATTCCATGATCATTTAGTCTTCAGACCCAATAACAATATTCTTATTCACTCATACAAGTGCATCTCTGTCCAGAGGTTTGTCCCGTACGCAGAATATGTCTGCAGCTCTTGGCACCATGGAGGGTGGATAAAGAAATATTTCTCATTGGCTAGAAAGGCTCTGTGTGGGTGAAGTAACGTAATCCTGAACGGTGCGCTCAGATTTTTTCAATAAATGTTTTTCGTCACTACAGAGCTTTATATAACAGCAGTAAAGGCAAAAAAGGAAATTAGAAACACAGCTGAGACTGCATCTCATACTTAATAATGGCCTAAAATTCTTACTGTTTATTAAAACTAACACCCCTTGTCAGAGTGTTGATAAAAAATTCTCTGCAGTCTGTTTTCTTTGATCTTTTCATTTTACAAACCACAGATATTTGTTGTCATTTCTTTATTTAGTTTTATATCTAAAACATTGAAACTCAAAACTGCTTTCCAATAATGTTGCGTGATGAGGAGTAATCCTGAATTCATAGAGCCAGCAAACTCATCACAAAACAAATTTGTCCACTCCCAAAGAAAGGAGAACTCTAGTGTCACACAAAGAGAAATGGTCAAAGGCAGCACCAGAAAGGATGCTTTCGAAAACCTGGCGTGTCTGTGGTCCTCATGCTTCTGCTGCTGTCCAGCCAGAGTACAGGCATAACTTCTTCTAATATACACATTTACCTTTTGTTTCAGCAGCTCCCTGGCTCCTGCATATGCAAACATTTGAATTTCCTGTTGGCTCAGAGGTGAGATTTATAACATTTATTAAAGTTGCTTTTCACTGAGAGTTTACTGGGCAGAAAGCCTAAGAGGGCCTTTTTTTTTGAGGGGGTTTAATTGCTTGAATTTACCAGAGGGGTGAACATTATGCTTTCTTTGCAGCACCACTATCCACTAAGATTGCCAGGTGTTGAATTTCCCTAGAGGTTCCCTATTTATTGAAGGATTTCATGAAATATCCATCTATCCAGAGCTGGGGCTCCTAGCATCCCTTTTCCATTCATCGTCTTGATTTTTCTCCTTCATGGCTGCTTTTGAATTTCTTGATTGATCCTGTTCATTTCTGTCCATTCCTCTCCATAAGTGTCCTCCCTTTTCTCTGCTTGAGCACTTCAGCCATTAAAAATGGGCTAGACTTGCCTCAGGATCGAACGCACCTGAAAACCTTTTGCTGTGATGTGGCTGCTGGTGCAGAGACAGTTCAATGTTGGAAGTAAACCGGTGCTCTTAAGCAGGGTGGAAAGAAAGATGAATATAGGGCAGAAAAGACAGAATAAGTGGAGGGATGGGTGAAGAGCAAAGAAGCATTTTGTAATGTTTAAAATAAAAACCTATAAATTGCCCTTTAAAATCCATGAATGGACTTTTTCAACAGATGGCAGCCCTACTGTGAAGCAAGCTCAAGGCAGGCAGACCATAATTGTTAGCAAGTGTATTGTTAAGGGAATTTACTAATTTACTCATGCAGCAGCCACTTCAGTTGAAGAATAAATTGGAATATTTTGGTGCATTTCTTTTAAAAAGTCATCCACTTTTAAGTCTATGTATTAGAATGACAAAGTCTTAAATGGGCGTCTCCTTCACTAAACAAAAGATATGCAAATTACATTTAACGATTTATATTATGATAAAAACCGAAACACAAAAGAGACATTATCTTGCAAAAATGTAAAAGTACATTGCTTCATGAGTATATAATGATATAATGTGATGTTGATGTAGTTAAAGATGTCAGAAGGGAGACAATGACCTTAAAAGTTTAAGGCAGACACATTAATATTGATTGATTTTTAAGAGATTGAACAGCAAGAATATATCTATATATAGCCTGGATATTGGATTGTTTGAAAATTTGAGATGAGATACAGAACATTTTGGTCTTGTAATGTGTTAGACCTAATAGCAAGAACATGCTTTAAATGCAGTCATTTGTACTACAAGAAACTGGATGATGATTTGCCTTGAATTTAGCAGACTGTAAACCTATTTCTTGTAAAATCAGTGGTGTTTGACAAAGCTGGATGATAATTTCTGGCTTAAGCACAAATGCAAAAGTCGTAATGTAGGGTGGTATTTTTTGTGGGGTTTTTTGTTTTTTTTTTTCCCCTGTTCTATACATATGTAGGTTTGTATGTAGTCTTAGAATTATTTTGTACACACACACACGCACAAATTCCTATAACATGTCGAGCATTGTAAACCTCAGCACCTTCTGGCCTTGAACCAAATAATGTGACTGCACGTCTATCATGTCATTTTTTCTTCCTACTTTTACCCAAGTTGTGCGCAGGTGATCAATAACACTTCTTGTTTAGGCTCATCTTATATCCGTGTTGTATCCAGCAAAAAGTATTCAGCAAAGTCGTAGAATCATTAGGGTTAGAGGGACCTTCAAAGATCATCTAGTCCAACCCCCCTGCAAGGAGCTGAGACATCTCCAACCAGATCAGGTTGCTCAGAGCCTCATCCAGCCTGGCCTTGAATGTTTCCAGGGATGGGGCATCCACCATGTCTGTGGACAACCTGTTCCAGTGTTCTACCACGCTCAGTGTAAAAAATTTTTCCCTAATATCTAATCTGAATCTACCTCCCTCTATTTTAAAACCATTACCCCTCATCCTGTCCCAACAGGTCCTGCTAAAGAGTTTCTCCCCATCTTTCTCATAAGCCCCCTTTAGGTACTGGAAGACTGCTATAAGCTCTCCCTGAAGCCTCCTCTTCTCCAGGCTGAACAGCCCCAGCTCTCTCAGCCTGTCCTCATAGGAGAAGTGCTCCAGTCCTCTGATCATCTTCATGGCCCTCCTCTGGACCCTCTGGACATAAAGTCATAAAGAAATGTGCCTTGCATTCAAGTGGACGGTACTAAATATTGTGGTATTGTTTTATTCCTTTGTGGCAGTTTATTTTATCATCTCAGGTTGATGAAAGTTTTATGTTCTTCACAAACGAACTTTAGTCTTAATGTAGAGACTTCCACTGGTCAGAGAAATTGAGAAGTTGGGCATGGCTGGCCTTTTACGGACCAGGCCACAGACACCTCAGACACACGGACTAAGAATTTAACTTGCAGAAATCTGCTGGCAGCAGAGAACAAGTCTGACCTGTATGAGATGGATCTCATCTTGCTGAGAAGAGATCCTGCAGCATTGTACAAGCTGGAGATTTTATTTCAGAATCAGACCTCATGAAACATGAGGCATATAAACATAAGGTGCAGACCACATTTATAAAAAGTTTTTTTTTTAATATTGCTTTCCAACGAATCATTAGTCTTTTATCTTCCTCTCTCCACATATGAAGTGATAGAAAATCAATATCTGAAGGAAAGAGGACAGCTGGGAACCTGGAGTTCAGTCTAGACATTTTGCATAATAGAGAATTCTTGTTTTCAGGAAGCAAAATCAAGAAAAATTATCATGTAGCCACTTTGCCTCCAGATTCAATTTTTTAAATGTATAACCAGAAATAGACAAAGATAGATACTTTTTGGGAGAACTATCAAACAGCGAGGTGTCTGGGTGTCATAGCTGCATTCTATAAAGCTCTACTTAGTTTCACCAATGTTAAAACCTGCTTTGACCCTCCAGTATAGGAAAATAGGCCTAACAGCCTGTTTAGTAAACCAGAGAAGACACGGTGTCTCCAAAGAGCCTGGCCTGACTGAGCATCGAGAATCCCAGAAAGTCAAGAAATTTAAAGGCAGTCAAACTTGATTTAATTCTTTTTTACTACAATCTCATTTCAGAGAATGATTAACGGGAGAAGAGACATAAAATGGCAAAGTCTTGATCAAGGGAGTTGCTGTCAGGGTACCATCTAGATAAATTAGGAAAAGAATGCTTAGGTTTCTGTGAAAGAAGACTAATGACATTAAGTCAAGACGAAATAGAAAGGAGCAGGCTGAAAATCATAAAAGACCAACCTGCCCTGACAAGAAACCCTGAGCAATTTCCTGAACTGAAAAGTAACTGTAAATGCTAAGGAATGACTTGCTGTAAGTGCCAGGTCTTGAAGTTACTCAGGGCTGAAAATGACCCAGGCACCAAATTTGCTTTTCAGGACCTGTCAAGACAAGTGAAAGAATGTTCTGGAAGCATCTGAAACAGCAGCTGGTAGTAGCAGCTCTACATGCTGCAGGTGTTTTGCATCTCACATGCTCATTCTACTCAATGGGGATCAGTCCCTTTACTTAAATCTGAAACAGTCCCATCTGGAGGCAAGCAGACAGTGGGTGAAAGGAGAGTGTGAAACCTATAGCCAGTAAATCTTTATGTAATTCAGAGAACCTGTTTACAAGAAAGCAGGAATGGCAGTCTTCTGGAAGGAGTCGTGGCCCGAGCTGAAATCACAGGGAAACTTTGTAAGTGAGCCAAATGTATTTGTACAAAGAGAGATTTCTCAGAAGCTAAGCTTTGTCTTTAGGTAGACCAAAAAGAATTTTTTAAAAGGGAAATAAAAAAAAAAAAACCCACAAACACTTCAGTGGTTGTACTCCTGGAAATCTAGAGTGTTTAAACCAAAAGAAAATGCCCCCTTTCTCAGGAAATGTTGAATTATTGTTTAAGTATTAACTTAGTCTTCTAAGCAACACTAGTATTTCTAACTAAAGGAGCAGATCTTCTATCACAAGTCTCCTAGCTTCAGGTTTAGATCATAATACAGAGTAGCATTTCTGCAGCCAAGCACTTAGTGTGATCGGTACTAAAACTGTATGAGATTAGCTAATGTACTTCTCTGTGATGTGCAAAGTGAATGCCAGGATGCAGCATTGTACCTGACTGCAGTAGCATGAAGTTACGCTTCAACAGCGTTCCATTGTAATGTAGGATTTTGAAGGCAGGGAAGCAGTCTCTGGAGTGTTGCACATCACCAAGAAATTATTTTTGAAAACAGAAAATAAAGAAAGAGTTTGAACTGCTGTTTAGAACAAATAAATGGGAGCAGCAAAACTTTCAGTATTAGTATTACACCCAGCCATGTAACAATAACTAAATGAAGCATGTATTTAAAATGTGATGAGAAGCTTTTGTACATTTTAGTTCTGTTTGGCTCAGCAGGTGTGCTGCACTTTAGACTTCAGTCTACAGTGCTGTCAATCCAACAACTTTCACAGGCACTATATTCACTTAAAAGCTGAAAGAGAAAAATAGAAGGGGATGATATTAATAGCACTTAGCACTTATATAGCTTTTTCCTTCCTGAAAATACAGTGCAAACATGAGGTAATTAGCAAGTACTTTGTCTTGGAGATGCAGATGTGTATCTAAACAACCTTTAAGCAAAGAGAATAGAGACATGTGAGACCAACCTATGCCCAATTGCACGTTTTCAAGGTTAAGTACTGCAAAGTAGCATTTATGGTATCATTTATTCCTGTAGTGGGTCAGTAAGTCCAGCTTGTGGAAACCAACACAGTGTATTTCTGGATGCAGAGCTTCTTCTTCATTGTGTGAAGAACTTACTGTAATAACTTCAGATTTTATTTGATCAGGTGCCTGCTGTAGGAAACCACTGGCAAGTTATACAAGGAGGTGCGCTATTTGAATAGAGCCCAAATATGCGGTTATGTTGCACAGATGCAAGCAGTCTCTGTAGCAATTCTGCTGTGCCTGCTTCTTTCCATCAGCTCCAGCGTCTACCCACCTTGTATCAGGTATTCTCAATATGGACCACAGAGTCTTGTACTCTTGGACAGATAGATATCCATCTAATCCACCTGCTTAGAAAGTTCAAAGTCTCACAAGGAGACAACCAGAAGAGAGAGGTTCAGGTGGCACTGAGAGAAGTGAAATCCTTTGGAGGAGGAGAAAGCACAGACTGTAAGGGTAAAACTACAAGTCTCAGACTTAACACTTTTCTTCCTCATTTCTAGAGTAATGTTGGCAGCTATGGTGTGTTTTCAGTGTGCTTTTTTTTTTTGTGGTTCTAGTAAAAGTTCAGTGGTGTTTGCAAAGCTGGAAGTAGACTCATAAGTCAATTGGATAATTCAAGAGTCTTCTGAGCCCTTGAACTACCAAGGGCTGTCAGTGCAGATCAGCCAGGATGCAGAGCAAAGTGTACTGGGGGAACTGGTCATTTCACTCTCCTCTTCATTCTTAGGCCATTATGAGTTTAGGATGGCAAATCTGTCAATTTTGCAATTTCCTCCAGTAATAGAGTTTTGGCAGAAGCTGATGCCTGTATTGTATTGTACTCATGCACAGTTAGGTAACCAATGCATGCTCCATTTAAGAGAGGCACAGAAAGCTTCTCAAAGTTACTGCATTATAGTCTGTCTCTCTGTGCTGAGCTCAGCTGCTGAGAGCAGAGGAGGTGTGAAAAGGCTTGTTAATAAAAGTCTGTTTAGATTTCATTACTGTGAGCAGCCAAATCAAGACAATATAGATCGTACCAACCCTCTGAGAATTTCAGTCCTCTCTGGAAATGCTTTTTTTCCTGCACTGGATACCTTTCCCAGTTCAACCTTTATGCAATGCAAGCAGAGCTCTCATCTGCTGCCTTTGAAGAACAGAGAGAACGGAGACTCCCTTCCAATTATTGAGTATGGAGCAGGAAAGAGGAAAGAAGGAGCAGAAAGAGAGCTGTTTTCAGGGAGGGGTCTTGTTTCTCCTGCTCACACATGCTGAAGGAAAAACATCTGGCTCAGCTTTCTTTTTTTTTTTCCACCTTTTGTTTTTAATACTAGAAAGAGGAACTCCTTTGACTTGTAGGAGGAACAAAGGTGATTGGTGCGGAGGATGGACTAGATATGGCTATCTGTCAGACTTGTTGCAGAAATAACAAAAGCGTTGGGAAAGCAGCATAACTGCCTGACTGGTCTATGGGATAGGCAATTATAGGTTGATTATGTTCCAGTCGTAGTTGGGGTTTGTGGAAGCTGTGTCTTACCAAGCTCTAGCATGGCTTTTGCATTGTGCCAAAAGCATCTTATTGACTACATCTAGAGAAGTCTCCTACCAAGGATAACTGGAAGAAAGCATGCAGTGGGCCACGAAAAAGTTACAAAAATGCTGATTTCTTCTTCAGACTGGCTCTGGCCTCTGAACAGTAAAATAAAATTGAGCATTTCTGAAAGAAAGCTGTAGCTACCCAGGTATCTTTGGCTACATGACCAGCCCTAGTCTTTAGTCAATTTGAGGACTTAAGTGATGTTTTTCAGATTTCTCTGAAAGAAAAATCCTAACCTATGGTAGACTTGGCATGTGGTGTGAACAGGCCTTTTTTTTTCTGCAGTAGATTAAACCTCTCCACTTTCATCACTGATTTCTTTTGTTGTGGTCCTTCTAATGTTCTGCAAGTTTTACTTAGATATTTATTACTGTTTTTTAATGCTTAAGTCCTGATGAAAACAGATATGTATCTTCTAACGATAAATGCTGCTCCTCCATTCTGTATTGGCATAAACTATCACTTGAATATACTGAATATATATATACAGATGTCAAAACCCAGCTAGTAATAAATGACATGAAATGGTTGCTGGGAAGCTGGGTCAATCCTGTTCAATATATATTCCACTGTGTTACACTTTCATTATAAATTCAAAGTAAATTACAAAGGTTAGTAAAATGTTATTTCACTTTTTCCCCACTTGTCCACTTGTATTTTCTAAATAAGTCTCAAATTTTACATGACTAATGACCTAACTTAATCAAAAGGAAAATTCTTCAGAGAACACGTTTTAAATAGCACATTGCCATCCACATATTTTGCATCATTACTGAGTGATAACATAATACAGTTAATGAGTACCTTTCTCCCTAGTGTAACTTCTTTGTCATCAGGAGTAGAATTTAGTCCTTTTCATCTTGTGTTACGTCATGGCTTTTGGTGTTATGTTCGATGCCTCCGGTACCTAGTCCCATCAGGAGATCCAAAAGTGTGATATTTCATTTATTCCATCACTGCAATCATTGCTGTAGAGTTACTCACAACAAACATTTTGTTATCTGAAGTATTTAGTTGGGTAGTTATTGAATTCAATATGACTTTCACAATTGATTTCAATCAGAAGAGGACTGTGTTGACGGTGACTCTGTCACCCCAGGAAAAGATGAACATTGTGCCCTTTTAAGTAATGTATTGCACCTGTATTTTTAAAGTGCCCTGGAAAAGGATGGGAAGGGAGATGTGCCTGTTACTGTGAAACTTACCTTCTGAATTCTGGTTTTGCTTTCAAGAGAAAAATGCAGAATGTAAGACGTGCTGTATATTAATATTTATTCAAACTGTCTTCTGATACATTGCCTTTCTGATGCTACATGGTGTCCTCCTCCACTGTTTCCCAGCATGATGGCTAATGTCCTGCTCTGAAAATTATCCATTAAAATTTTATCAATTTTGTGTTTTGGTGAGACAGTATGAGGAAATGCCAATGGAAAATTAGATTCCTCTTTGACATCAGGCGCCCAGTCAGCAATCCAATCCCATGTGTTTCCACTGAGACATTAGGATTTGATATAATTTTGGGTAGAAAACATTTTAAAATGAAACAATTGAATTTTCTAGATGGTCTTGGGGACCACTTAGCTTAAGAGAATACACTTCCAAATCAAAAGGCTTTCAATCATTCTAAATATTATTTGGATGATATTTGCTTTATGTGTAGTAGCAGTTTGAATTTGTATTGAATGTTTGTCTGGCTAGTGCTTGCATAGATGATGTATGAAATTATTATTTCATATTTTTCTAGTGTTTGCATTGCAAGTGACATCTGGCTGACAGGAACTTGGAGAAATGGGATACAAAGTGAATGCTGCAGTTACCACAGCATTGTATTTATCAAAGGGCTTAAGGTTGGTCTGTCTTTGTTTAACATATGAAACTCACAGCAATGAATAAGAAACAGCACAATTTTTTTTTTTAACTGAGCTGCTTAGAAAATGAAGATAGATGAAGAAAAAATGTTAATGGTATTCTTTATTCTGTTCATTGAATTAATTTATGTAGACAATCATGCATACTGGCTGAAAGACAGGTCTCAACTTGTTTGGAGGGGTTTTTTTTGCTATTATACCTTTAAATTATCATTACAATTATATAATTCTTACACACTATATCACAAAGATAGAGAAGTCTGCAATAAGCTACTATAGCAGTATTGTTTTATGGTACAGTTTTCTTTTTAAACTTTAAGTGTTCAGCTACACAAGTCTGAGGATGGGTTTAATTCTGATTATGTTAAAACTTTGAAATGTACCTGTTGAGATGCTATCTTCAACTAAACCCTTACCCTAACACTTTTTCATTAAGCTCTTGATGTGTCACTTGTCTAATGGTAAATTGTATCTTGGTAGATTATAATATGGATTTTAAAAATTATAATATTATTTTACAGTTCAAAATGTGGTATGAAAATTTATTGTTGTCTCTAGTAATATGGATTAACCCTTAATAAAGGCATTTTCAACATGCATGCTGTTTGGGCGGAAGGTCTGCCATAGTGTTACAGAACAATGACGAAAGTGATACAGTGAAGTGTCCAGCTTCTGGCCATGCCCTGGCAGGGAAGAGGAATTGGCTGCATTACTCTGACTAGAAGGTTCTCTTGGGCACTCCTTGTCACTGTCTTGATGTCATTCACCCTTACTGGTTATTAGAATTGTGGGCTCTGTGTGAAGAAAACCCATTCCTACAGAACTCCCCCGTTATTTCCCAGCTGTCCTGGGAAGGAAGGAACCTGTGGGCTGTTACACTTACAGATGTGGAGTTCAGAAGAGAAAAACAAGAAGAGGTTGTATGGAGATGGTGAAGTAGGTAAAACAGACTGGGAGTGGAAAAGTCTGCCTAAGAGAGACAGAGAGATGTCAGACTAAGTAATCCAAAAAATAATTGCATCTGTACTGCTGCCAAGTGATTTTCTGATCTACGAAGATATCAAGCTGAGAGCACTCAGCATCTTCCAGGACTTAGACTCTTCCTTTTAAACAAATGGAAAACACAGCTCTGTGGTCCAGTTAACAGGAAGAAAGAACTAACAGTGATTTTTCTTTAGGTCTGCAATTGCAAGGTCTAGTTGGGAAACTTAACCAAGAAAACCCCCAAAACCAAACCAAACAAATAGTGGAGCAAGAAAGACAAAGAAAATACTTCAAAATTGTTCAAAGAGGAAAATTCTATTCTGCTAAGTGAACCTCAAGAGGAACCCATCTATTTACTGATGATACAGGGAATTTACCTGTCCTCCTCTGTTAGACATCGACAGTGTGATTACCCTCCACTCTACTTTTCTCTCCCCTTTTGCAAATATCTCCAGTGATAAAGACACCTTTGCCATACTTGCCTTTCCTAGCAGTCATGAACATTCATTTTTATTATGGGGGGGAGGCGGAAGGCCTCTTTTTTTTTTTTTTTTTCAAAATCAAACAATTGAACAAAGAATGCTGAGACGGTGATCACTTCAGACCAGCAAAGAAGAATCTCAAATGAGAGCATTCAGAACAATATGTATTCTGAGCGTAGCAATGACAGGAACAGAACCAATCGGAAAAGCGAAAGAGATGATGCTGTAGCACAGTCTGCTGTTGAGGCTGGTCTCCTAAGCATTGTGCAATAGTTCTTTTCAGCAGTTCTTTAACCAAGCAGAATGTTTTACATGATTCAATGGAATATACTTTGCACTTTTAGATAAAGATCACCAACTATTTACCTTGTGTTGGCTTAGGATGTTGTGGCAAAGAACTTGTCACGCAGGAAACACTAGATGCCTTATTGCTTTAAAAATATTTATATATAGTGGGAGCTTTTGGAGTCTTTCTGAATGTGTCCTATTCACTATTGCAGTTCTTATGTGCTCTGATGGTTTGTTATAGATGGAGTACTATATTACATAGTCCACTTACCTGTTTTTCTTGTTGAAATTTACTTTTTTGAACATGACACCTTTTCTTGGATTCCTCTAAAGCTCAAGAGATCTGATGACAGTAATTCCTAAAACATGTTCCTTTGTCCTTCTGCAGTCAATGTCTCCAAACTCTCCTTGTCTTTTTCAGTTGATGTGGGTCAGTCCCCATGTCTCAAACTTTTACTCAGTGTATCTTTTCTTACTAACAGAATGATTCGTATACAAAGCCATAAAAGATGCTTTGAACTACTTTTAAACAAGTTTGCAAGTGCTGCTGCCTCCTGTTGAACTAAAATCACAAAATTTTTCAATTTACTTAGTGTTGTATTATGCCACATGGTACTTCTGTCTCTGTGATATATGAAACAAAGCTGTTCTGATTTTTTTAGCGAATGTTATTTATGCCCTGTAATAATATGTATTACGCTTGTATTTGTCTACTTCTTTGTCTGCCTAGCCACAAACTCAGATTGTATCAGCTTCTGGTTAATATTGCTAGACTTCCTGTATGCCAACACAAACAAAAAGCAAGGAAATAAGTGGTTAAGTCATTCAACACCCCATTTACACTACTCTCATCCACTCGCTTTCTCAGTCTCAGACTGCCAGCGTCCACAGTCCACACATCTCCAGCATCGTCCCGATTACATTAGTTTTCTTATGTTTACTATTCAAGGCAGTAATTCTTTGGCCACCTGTATGATTTTACACTTTGTCTTGAGTATTTGCACCTCAAACTAAGACATCAACATTAATTTTAAAAGTCTGTAGATCATGCCTGTTTGCTCCATTGAAGGTTCTAAAACAGAAGGAAAGCTACCTAGCTATAGAACTGACAGCGATAAGGCTGGAGATGTATGATGTTCATTCTTTGTATTGAGATATTTTTGTAGAAAGCTTTGGGATAAAATTAGAAAAGTGTAGATAGATCAGATTTTCAAAGCTATTTAAGGACTGAAAAGTCTAGTGGGCTATTTCTAATATTTTTAATCTTTATTTCTTATTTATATGATTTCATAATTAGAAATCTGTCCCTAAACTTAGACATGATATTCTCCATTGTATTTACTCTTATCTGGCTGGGTTTGGTCTTTCAGACGTGTACCTTACCTTCTTTAGCACTACGGTAGTAACTATACTGCTAGTCCAACCAGCTGGTGTCTTACTCCACTTTCAGTTAAGATTTCAGTTTCTGTTTAAGAATGTAATATGGTCATTTATGCTTGGTGTAATACTGGAATTTCTATCAAAGCGATGGATCACTGTCCTGGTTCTGGCTAGGACAGAGTTCATTTTCACCTGAGCTGGGAGAGGAGCTGGAGCTGGTGGCCCCTGTGGCTGGGGGACACAGCTGGGATGGGTTACTAATTAGCCAGCAGCTGAGATCGTTTACCCAAATGAGCCCAAGGGCTGTTCCATCCCATGTGACAACATGGTCAGTGTATGAGTGAGGAGAGTGCTGAGGGGAGGTTTCTGCTGCCTGGGAGGAAGCTGGGCATCAGGATCCTTGGTGAGCTATTGCACTGTAAATTATGTGCTTCAGTATTTTCTGTTTTTAGTTTAGTGTGGGTTTGTTTTTTTTTTTTCTATCTCTGTTTTCTTTTCTTCTGTTAGTCTCTTAAACTTTTTCTTTTATTTTAACCCATGAGTTTTCCCTTTTTTCTTTACCAGTTCTCCTCCCTGGCCGACTGGAGGGTGGGGGCAGTGAGTGAGAGACTGCTTAGCTTGGTCCTAAGTGGGGCTAAACTATGATAATCACTTCTTGAGTCTGTGCAGCACTTTACTGCATTCTTTAATGTTGTCCTTTGTGTGTTAAGTAGTGAAGCTATACTTCTTAATAGTTTGCATTTACAGTCTGTTTCACAGAACAAGGATAGGTCAGACTTCCTCTATGGCTCTTTTGAGCCTTCCTCAGCCTATGGGGAAAGCCAGATTGGACAGATCTGATCCCTGATTTTGACACTTTCTTCTGTGTTGGTGAAGATGATAGTGAATGAAGGACACTCGATATAAACAAGCTTTTCTCTTCTGGAGAGGACTGGTAGCACTTAGATGTGCAGATATTCTACAGGTAGTGAGTTCTCTAGACAATGTTAATGCCAGTCAAAGTACTTGCAATTGAATTTTGCGGCATTTTTTAGGAACAATGTGTAATAATAAGAGCCAGAGAAAAAGTATTCACTTTTTATTTAAAGACTAGAATTAGTATTAGCTATGATAGTCTTTTCTCTGTTATTAACTTTTTCTCTGTTATGATAAAGGCAGTACAAAGATGTAGAAAGAGAGGGAAAGAAGGAAAAATTACTCAGCTCCAGGAAATCTCACATCAGATACTCAGGGTCCAGTTCTTAACCACTTTAAACCTTATTTGTAGGACTCATTTTCCTTCAGCTTAGCTTCACAAAGTTTCAGGGTAGTTTAGAAAAGAATACTGACTGCTTGAAGCATTGCTTTGCCTAATGGCAACACATTAGTGTATTGGAAGATATTTGTCCTCCTAAACTAGAAGAATTTCAGTTTGTGTCCATGGACATAGTAAGCCGGAGGAAAAAAAAAAAAGTATGGAAAGGTTTTAGAAAGCCCTTTTTACCCCTCTGTTATAGCAGCTAAATACTGTTATGACACATCTGAAACTGTTGCTGGTGACTGATTTTGGCCTAATCTGTTTAACATTTTGGTAGAATATTTGCTTTTTCTCCCCTCTATGTTAACTTTCTAAGGTTTGAGTTCTGTGTTCTAATTGTTGTGATTGTTGTGTTTTGGGTTTTTTGTTTGTTTGGGGTTTTTTTTTTGTTTTTTGGGGTTTTTTTTTTTGTTTTGTTTTTAAGGTTTTGGTCCATATTAATCAAATTAGACTTCATTTATAGATTTTTGGCTAGAATAAACCCATCCTGCCTAGTCTGCAGGTGATCATGTGGCACTCAGACCAGAAGAACATTATATGGAAAGCTGCCATAATGATGGTAATAGCTGTGAATTCCAGTGATACTATTAGGGATGGAGAAAGTCCTGACTGTATTATCCAATATATATGTGTCTGGTCCTTGTGTGTGGACTAATCCTTTTCTGAGTCTTCTGTACAGGTAAAATTTGATTCAAAGTTCATCAGTCTGAACAGCCCTTTAGTAACAGCTATTCTGAAGTCTAAAATCCTTTAGAAACCTTGTTTCACCATCCAAGAAGTTGACTTTGGCTCAGTTAGCAGAGACTCTGATATCTCAAACACAGAGATCCCATTTCATACCTAAAATAAAATGAGATTTAAGTTGTTATGCCCTAACCATAGTCATGTGGTTGGAGACTCCTAAATTCACATGAGAATGCATGTCTACTTTTCTTCTGACAAACAACTCACTCTCTACCAGCAATAATTTCAATATAATACATTTTCAAAGTAATCTTTCCTTGATCAGCAGACTACAGTATTTTATCATTTTGTAGGCTTTGTTTCCTTCATGGGTGAATACTTCCACCAAATTTCATTTAATATCTATTAACTTGGATTTTTAAAAGATCAAATGGCTTCCATATCTCATTATGTTGTTCCTCATAATTTGTTATTTCTTCCAATTTTATATTATTGTGTACTTAGAGCTTGATTTCTGTACTGCCATCCTATCTAAAACCAGGATCCTGACAAGACACCCTTCTTATGAAATCATGAGCTTCCTGGGAAGTAACTGTTATACTCCTTTTTTCTCGAAGGAGGCCTTTCTATTGAATTTCTTCTCTTCAGGTACTTCTTTCCAGATACTTGAATTTTCTGTTGTTTACTTTGGGCATCTATTTCTGTGTTCTCAGAACTGCTCTGATGATATGATGGGTTCTTTTTTTCCACTAGTTGAGCTGTTACACTGACACTTCTGTTAGTGCATTCTTACACTGTTCTACATGCTTTTTGGCTCTCTTGGCTCTTTGTCAGAGGTCAATGTTGATATTGAAATTTCAAAACATTGAAGTAAATAACACAGCCCACACTTCTGATATTTTTTTTCAAAGAATTAGCTTCCCAGAGAAAGAATTGGATAGTTCTGTAAAGTTACAGAAGCAACAGTGGTGCAAATAATAAGATATGTTGCTCATCTTCTTCTATTCTATTTCTTAAACTGTAAAGTTTACCCTATTATGTGAGACTGCATCCTAAAGATGTAACTGTGTTTGTGTTTGAAGATGCCTAGAGTATTCAAGCTACAACTACTCTGAAGTTAAATATACTACTATGCATTAGCATTTGAATATTCATGTCCAGAATGATTTTCTGTGTCGATACAGATATTTTTCTCATCTATAATATGTGTAATTACATAGAAAATTTTTAAAAGACACAAAATAGGGAAGAGGGGGAAAAACAACAACTAAAAAAATATTGTTGGACTGAATAAAGTTTAAAAAGTAAAAAAAAAAAGTCTGAGAAGCCCTTGCTTGTTGTTTAAGTATTGTGGCTAGATGCAGTCCCAGTCGGGGATGGCTGGTGCATATACTTTATATACTGAGGCAGCTTCCAGTTCATAACTGTTTGCATAGAAGATGTTGGAACAATTTGTGGGCTACGTGCAAATGCATGGTATAGGTGTTTTGACAGACTTCTACAAACTTGAGTGTCTAGCATTAGGCATCAGATCCAAATATGTGTGTGTCCAGTCACAGTTAAGAGGAGTTACAGTATTTTGCTATGAACATCTGAGCAGGCTCCATTCCTAGTTATAGCACTTGGACACGAATGCCCCTTGAGGGCAGAGCTGCCGTGTTAGCTATTTGCAAAAGTCCTAAGGTGCATTAATCTCCCTGGAAGCTCTATGCATAAACAAGAGTTTTCTCTGTGTATCTATTTATTTTTCTTTAGACTCAGAACTGATGTGTTCTACTCAGATGCACTTTTTGTTGGTTATTATCTTGTTGGTTAACCATCGTGTTGTTGGCTATTAGGTTGTCACTGCTGAACAGCAATTTGCATTATGATACTTCAGATTATAAGGAGTTCAGATAAACTTTTTTCTTAAGCTCAGGGGTTTTTTTGTTTTTAATTTGTTTCTATTTCCTTCTGCAGTCTCTTTTTGTAGCATTATACAGTAAAAACAATATATGCAAGCTTTGTGTTTGTACGTGCATGTATATACATGTATTTATGTATGTATACTGTAGCTTGAATTTGGGGATGATGTGCTTGTGAAAGCATCTGTACTAAAGAAAATGTGAAGCCCTTTATTTGCCTGTACAATAGGACTACTAAGGAACTTCTAGTATACCTTTTTTCTTGCTGTCTTCCAAATAAACTCATTTTAGGTTTGCGTGTGAGTGCGTATCTGTCTCTAGGGTGGCCATGCTGCAACAATTGCCCCAAAACAGGATATTCATTTCTAAATAAAGCTAAGTGTCTGAACTCTAACTGCTGTATGTTATATTTTAGAAGTCATGAAGTTTCAGCCTAGACTGGAGGCACTAACCTAGAAAGATAAACAGAGAACACATGTTTGGTGCTTGTGAATTACTGTTTGTGGTTTACTTTGATAATTTTGGCCTTCAAATAGAAGTAGTCACTTGTAGACAACTGGCAATTACTTTTGAGACTGCGGGTGTAATCCATTAATATCGCCTAATTTAATACAACCATCCAAATCAAACATTCTTCTGTTTTTAGAAAAGCCTGCAGGTAATGGAAGCTTCAGAACATTCATATGTTTAGTGTTATGGTAGAAAAGTCTAGATTCTGTACTCAAAGACCTGGTAAAGTCCCAAGCTCATATTAATGCCACTTCAGGCTTCTAAGGGAATATTTTGACTGTTTGCCATTGGCCCTGTTGCTTATGGAAAAGCAAGGAACTAAATTGGTGCCTGCTGGCTTTTAATACATCTTTTTAGGGGAGGTCAAAACTTGGGCCAAAGAAAATGGGGGACCCACCTCAGTGTCTGTGCCTAATGACATTAGCAGATGTGTCTAGAGAACAGAAAACTACATCTGTGAAGCCCTACAAATATCCAACCTGTCTAGTTTACTCTGGAAAATGGTGGTACTGGTGAGAAGACTTTCTTTGTGTGCAAGTATTTCTGATTAATCTAATATGGTAAATGTTAAGTTTTCCCAAATGAGGAAACAGCTCTCTTCATTCCTAATTTTAAAGATTTTTATGCTGTGAGACCTGGAGAATACTGAGTATGGATTTGTTGTGTTATATAAAGAAATCTGACCATATTTTAGTGGAAAAGTAAAGCACTATTCTTTCATTAGTGTTTGATATTAACAAAGTGTAAGAAATCTCATCAGCAAATTGCCTTACAACTGGCAAGTAGATACAAGGGGATCCTCAAATCTGTTGTCTTCATTGGATGTCATCTTCATCAGGCTGTCAGAGTCTTATAAAGCTAGCCTGTAAGATGCCTTCCACTGTGGTCACTCTCAGACAGACAGATCAAGCCATAAATTACTTTTGAAAAAGTCAGGCTGAGGAAATCTGTAACATGGGCTGAGGAGGCTTTAAACAGTTGCTTTCTTCTCTCTGCTTTTAGTTGCTTCTTTGTGCAGTCTGTTAATAATCTGTTTATGTGGTTTGCTATTTCTGAACCTTAGTTTACTTAGCCCATCTATAAATTTTGTCTCCTTCTGGTACTTCTGCAGCATATTTCTGAGGAATAAGATCATATTGGTATGAGAGGAAGCAATATGGAGAATCTCGCTTCTGTATTTTTCCAGTCTTAATATTTCCTCCAATGACAAGAAAAAATCACTAATAAATATAGACCTTCAGAAAACCTTTTGCTGAACAATCTTAATTTCTGATTTGTACTAGTTTAAGTCATTCCATTTGCATACAAAAGTAATCCCTCTTTTTCCCATCTGTTATATTATTGATTTACATCTTTCACATAGTTATCTGCAGTGGTGCACACGAACATTCACAGTTTAATATTCTCATTTTGTGCTGATTCCCTATAGTCTATTGATCATAAACCATGAAAAGTTTAGGATGCATTTCATTTCTTTTAAAAGCTTATTACAAACTTTGGAAACCCATTGTAAGTGGGTTTTACAATAATGGATGCCTTTACATTCTTTTTTGATGCTCTCTACTTTTTTGACACTTGGTAAGTATCACTCTGTAGACCAATGAATAGTAATTTTGAACTAGCTTAGGTCTTGGATAACTGAGTGTGTGTAATCATGCACACAGACATTCTGAGTCATAGCCTGCCAACTCAGATGACAATAATTGAAAATGCTTCTTCCTGATGGCTGGCTGTGTCTTGCCACAAGTGAAATCAGTAGGTAGTTTTAGCACCATCCTCCTGGTTGGCAAGTACCATCACAGATGGTGTTAACTAGGGCCCTTCGTGATATCCTTGGCAGATGAAACAAATATTGACCTGCAGTCTTTGGGATGGCCTTCAGAAGACAATGCTGCATTGGAAACGGACTGAATATCACCTGTGCTTTAAAACGTCTAAGTCATCTCACTGCAAGGGATAGTTTGAGTTAGTGTGTATTAGGTCCTCCACCAAAACTTCCCTACTGTATGCAGATAGAACTCAAATTACATGCAAAACTTGAGTTCCAGCTCAAGCTAATACAGCAAAGACAATGTGAGTTTGAATAGATGCTAGTAAAAGGCAAATACTCTGAAAAACACGCTGCCTGGCAATGATCAATATGAGACAACAAAGTCAATACAGCTGAACTCCAGCTTGCTTCTCTGTTCAAGTGTGAAAACAGCCCCTTTCTACTTTTTTTTGTGAATAAAATAGCATGCTTCTCCTTAAATACAGTAGAGCACAATTAAATGCATCAGCCTTACTTTCTAGATATGCAGTCCCTCTCACAGCTCTGAGGAGTTTCTCCTTAACAAGTAGTTCTGGACACCATTATATCCAAAGGCAGTCAGCAATTTGGAATAAATTAAGAGAACTCAAATTATTAAGAAGTTGGAATGGTAAATATTCTATATGTGGAAAGAGTAAAAGAAATATAAATAAATTGGCTGACTGACTTATTCTGGCTGACTGTCTGAGGAAGCTTCATGATAGTAACATCTGTTAGACTATTGACAGGACTTTTAATAATTAGGGAAACTGTCTCTTTGAAGCTGTTGTCCATAAGATTGGACTAGTTCTGGTCCTGGGTTACTCCACAGCAAAAGTACTTGTGTAATGTAAAGCCAGACAGATCACCAGGAGCTGAGACTTCATTTTATTACACTGCTGAACTGGTGAAGGCTTGACATCCTGAGTGGTTGCATCTGCCCTAAGTACTTGCATTTCCAGTTGGCAATTCTAGTGAGATTAGGAAGAAGACCTGCTGTCATGCCTCTGTGATGCGGAAAAAGGCAGAGGACGTTATTTCATTGTATGGGTGTGATCAGCAGATGAGGAACTTCAGAAAAAAAGTCTATGAAAGACTAGTGTTTGAAGGATTAAACCCATTAAATGGGAAGGAAGGAGGTCTTTAGCTTGGGAACACAATTTAACAGCCCAGAATTAAAGGACTGAAGGATTACTGATCCCATATAGAGCTGACAGTATATTTTGTCTTTTTATTCCTCCAGAAGGGGAAAGCTTTCTTGATCAGAAACTCTTAAGTGTTTTAGTAGCAAGGGAAACTGAGGCTTGGAATTATAACACAGGTTTCCCTATGCTGTAGCAGGGCAGGTGGGCTTAGATCTGAAGGGGAAACAGCCCCACTTGGTGCTGGAGGACAAGAACACTTTACACTTTCCCTTTGGGAATGGTGGAAGCCCTATTAAAATGAGTAATTTTAAATTTAGACTGAATGAAGCACTTCAGAATTTACTGTGGGGAACAATCCCGCATTGGCAAGAGAATGAACATAATGATCTAATAGGGTAAAGATTGTCTATCTCTGTTTCCTGTAGATCTTTGAAATGTCTGACTTCTGCAGGATTTGATTCCAATATGACCACCAAGAAAACAGAATGAGGAAAGTTTTCTTATTCTTAGTGTGGGTGTAATGTTCTCACATTTCTTTATGGCAGTCCTAATCTAAATGATCTGAAATCCTTGAGCTCAAACCGTTCAGGTTTAGCTGGGGCAGGTTGCAAACTGCTGAGCCCTGCTAAACATCCTCATAGCTTCAAAATGCACAGAGTTCTTAAGCTTTTATTTGAATAGGCTGTAGCTATTATTAAAATAACCTTCAAGTGTTGACTCAAAATCCCTTCACACTTTGCTAAAATTGTCCTGAAATTTCTGTCATTCTTGCTAATATGTTTCATTTTTCGTCCCACGTGCTGTACTTAGCTTTGTGAGAATTTCTCCCTCTTCTACCTATTAAAAAAAATGTTGGTGTCATTTTCCTAAAACAAATAAGTAAAGTGAATTTTTTCCCTTTGATCATTTTCTCTGTTCTTATTAAAAAGTATATTGCATTTAAAGCTGCCTCTTGTCTATTGTTTAAATGACAAGTCCAGATCAGGTGCTTTAAAAGTTTGCAGTTACAAATGGAAATGTCTTTAAGTATTTATAATAATCTTTGTTTAAATTGTCTTCACATGTAGAAGCAAGGTAAGCGAGGCACGGAAAACAGTGTCTTGCTGAAAGACAGTGTTTTTGTGAAAGGACACATTCTTATCAAGGACTGAGGAAAGTACTTTTTTCTTTTTTTTTTTTTTTTTTCTTTGCTCCTTCCTTCAGCATATGAAATATTTACTTCTTAGGCAGTATCAGGAATACCCATTTTCCATAGTGCTATACCAGCCCAACCCATCAATGTGCTGGTTAATTAAGTGTGACCTAAACCAACTTGACTTGAGCTCTGCATTAAATGCACAAAACCCATTTGAGCTGACCAGCAACAGAAGTGGTACTCAGAGAAATTGAAAAGGATTTCTCCCAAATGCTTTCTACTTACTTACAGCACTCAAGTAATGGCTGAAGATTAGCATATGACATGACAGATTACATTAAGTCATGTCTTTCCAGTGCTTTATGACAGCACTATCACATTAGCTTCTTAGCACTGGCACATTGAGGCATGCAAATGTTTTCAGACCCTCTTATTCAAATCTACAAGCTGACATGGCAGCCTTGATATGATTATTAGTCATTTGAGAGACTTTAATTCACGTCATCAGATAACAGGTTCTGCTAAAAGGTTAGAGAAACTGTCTGCTTTTAATGAAGCCCTCAAAAAACACCCTCAAAAACCTCACTGCTCACAGAGAGCCTGATTTGACTTTATTGACAAGATCCCCCTAAGAATGAACTTCAGTTGAATAAGTAAGCAGGCATCTAGAGTGGAAAAAAACACTGACTCCATTTAAAAATTAGACCAAACTGGGTTGAAGTCCTATCTTTCCACCTCCCATTTTCTCTTTCTGGTTTTATCCTAGTTTTAAAGACAAGGTGCTCTGTCTGGAAAATGTTTTCAGCATATAATGAACGAGGGAAGGTGGAGCAAGGACTGGTCTGATATTTAGTGGCAGAATTTCATTCTTATACTGAGTGGAGGCTTACCACGAAGGATTAACTGATGGTATCTTGTCACAGGGTGGTGTGCAGCACAGTTACAAATTCTGTTTGTGTTCTTCTAGCCTGCATCTATTAACATGACTTCATATTCAGATATTATTTCATGTTAAATCATGGTGGAGCTGCATTCCAATGGAAATATAAGGTAAATTAGTCACCCATCAGTGGCCGTTGGCACAGGCTTTGGTCTGTTTCAGATGAAAGAGAGATGAATAAGGTGAGAAGTGATGTTCTTCCTGGGCAGTTAAGAAAGGGAAGGAGGCCTTTACTATTAAAAGTTGCTAGAGCTATGGTTACTCTTTGCAGAAGATATAGGAAGATGGCACTGATCCCAGCCAGCATTGCCCCAAGGGCAAAGATACATGTCACAGAACTGCAGAGAAATGAATATGAGTTCTTCTCCTCTGCAGTAGAGCCTATGTCAATATAGTGCTGCCCAGACTACACCAGACTTTCAGAAAGGTACTAGTGTCTCTATACCTAGAGCTCATTGCAGGCTTTTGTTACCTGATCCCTTGTCCTTGCCTAAGGAGGAGTTTGGAACTTGCTTATAGCCTTTGTAAAGCACCTAGTTTAGAGATCACTTTGCTTATGCTTCAGACTTTCTCTAGAGTCTTGCTTGGTTTGCCTCTCAGCAATATGCTAAATTGGAAAGTGTTAAAGAAATGTACTTGGGTTCACAGACATAGTGGATTTAAGTTAATTGTTGCAGTTAACTTTAATTTTTGTCCCGGTTCTTTGGAAAACCAATTCAGAGTCCCTAGTATAGGACTCATACTTTGATTATTAAGGCATGCATAATCTGAGTTTGAGAAAAGCAATTGACTGCAGCCAATTGATATTGGTGTAAAAGACCTGGTTTGTATCACCTTTCGTGTTGCCTCTCTGTCACTTCTACAGCACACATGCTCCAGTAACTCTGTTTTTGTTCCTTCTGAATATAAATGTGCCAGGTGCAAAACAGTTATGTCCTCTATACCATCTCACTGAATCCTTCTGTCTTCATTTGCCTTTGCCACTCCTGCAGTTTTGGTCTCAGCGACCCTTTCAGATCCAATCAACTTACTCTGCTGCTTTTTTTCATGTTTTCCAGCTCTCTTTTTGTCTAAGCAAAATCGAATGCTGTAAATACTACCAGTCTAATCTGGCTGTACTTCATCCCATTTCCTAGGGGTAAATTGACAGGATGAGCAACAAGGCAGTGGAGCACCAGCTCCTTTGTTACTGCTCCCACCCTCTTTCTCAAGAGCTTTTCTGTCCTCAACCACAGCTCCTGATCACAAGACTCTTCTGTGCTTTGCCAGCATGGACCAACCTTCTTTTGTGTCTGCTTCACGGATTCTTCATCTCCTCTCATATCCATCTTTAGATGCATCTTTCAGCCTTGATCATGCTCATTTAATTTCTCTCTTTCATTAGATTTATGATCAAGTGCTTTAGTTTATTAATCATACAATGTCTTTGTAACTGCATTGTATAAAATAATGGTTTAAATTACCTAACTTTGTACAGTGTTCTGGGACATGGTTTGTATGAAGACTGCTATTCAACGTAGTTACTGTGCTGTATTCTAACCAGATTTCTGCATGTTTTCCTCTGAAACAGTAACAAAAAAAATCATCAATTATATTATGTCATTGCTCGTGAATTAATTTGCAAGACTAAAATGAAATATTTAGACATCAGTTTTGCAAACTCTTCCACATGAGTTCTCCTACTGAGCTTGAAGGAGATTGAAAAGATTTAGGCCTGTTTGTGGGACACTTCAGCAACTGGCAATATAGGCAAGTGAAAACAGAGGGGTTTAGAGCAGCTCTCTCTGGTGTACCATTGAAGCTTCCTACCCAGGGCAAGAATAAAGGGATACAAAAGTACAATAAAAGACAGGACATAACTGTATCAATAGTTTTTCCTCATCACAGAATAAACATAAGGACTCTTCTACCAGAGATTATCCTTGAAGTTGTAAAACAGATTAGATAAAACAAATGAACAAAAAGGATCAATATCCATAGGTATGTACGTATGTCAATAGTATGTGTTAGTAAAGATAAAAATATGTAATTCCTGTGAGTCCTCATAGCATAGGGAAAATCACTCCCAAAAGTGATCCTTATGGGATTTGGTATGAACTAGTCTGTCTGAAGGCTGTTAAGAACCCATCCCTTGGATACAGAACTGCCATCCCTCTGTCAGTGGATGTGTTGGTGCCAGCACAAGTCTTGAGTTCTGTGTGGTCTGGCACAATCCCAAACCCAAAATGGCTTAATCCTGCTGTATGGGTTTCAGCAGCAGAGAGAAATGGATTCTAAACTGGAGGTTCCAGTTGCTGTCCCTTCAGCTCCAGTCCCAGGAGGGTTTAGCATAGCTGCTGGCTGTATTAGGACATATCTGACCTGCTTGCATCTCTTCTGTAGGCATATTCCTAATCCTCATTTGCCTTTTCTGAAACTCATCAAGTAGAAGACTGGGATTGGAGAAACACAAATTATTTTAAAAGTTCTACTGAGTCTCTGTATTTTTGCAGATAGTTCTGTACTTGCAGTTATTTCCATCTTGTAGTTTAATACAAGCTAGAAAATCCATACCGCTTTGCTCCCCTCTGCCTATTTCTTCTGCGAGGAATACATGTTAATCAATAAAGAATCTATGCCCCCACCTCTTCATTACTTCTAGCCTCCTGTCATACTCTTATTCTCTTATACACAGGTTATGAACAATTCCACTGTCTGAAAATTATTTAAAATATAATTTAGACTAGAATACCGGAGAGTGACAAATGCCAGTGGGTTGAGAGGGTTTGTTCACCAGAGGCTGCAATCACTTGCGACAGCTAACTACAGCTCCAATCTTCATTTGCACTCTCCCAGTCCTGTAACAGATTGCATTTCTCTCGCCCTTTCTCTCTCTCTCTGTTATTAATTCTTCACCTTTAGAAAGATTAATACCTTTCATGAAATGGACTTGTGTGCTGATTCAACTATTCTGAGTGCTAATATATGGAGCCCACAGCACTGAGAACAGCAGTTTGATATCCACCACCTCTGATGGACCTTGATGTACAGCCACTGTTATCTCAAGTTTTCATGGTTTGTGAGGTTTAACACTTACGGTACTTGCGTACAAAGGTGCTGCTAGTGGGAATAAAGCCATTGCTTTAGGAGTTAAGGGAACTACAAGATAGTTTTAGATTAATCCTAGCTGCTAGTCATACATTTCAGTGTTGAAGGGCTGAATTTCGGTACCTGGATTTCTTGTCAACAAAAAAGCTTTCAGTGACCTACCTGGGGATCAACACAAATACAAGGTATGATAAAAGAGGACAGCAGAAGCAGGTGACAGAAATAGCAGGAATCACTTAAATTTGGCCTGTACCAGTGCAGATGATGATGTTGACTTCACAAGTTACCAACTCTTTCTCATTACATTATGCTGTTGCTGATATAGAAGTATTTCAAGTTGTCTGCCACTGAAGTCTTGTAAGTATGAATTTGATAAAATTCTCGTCTTTATAAAAGCTGGCATTCAAATATCCTTTAGCAATCTAGCACTCATGAAAGTAATACTCATTATTACTGATACCCAAATTTGTATAAAATGATGTTTTTGTTAAAAACCAACTCTGTGCTGTTGTTATACTCATCTTGTGTTCTTCAGACACTTTGTTTTCTAGTTATTTAAAAATTCTAAAAGTTTAAAAAGTTATGCAATTAAAATTGGAAACGAACAGGTGGCATTTTGGGAAACAGCTTACTAGCACAGGGCAGTTCCAGGAGCATTTTAGGGAAATATAAAGAGGGCCCAAACTAATGCAACTTCTCAGCGATTATATGTTCTCCTTTGGTGTGTTCCATCTCTTCACCATCCTGGACCATCTTACACGTGCATCTTTCTCTCATTTTAATCTAACTGTCCTTCATACATCAATTCTGAGGCCTTGACTGAATTAGGACAGATGACTTTCAACTCCATCCCACCAGATATGACCAGATGTATTTTAACTGGCTGACCTTAATACTATGTATATTTCTATACTACCCAGTTCCATGCTATGTAAAGTTATTTGAGCTTTAAACAATCTTCTCTGAGCATATTGGATTCTCAGAGTGCTGAACAATCATGAGTTATGTATGTTTGACACTGAAATGCCTCATATATCCCAACAAACATACTACATATTTCAGATTGCATCAGGCTTATTTTAAATATGAATTAGCTGGTGGATGTGGTGCCTAACCTGCTCTTTAACTGTCCCTTTAAAATATGTATTTAAATCTTAGATGTGTGTGACTGAATTTGATTTAGCACTTGGTCTTAAACCACAGTTCAGTTTTAAAGTGAGCCAGTAATTGGGTTTTTCTCACAGTGACAGAGGATCTCAGAATGAAGTTGCTTTGACAAATATTGTGGGCATTATATTTTTATAGCATGAAACCTTACCCTATTGTCACTGAAGTCAAGGGTATCCATTGATTTTACTGAAGAGTGGAAGCCAACAAGGCTTTAAGATACAGCTTAGCAGAAATAATTCGTTGGGCAGGTAGCATTGTCCAAAATACTCCTGGCAAAAGGAGCTGATTTAGAAAGCAGCTCAATGCTTTTTCTTGGTGATGTAATATGACATATTTTATAAATGGGTGTGCTATTAGATAAAGTTTATATGACCAGAGTTAAAATTAGCTATAGACCTTAGAAATAAACCAATATTGATACATCTCTAGAGAGAAAATATTGCCATGTTAATGGTTGGCCTTCGTCTTTTGCATTTCTGTGAATATATCAGGGCATACGTATATGTCCATACAGTGTGTGTAATCACACACCTGTCCGTGCTACACTTCTAGTCTGTTGAGAAGATATCCCCTTAAGGTCAGTAGAGGGGGTACTTACCTTTACAAGGCACTTGTCCATGCCTGTACTTTACATCTTCTAGTATCTCTTGAAGGCTCTTGTCTTCAATACTCCATCTTACTGTGCACGTAGTAAAGATTTCAAAAGAAATTACTGTGTGATGGTAGGAACTGTGTTCTGCTCTACAGAATGGGTCCTTGTACAGAAACACAGTAGAAAGTTTATCTGAGACAGCCAGCTCTGTTTTATAGGAGGATATGCTGTACCTTTGAAGCCAGCAGGCACAAAAGGCTCTTGATAATGTCTTCCTGCAGTTGCAAAGGAGCCTGAGCAGCAGTGCTGGCAATGAGGATGGCTGGGCACCACCATCCCTGCACATGCTATGGCTGAGCATGTTTAGTGGCACCTAACAGTGTGGTGATCTGTCAGATAAACTGTAAATATTTTTTTTTTAAACCCAAAAACTCTCTTTCCTGGGTGGTTTGGAATTTTTTCTTTTTGTTTGTGTAATGTGTGTTGCTTAGTTCCTCTTACTTATTTGCTTTATGAAGCCTTATTTTGGGATTTTTATGTAATAGCATAAATGTACTGTTTTAAAAGGAAATGTTTGATTTAAAAAAAAAAAAAATCTTACTTATTCTCAAGATTGTGTAAAAGATGTGTGGTTTAAAAAGAACCTGGAATTCTGAGTGACACTTCCTGATTGAAGGTGATCCACTAGAGCAGAAGAGGCAGTCTGTGTGGAAATCCTCATCACATAATGCTAAAATTTTACACAAGTTCAAAAATGTTAGGGGAAGATCAGAGTCAGGAGGAAATCCATCAAGGGTTATTGTATACGTGCTCCGCTGGGAAAGTATTCTGGAGAAATGTCACCACATGCTTATCTCCATTCATGTGTTTTTTGGTGTCTGATGGACATAGTCAGGGTTAGGACACTTGACTAGATGGATCTTCTGTCTGACATGGTTCTGTTCTTAAATGCTGCTAGGCTATGTCTATCCACAGGGTTTTGGGAAAATCTTGATGATGATTGTATTAGAAATGTGACTTTTGGAATTTATAAATTGTATTTGGGCCCTAAGAAAGAAGGTGTTGCTGGTATGGATATACATTGCTTTATTTCAGTAGCAACCGTGAGCTAGAGAGCTATTAGATCTCTATTGTTAGATGATGGATAGCATTTTCTGTTAAAACTAAGCAGAAGGTAGTCAGTGTGGTCATCTAATGACAGGGGCACCTGTTCACATCTTAGGAGCTGCTGGTTTAAGTGCATCCCATTCCCTTCCAGGCATGATTGGTGAAATCCTAAGGAGGCACCCACTGCAACCACAGGGAGGGGAAGAAGAAATAAGGGTTATTCCTCTACTCCTCTTAACACACCACATGATAACAGACCAAAACAGCATCCAGTCAGGTACGTACAACTCTAAATTAGACAGAATAGTCCAAAGGAGACATGAGTTCCTGTCTACTTAAGGCAGAAGACAACTTTCATGACTTTCAGCTATAGATTCTTCTCATGTTTGTAGGCCTAAGGAAGGACAGATATTAGAGAGAGAAAGTTATAGGGAACTAGCAAATGGCTGTAATCTAGATTGTAAAGAAAGAGTGCTGTAGAATAAGGGGAGAAGGATTTGCTGCTGGGAAAGGCTGAAGTAACCAAATACATCACTAAATGTGGCTTAGAGGTCACAGCAGAAGGGGACTCCTTTCTTCACATTTTAGCAATTGGCCTCTAACATGGCATGTTGCAAGCTGAGAGAAACAAGAGTGAGAGGAAGATGGGAATTAGAGCTCCTTGGAGAGGAGAACCTCAAGAGTTTTACAGATACCAGGTCTCAGTTGAGAAGGGTTGCGGGGAGGCAAAGAGAGATTCTGTGATAGCTATAAACCAGGTACTCTGAGAGGATGAAAGTCTGAAGGACATGCTGATGCCTGCAAGGGCTGGCTAGAGGACACAGTCAGCATAGCTGATAGTAGACGTCTGCTGAGATAAAAAGTATGGACAAAATCAGATAAAGTGTATTTAAAATCTGCTATGTAATAGCATAGTTCAATGCCTGTTTTTTTAACCATGGACTGACTTTAAACTGAGCTAGTTCTTACTGGTTTTTGTCATTTTTTGCATGGTAGTTACAAGTTTGCATTGGCACCCTCTAAATTGTAGTTGGATTCTGGATAAACAAAGTGCTTCTGTTTCTAAGCCTGCTAAACGCTTTAACTTCATCAATATTAGCATTCATCTTGCTGCTTCTCCCTCTGCTCCTGCTTGTTTATGTGTAACCACCACACACTCACCAAAATACACTACCTCAAAAAGTGATTCAGCCCAATAATTATGCCCTGAGGCATACAGCTGAACATTCACCTCAGAAAAATTCTAGTAGGTGAGCTTGTGTGTATCATATGCAATCAATCCTCTTCAAAAGACTTAACTCACTTAGAGCAAAATGTTACCCCGCTTTGTTGAAACTCGGTGTATGTTTATAGAAGTGTCTGAGTAATGGTTTTGAGAGGTCCTCTAATACATTCATTGGAAAAAATGACAAAATTTTGGAGGAAAAGTAGTTGTATTTCGATATATGCAAATGAAAACTATTTTGAAGATTTGAGGTTTAAAAAAAAAAAACCAACACCTAAATTATTTAACCTATTCTAATCATAAGGATGTACAATTCTGTGAATGACATCTGATATATATGAGAAACTGAGCTGTAAGAGTTCTGGTAGTTTTTCATAAGAAGACTTCTCTAGAGTGTGTATTTGAGACTGAAGACAAACCTCTGGGTTAAGAAACACATTAAGTTTCTAGTAGGTAGTTCTTTAGAAATTCTGTCCATTCAGAATAAACAGTATGTAGCATAATGCTCCAGCTTGGCTTAAGACTCTATACAATTTACAAAACAAATAAAGTTTGACCATAAATGTTATGATAGTTTTATAGTTCTGGTTTTGTAGGAACATTAACTTGCCAATCTGTTCTGTACATACATCCTGTACCCAGAGGTGTAATTCACTTACATATATTAAATCAACTGTATACATGTGAGATGCTTACAAGGTGTTTTCATTCAATAGGTATCAAAGATTTTTATGAAGGAAGTTAACTATGATCATTGTCCCTACTTTGCAGGTAGGGAACTAAAACTGAGGAGTGCTTTGTAGATTTGCTGAAGACCTAAAACTAGTTCTTAACACAGAGTGGTGGCTTTCTGAAAAGCTTTAGAGAATATATGACAAACCATACCTGCTCAACGTTTGTGCTCTGATCTCTCCAGAACTTTGGTAGAAGTGTGCTATTACCCAAAAAAAACCTCCTGTCTACATAGGAACAGATCTGTAAAGTGTTAGCTGTATTGACATTGTTTTGTTGAAGTTCAGTTGGAGGTTTTTGTAATTGAAGTTAGAGGTGGAAGGCAAACTCCTGTTTTTCATGTGAAGATGTTTACATCAATCTTTAGCAGAGATGAGGCAACTGGCAATGATGAAAAATAATAATAAAAATTTTTAGATTCTGGATTATTGTAAATTTTATGCAAAATGAAAACCCTGCACTGTAGTTTCCTTACTTGCTGAACAATACGTATGTTGCCCAATATACATATAGACCAGAAGTGTAGATATGTATGCATATAGATGCAAGTGTGTGTATAAAATATACACACGTGCCTCCATGCATGTACTTTCTATTTTATCATCCATCTTTTTCTTTCTCTCTCTCTCTGTAGCAAATAATAATCCATGTTTTCCCCATCTTTTCTTGGGCTTCAGTTTTAAAGCAACCTTTGAGGCTTTGGGTTTTGCTTTTACAGCATTTTCTGTAGTGCCAACTGCAGCTAAGTGTTTATTTGAAAAGCTTCATTGAGACTAGCAAAAAAAAAATCCTCATTACTTTTCAGAAATAATTCTTACTATGACTTTTAATTATTTAAGTGTGATAATTATGGAAGTATTGAACCTGCAACATCTGTGGTGATAAGATTAAAAAACTGCAGATTTTGTCTGCACTTCAGAATAGTCGCAGTTTGTTCTGTTGAGATCCCATCCAGGAGTTATGAGTTAGTTTAGTCTTATTTGTGAAAGCCAGTAGCTTTCACACAGGTATGTATAGATGATGGGCTGGACTGCTAAAACTAGGTGTCCTAGTTCAGCCCTGCTTGGGACCAGACTATGCAATCTCTCACACTACCCCATCTGAGTGGCATGGTGGGCAAGAGGGAATGGGGGTTATGGTTGCTTTATGCCGCTCCTTCCTCCTCGGGGGAAGAACTCCTCACGTTCCTCCCCTACTCCATCGTGGGGTCCTACCCACGGGCCACAGTCCTTTGTGAAACTGCTCTGGAGTGAGTAATTTCTTCCATGGGGTGCAGTCTCTCCAGAACAGCTGCTCCATGGGCCATAGCCTCCTTCAGGCATCCACCTGCCCTGACATGGGCTCCTCCATGGGCTGCAGAGGGGCAGCCTGCTTCACCGTGGGCTGCATCACAGGCTGCTCTTGGGCAGAAGCAACATTACTCCTCCCCCTTCCTTCTTCACTGACTTTGGTGTCTGCAGCCGTTCCTCTCACAAGAGAGCAACGGGCAGGCAGATGCATCTCAGGTTCTCTTCACATCTCATCTCCTCTCCACTTCTTGCAGCCGGGCCGGGCTGAGTTGGGCCCAGACGGCCACCTGGCAGGAGGACAGATGTTGAGGGCCACAAGGCCCATGAGGCTTGTGCCTCCCCCTCTCTGCCCCTGCTCCAGCTTCTTCACATCTTCTTTTTTTTTTTTTTTCCTGTTTTTCCCCTTCTTAAATACGTTATCGCAGAGGCATTATCACAGAACATTCTGCTACCAATTGGCTCGGCCTTGGCTCTAGGCCCAGCCGAGTCCACTGGAGAAAGGGGAAACTGTGAGCAGCTTCTTACAGAAGCTGCCAGCGTAGCCCACCTCACTAAATAAAATTAACACACTAGGTCTCAAGGCAGCATCTGCAAGATAGAGCAGTCATTTCAACCTAAGTTGCCTTTTCTTGCCGGTATTGGAGTTGATCCACATCTGTTTGAATAGATGTGGAGGTTAGATCAGCAGGTAAAATGGTCTTCACAGAAAATGTTCTGCTAGTCAGTGATTTCTGGAATACAACCCTTGCCCTGATTCACAGGCCTGAAGAATGTAAGAGAGGTTAATTTAGAGGTAATAAACCCTTCAAACTCTTGACTGGTGAGGAAATTTCCCTTTCCCACTGTGCCAGTTTTCTAGCTACTCTGTGTTGCTCAAGCTAGCTGACAAGCAGCGTGGAATATTGTATATTAGAGTACATCATGCTCTTGAGAAAGTTATCTTCTAGCTGAAATCCAAAACAAAAGGACATTCTAAAATATAGTAATGAAATTATGTACCAGGTTTATGTGCACAAATCTTCATAACAAACAGTAAATGGGAAAATTAGTCATAAAAATCCAATTTACCAATAACAGAGTTTGTGCCTGTAAACTCTTGAGCACTACTTTGAAAATGGCCACTATAATAAAAAGGGAGTAATCAGATTGGATGGAAGCACTGGTAATCACTTTTTCTCGTGAGCTTTGGTAAAGAATGTTTGTGCTCATGTTCAGTGGATAATAGGGCATTGTGATATTGGTACAGTCCTGTTTCTAGCAAACAGTTACATTCAGTTGAATCTAGTTCCTCTGTGTCTTCATTCAAAAAAATGTAAAAGCAGAACAAGAGCATTACGATGAAGCAAAGCATGAGGACATTTCAAAATTCTGGCAGGTCATCTTTAGTGATTGATTGCAATTATAGCCTTTTTTGCTTAATTTCTTGTAAGTTTTGGCTGACTTGCCATTCTTTCATGAGCTCCATGGGTGAAGAACGTGTGATAGGCAGGCTGAGTACAGGTAAACAGAAAAGACAGGGTGTTCCCAATGGATCAGTGTTCTCTATGGAAATGTTTATTTTACTTAATGTTACTTATTTTAGTATCAATGATTTGTTGATGTGGTTCTGAGGGTAATCAGTTTGGACAGAAGTTAGTGGGGGGAAGAAAACAGTAGATTTTAAATGTCAAATTGTATTAATAGAAATTGCAGCTTAGATTACGTGTAACTGACTGTCCTTTAGATTGACAAGTGAGATAGGATCATCTTATTTTCAATAATCTTTTATGTTTAAGGTGTTTCTTTAATGGTTTGGATTGCAGTTTAAAAATAGAAAGCATGTGCGTGTGCTTCTGCTTGCTAGGGTACTGCAAACTTGATTTCTGAGGTTGCTGACAGCTTCTGAAAGATTTAGGAACTGTCAGCAGGAAACATTCCCATAGAATCTGTACTGTGAACTTTTTCTGGAAAAACAGCATCATTTAGCAGGTAATATATCTGCAATAAAAATACAGTTATGCAATAATGGCTCATTAATATGGTAAATCATAACATGGTCTTTTCTATTCAATTTAAAAATGAACTTGTGGAAAGAAATAAGTTCCTACTCAGCTAGTTGGTAAACTTGGTTATTTTTGTATATTGTTGTTTCTTAAACTTTAAAATAGCTATTTTATTTGTATGGAGGATAACATTTATGACATTTTATTTCTGCATAAGCAGATTACCATTTGGGTTTAGATTAGTACAATATGATATTTCTCCTTTTTTCTTTCCTTTTTTTTTTTTCTTTTTTTGAATATGCTAGGAACTGCTGGAATACTTTGTTTGGTATGTAACTGCTAATTTATCCTTTATGTCTTTTACGATCTTGTCAGTGCCTCATGTCTTCCGTCGTTTTTCTAATCTAAAATAATCCCAGTGAAATCCTTTGATTGTCTGTTTGGACCTAATCCACTTCTAAAGCAGGAATGTAATGGGCTTTATGGCACTTACTTGGAAGTAATTTATCCAACAGAGTGAATATAGATACTTGTTTTAATAAGAATATGCTTTATGGTAAGTGGGGATGGCTATTTAATTAGCCAAAGGGAAAGTAGTTCATGATACAATCTGTTCCAATCATCTTGGACATTAAACAAAAAGTCAGACAAAGTTATTTGTGTACATGCACTTTATTTGCAGTTGTTTTGTGTAACCTCTTGGTAGAACTTCAGAGAATTATCTGGATAAAAAAAAAAAGTGGATGTGTATTTCTTATTAAAAAAAATGTAAACAGAAGTTTCACTTATTGCTGTCAGTTCTTCAAGTGCATGTATATTAAAGCAGTTGACAGTGGCAGGAGTGCTCAGTTTATCCTGGATAATATGCTCTTTTGACATTTGGTGGTTTACATCTTTCTGGTGTGAAGGCTGATATAGGATGCTATAAAAGCATTATACTCTTCTTTCTAACGTGCCTTGAGCTGCCTACTGCATGGATAAATAAGATGTATTTCTGAAGCATAAGGATTCCCATGCAGTGCTGTAGAAGCTGCTAGGATTTTAGGAGGGATTAGCGAAGCATTTGGGAACTAAATGGGGACATGCTTCCTTGAGTTCTTCTGATTGTATTGAGTACTGGATGTTTACATGACTTTTTGTGTTATAATTTGCTATTAGTAGGAAATGTAGTTATAAACCTATAAACAGCAAAGCAAAGAAGGAATAGTGTGCAGACTTTAAAGCATTCTGCTATTTATGGGTATGACATACTTAGTTGTCAAAATGTACTAACTACAATACTTCATTTACCTGCAAAATTGTCTTTGTTTAAGGAACTAATCCAAAACCTAATTGATTTAAGAACTTGTATGGACTCCAGTGGTCTTTGGATCATGCCTCAAGGAAGGAAGGAAGTCTCATTTATCTAAACAAAGTTGGAGCTATTGCAAACACAAGGCACTGTTGAAAGGTCTCTCTGAATGGGCTCAAGGTGCTTGCTTTAACACAACCAGTGGCTGTAATAGATTTTTTTCAGTTGTTAATTTCTCTTCCCTGAACACCATTTTGCCTGTAGAAAATCTTCCAATGTCTTTTCATTCAAGTGGATCACCAGGATGTCCTGAATAGCTGTTTTCGTATGCAATTTGTCCGTTCACAGGAGCCTATCCAGCATATTGTGTAGAAAGTCTTCATTGTGTGAACAGCCACGGTATTTTCCTACTGTTATGATAACAGATACAGATATCAAACATACTCATTCAAGGGGAATGCCTGTGGCAATAGGAGCAAAGTCCTAGGGCTAAGTTTATTTAACGTAAAGAAAAATACTACGGAAAGGCTTTTCTTATGGCTCTAGTTTCCAACCTCATTTACAGTAAGTTGGAAGAGTTTTTGATATAAGACAGCAGGTAGTGTGTGCTGATGGTTTCCCTTCTCCTCACAAATATGTATCACCAGCTGGTTTATGTGACTCTGCTTGTTCCCATGAAGTCAATAGTAAAACTGAGATATTAAGCAAATACGGCCCATGTACAAACACAAGTAATGTACGTAGCCTGCAAGCTACTTAAAGCCAACAGACTCATGGCTTGCTTCTTGTCACTGCAGGAAGTCAGAGATGAGCAACTATTGGAAGTTGTATGAGTATCTTGAGCAGATCATTTTATTCAGGCTCATAAACAAATAAAAGCATCATGGTAAAGGGGAGAGATCTTTTATTTGGGTCACATTATAATTCATTTCCATATTAAATCAATTTAGCAACTCAGCTCTGGCAAATCACTAGTAGGTTACTCACCACTAACAGAGACTTGTTGCTGTGTCCAGTCCTAGTATGATGCCAGATGTTAATGGGCAGCTCAAGCTCTGTTCAGAGTGACATTTCAAAATTAAAGCAAAAAAAAAAAAAATTACTCTTTATGATATACAAATACTGTCTGCCTCAAAGCCCAGAGGAAAACCTGTCTGAACTTCCTAGACCTGATTGTCTAAGGCCTGTTTTCTGGAAGGTGCTAATTGCCTCCTAAGGGATGCCAAATGCTCTCAAATCCCGTTGAATTCAATGAACTCCAATTGATGTATTTCAGTGAATTCCTGATGAAGTCAGCCCTCTGAGCAGTACAGACTGGAGGACTCTCAGCAGTATTCAGAATCATGTCCTATATGGACAAACAAAACAATGCTAGTACAGTGCCCTGGATGACAACCAGGGAGGTTAATAAATCAAGAACATCAATGAGGAATTGCGTAGCTGCAGTGCTCATTTATGCCTTGGTTCTTTGGACACAGATGCATCTTGCACTGTGAGTAGTCCCATTGATTTTAGATATAGGGAACTATTCAATGTGTACAATTGAATATGCACCTAAGTCCTTGCAAGGCTAATGCCTGAGGGGTTTAATCTAGGCAGACTTAAGAGCACAGATGGGACAGTTGACAAGCTGGCTGCTGTTCTCCCATCACCTAGACAGCTGAGCTTCAAGTGCTGCTCCTCCACCACTGGAGTTAACAGCTTGGAGCCCTTTTTATGGATTTTGATGGTTCGGGTGCTGCTGCAGGGGCAGCTCAGCTGTGTGTGCAGAGGCCAGAGCACATAAACCTGCATGTGATATCGTCAGTGGTAACCTCAGGGTTAAAAGAGCGCTCCCTGTGCAGAGCTCTGAGATGGAACAATGTCTCCAGGGTAGTTATGGACCCTTAAAAAAATAACAGCAAACACTTCTTAGCGCCTCTCTGGAGCTTTTGGGACTTAAACCACTTATCTCATATTGGCAAACTTACCTTTTCAACCTCCCTGTGAAGTTGGTTGTTACGTTATATTGGCAACACTGACCTATTACTGATGTGCAACCACCTCTGCAGAGAAATGGAGTAGCCATTTCTGAGTGACATCGTAACACTCACGAGAAATGACAGGCATACTTTAATGACCATAGATCGTCAGAATATTAGATTTAGATCTTGCACAAAAACCTTTTGCATCTCCTGACACCTGGATCCAATACTGAATCAGAAGGAAGAACATTATCTATGGCATCACTTAAGTAATTCCTGCAGTGGTAAGCTTGCTTGGAGGTCTGCCTTCCAAATACTAACCAGCCCAACCTGTCTTAGCTTTTAAGATCACGGCACAAGGTGGTATGGCTGCAGGCCATAACTCTAATGAAAACCTGGTACAGTGGGTAGATTGTTCCTGGATCTCATTATAGGCAATTGTTCCACTACTTCTGCTGTTTTTAATTCCTAAACCTAATATTTACCTCTGAGCATTCAAAGTTATTTTGAATTTTATCTTGACAAATCACTAAGGGGTCTATTCTTTCAATGCATGCGTTTAACTCTCGTTAATGTTCATATGAGTTATGCACAGAGCTTAGCTCCAGCAGGTTTTTCCAGCAGGGCCTGAGTCTCAGCCCTTATATGGTGTTTCAAAGTTTCTTATGCTTCTGAACAAACATAATATTCTTCAGCCTGAATGGAGCAGAACAGTGCTTCCGCCCACCCTCCGCTGTGACCTTCTGGTCTGCTACACAGATCAGGCCTGCACTGCAGTGGTAAGGAGTCTGCCCCCTTTTCTTTCCCCATTTCCAGCCATGCTTGCTTATGCGTACTGGGAATGCTGAGAGCCTGATTGAGCAAAGAACTCATTCAGGCTCAGCATTACAGAAGCCTTGTGTGAGCTTTTACTGTAGGGAACTTGTCAGTGTGTTTTGTACTGAATCAGGCTCTAAATTATGCCTAACATTCAGTTAACTGGAAAGAAAAATAAGCCTGGGCATGTTGCACACCATTTTGATGTTCTGTGAGCTCTCTGGCAGTCTTTCAGTTATACTTCCTGAAGATGCTTTTGCTTTTTTTCTTCAGATTCTTGACAAAGTGGTACATATCCTGGACTGAGCCCGTGATATCTAGAAACAAACAAACCCTAAAGGAATTAATTTTTAGACACAGGAGCTCAAACATTTAAGAGGATGAGTGTTCTTCATACTGTATTAGCTACTATAGCAGGAGTTGAGAGACTTAGCATAAAGGTTTTGGAAAATTATTATTTCCTAGGGCTTCTGCATCAACACTTTGATACAGTGCAGGTTACTTTATCAAGCACTGACTGAAGCAATCTCAAAGAAAATGCTGGGAATAGAAGGGCCTATTTTGAAACTTAAAAATGCCTCTGCAGGGCAAGGTGCATTCTCCTCTGCCTGGTGAAAGGAAAATAAATCTCTTCATAATAGAGAAGAGCTGTATAAAACAGACCTTGAAATACCAATGTCTGCATTAGAGATCTCTGGTTACTGTCATGAAATAGCCAAATATGTTACTTCTAATGCTGCAGGTAGAGCTGGCTGGGAAACAGAATTTCCATTCTGCCATAGATTTTAATGTTTTCTTTGAGGTTGGAGGAAGGAAGAGGGGAGAATTACCCCCCATTTTTGACAGAAGCCAAAACCACAGGAAGCACAATATATCCGAAATGAACTGTGCTGCAGGGAACACTGAGCTGACTGATGGTGTCTGACATAATTTTGGTCAGTTTTAGTACTGTGAGTTGCAGAGGAGATTCAAAGTGGAGTGAATTCTGTTGGTGCCAGGGCTTCCAGGGCCCCCAGTCCTTCTTATGGTCTGACCTGAGAGCAAGGACTCAAGATCTCCAGACCACCTGGCTCCCAAATTGTGGAGCAGTATGGGAGCCTAGCAGCATGCACAGATATCAGAAATGGAAATCTGAAATCTTTGGGATTCAGTATGATGACAAGATGTCATCCTGCAGACACCTACAAGCTACAGACTGTGGAAGCTATTTTCAGGCTAGGGTACTTGATCCCAAAAGCTCTGGTTTGACTGAGGTTGGCAAGGCTTACAGACAGATAAGAATCCAGTTCTGGGAACTTCAGTAGAAGGACATGCCAGCAGTCCCTCCCAAATTGGGCTTCCCAACAGCTCAGCAGACAGGCTGGCAGGAAGCCAAACATGCCAAAACCTGCCTGACAGGCAGGATTTCATCAAATGTTGGCTGAGATAGAGACTTTAGCAAAAATAAATAGATTTTGATGAACCAGCATTTTCAAAAAGTAACCTTCACTTAGAGAACTCCCAATGAGCTCCAGTTTCCAGCAGTTTGAGATAGTTCAGATGTTGTTGGTTTTAGATCAGCTCTTCTTATAAAATGCAAGCAAACAGCAATTACTAAGTGCAAAACTATGATGTAGTAAGTTATCTGTTTGGGGGGATGCGTTACTAACAGAAAGCGAGTTCCTAAATAAATACTACATATGTTATGTACAGAAGGCCAAGAGTTCTAGGAGTTTGTCTCCTTTCCACTTCCTAGATGGAGCTGTCTGGCTGGTCAGACAGTGAAGGGGTGGGGGAAGTAAATAGCTGCAGCACCAAATGGAAAAATGCTGTTTGATTTACACACACACACACACCCCCCCCAGGGGAAATAGAGCTAACAATGTCATTATCAGTTATAGGTTCTCAATCAGGACTGAACATGGAACATGCTAAACACGCTGCATAGCCCATGTGTGTTTCTCTTGTGGAGGTTTCAGTTTGTCATATGAACAGAACCCACTGCATTTCTAACTCATCTCGTTGTCTTTAGTTTTGGGGCAAAAATGCCTGTGACAGAGCCTGCCACTCATTTGTGCCCTAGTTGTTTTACTGGGATTGCTTTTTGGGCTTGTTTTAACCTGTTACTCTTTGAGCATCTCTTCCGTTTCCTTCCTGCTGTCCAGGTTCCTCTCTCAAGGTGCTTTTTGTCCTAAACCCTTGTGCTGGATTCCCTGAGGGCTTCCCCATTTCCTATGTGTCTCACCAAATTGTGCAGTGATGCAACATGGTCATCATGTTGCCACTGGTTCCAGTAACAGCCTCTTTCTTAACCGTGGACTGACTTTCACTGTTGCACAAGAAAGGTGTTGATTTGTCTGACTTTGTATCAGAAACTCTCATCTTCTTCCATGTCCTAGTATCTAATGTTAAACTACTGCACTAATCCAAAGCGTCATACCTTGCAGACAGGCAGTCCAATATAAAAGTCACACATTTACAAGCTTTCGTGCTGAAGAAAATTAAATAGAAGAGTAACAGCTAATGACCACCTCTGAATAGTGGCCATCATAATGCTTTTTTTTTTAAAATACACTATTTATTTTTGATTTTCCATTCTCTGGGTAACTTTTCACAGAGATGGTATTGTGCTTTTGCCAATGATGAGAGTGGCTTCGATGCTCTCAAATGGCACTTTTACCTTAGAAGGAACGATAACCAAGCCTGTATTTTCACCAATTGGTGGCACCAGCAAACTCTACCTTTGTTGCAATATCTTTGTTTTAAAATAGCGAGCTTATTAGAGGTTGTGGACTCTGCTTCCATTGGAACGATTAACAAGCTCCAACCCAGAATATTTCTGCATGCCTTTTCACCCCCTCAGAGACTGCCTTAGACATCCGCACAGTTATAGCCTGTAAGAAAGACAGTGCTGAAATGTGAATGAATTTTAACATTCTGTGCTATTGGAATTAACATATTATTATTATTATTATTGGATTCCATGCCTTTATTACTTTGATGTCTTTATTTTGATGATAGTTCTTAAAAAAACAGATCCATGAAAACTTCTGGCTTAATACACAGTCATAAAACATATTTAAGGACAGGATGGTGGAAACATGCTTGACTGAGAGCTGTGGGTATTAATATAACTAATTGAAGCCAAGATTACTTCAGTATCCTCTATTTACTGAAACAACTTGAGCTAAGCAATGGTTATATTGCCTTATACTGAAACGGAAACAATTGTCATTGTATATCTCTTTTAGTGTCAGATACAGTTTCATTCTGCCAGTCTGAAATAGCACTGAGCTGCTGTGTTTACAGCAATTCTGGGGAGTAAGGGATAGCAGTGGAAAGATGATCTGATATCAGTACTATTGTCTTTCAAAACTCTTCGGCTCTGGTGGAAGTTGTGAGAAAAAGCACCAGATTCACATATGTTATTAGCAACATGGCAGAAATCGTTTAGGATTCAGCCCATCCCTCAGTGGAGTGCTGAGAGCCCCTCACACCCCAGCCCAGGACGTTAGAGGGTCAGCTGAGCTAGCCCATCACTTCCTGTATCCAGTCTTGCAAAGACAGCTCTGTGCTTAGCTCCATGTCTAGTCTGAGTCCAGGTGACCAGATATATCTCTAAAGATGAGTTGACCTTAGGGACAACCATTGGATTTGAAATAAGACACTAGAGCTTCTCATTTCAAGACCGTAGTCCTCAAGGCGAGGAGGAGGAGGTCTTGCTTAAATTTTCCCCTGTCAAGACAGCAGTAGATGACACTGGTAGCTGAAAAGGTTGTCAGGTGTCAATAACTGTAAAATCCAAATAACAGACTACCCAATACTCTTCTGAAGAGAAGTCTTCAGAGCTAATTTATGGGAATTCTGAAGGATTAACTGACTAACATCAATCATGCACTCTGAGTACAAAATCTGCTATGTTCAACAAGTGCCATGAGCAATTGCATTTGTACGTCTCAAATATGTCTTGGGTACTGGCCAGAAATACAAAAAACCATTATTAGAAACTTCACCTTTCCGAACAGTGTAATTACTGACACCTGGCTCAAGCAGTTAAGACAAAAATGCCCTCAGAACTCTGTTTAGTTATGGGGCTATCACTTGGGCTGTTCTTCCCTTCTCCTCCATATTGCTTCTTTTCTAGCTGAGCATAGCCTACTATGTTTGAGGGTTTTTGTGATTGTTTGCTACCCGATGTATTAAGGTATTACTTCTGTGGGTCTCTAGACTTAGTTCTTTTGCTGGAATCAGAATAGAAGGTCTGAAAGGCGCCCTTCTGAAGTATGTTCCTTCTATGCCAATGTGTGCCCCAGTGGCATTACTTGCCTGATGTTTCCTGTTCCTCACCTTAAAAGAAAAAGGAAGGTGGAATGGTCTGTGTCCTCTGCAATCACAACCTTTTCTAAATGCTTTGGTATATTATTGTAACTTGCCTTTTTCCCCTCTTAAAAGTCTCTTCTGTACTACATTATAAATACCAATAAAATGTTAGTAGAAAAAAAAACCCACATAAAATGCATGTTATTTGTTTTAGAAGTCTATGAGATACAGTGAGTGTAGGAGACTGGAATTTTTTACAAGGGAGAGTATTATTTTCACTTTTTAATTTTGCATTGACCAATATTTTTACTTTGGGTAAAATAAAAACATACATTTTCCTGAGCCTTTACCAAGATAAATTTTCTGAACATTAGGCATTCCAGGATATACAGCCAACTCCTCCTGAGAGGCCAACGGATAGATCCGTTTGCTTTGGGATATGTTTTTCTCCCTCTCATCTATTGGCTCTTGCCTGTGGCAGCAATGCAAAGTATCATGGACAAAGCATATGAAAACTTTAAAATGGACTGGTCCTTGCCACCTTCTTGTCTCTCCTGTCCTATCATGGTTTGGGTCAAGAATTGTGGCCAAGAGGCAATATTGACCATTCTACTCTTCATATACTGGGGAGAAGGCAAGCAAAACAAGTATTTGGGGTGCAGTTGTTGCACATGCCCTAGGGTGGCAGAGACAACAAGGCACTGTGATAGGGTGAGGAATGCCAGCCGATCAGCTTGGCCACCTCTTTTCATTCCTGGCAATGAGTCATTGTAACCATGTAGTTAAATGAAGTCATCTGCTGCCTCTCATCCAAGCCATATTATTAATACATCTTATAACCACCCAGTCACTGCTCATTATTCCCCAGTATTCTCAGATGCTTCTCTCTTATTTTGCCAGAAGTACCTGGGCCATTCACAGAGCACTAGGGATGCCTAGTAGGCTGGTTGTCTTGTGAAGATGTGGCTAGTGTGCCTTCTGATTCTCAGTGCAATCTTTGAACAGGTCATTTATGAATGAGACGTGTTCCTGTGCATTTAAAATAAAAAATAAAAAAAAAATTACTTCAATTTCTACCTTGAGTCATATATTTAAAAGTTATAAATACAAGTGCTTTCATATGTTACTGTGTGCCAGTTGGATGGCACTGTAGGGGAAAACTGTATCCTCTCTCTTGGAATTTTGAAGGCATTGGTATTGCTTAGCCCTGCAGTTCTCATACTTAAAAGACGCAAACAAGAAAAATCCTCTTACCCAAACAGGTTTTTATTGCTGTTAACATACTGTTACACCATATGCATAGATAGAGCCTTTTGCCCAAGGACCTCTCAGTGCCTTAGAAAAACATACTAGTGAGTTGGTGAGCATTCCCACTCTAAGACACGTAAGTCCTTATACCCCTCTTGCAGAAGTTTGCACAGAAAAATTAAAAGTTAATTTCATCAGGCTGAAAAAGAGTAAGGTAGGAGCAGAGCAATCTGATTTTCATTGTAGCCTTTTAGGTAGCAAGGACATGTGCAAATAATCTGTAAACCTTCCTCAGATGATCTTCCACTGGCAGTGTGGTCTTCTTGAAGGACTCTTCAAATTCTTCCTTCTTTTACTGATAGCAGCAGACCAATTTTCCCCTTATAGACAAGCAGCTTTAATCTTTGTTTAAACTTTTACTGGAAAGCTGAATTTTGCTCTACTAGGGAAGCAAGGATTTAAGCATCTTATTAATTTTGCCAAAATTAATTACAACCCTTTCTTATTTGTTCATAAAAATGAGGGCTTTGTAGAATGCTTTGCGACTGCCGTTGCATTTAGGTCGTGAAACTTGCTGGTGTTATTGAAATCTGTTTGTAGTGTTGAACAGTGCATACCTTGTCTAATTGCAAGCTGCTGAGGAAATGTGCTTTGATTTGCTCTTGTAACTGCATTTCACAAACTGTTCAAAGACTGAGTCCCTGCAACTCAGCCCCAGTGTGTTGATTAAGATGTACCTGTCTTAACCTTCCGTATCCTGTATGGCCAGGGTTTTGCACATGTTCTCCCAGGGAGGTATGTTGTAGTCTGGGAAATTCTCTGTAGATTTTGGTTAATAATGTTCCTTACCGTAGCTATATATTCTAGTGAATTGGTTACAGATGCTAACATTGACTGTATCACTGTTGGTTTCAGAGTTTGTCCATTTTGAGATTAACAGGACAGTTTCTATTTTGAGTTACTTTTTTCAGGCTCCTTCCAAACTCAAGCAAATCTGTCTGCTTTGATTTCACTTGTTTTGTATTATGTTTTCTTTTCTTTGAAATTCTACAAACCATGGACTTACTAATTTTTAATAAATATGATACTCTGGAGTGTGAACGAAAGGCCTAGATGTCCTCTCCGCACAGACTGCAGCCGATTTTTTTGATTCTGCTTTACAAAACTTGACACTAGAGCATATGGAAACTTTATAGGAATTTTATAGAAGAGATTACTATTTTGGCAACTATTTTTCTGTTATGGATATTGAAAAATATTATTTGGGAATTGACAGTTAAGTGTTTTTCAAAATATTGTGGCACTCATTTTTATATTCTTGTAGCTGAAGTCGTAAGGTGACTATCAGCTTTCCTACCAGATCAAGTCAAGTCTGTAGTGCAGTGCAAGTGTTGAGTTTTTCTGTATGGTATAGCTAGGGAAGTCTTCATGCGTGTGAGAAATAGAGTCTTCATGATAGGCTTAAGTATCAGCATCTGCAGCATTTGGAGGAGTGGAGTGTTTCTCACAGCCAAAAGAGTACAAAGGAGCATCCGAATTATAGTCCATGTAGCAACATAACCACTTTCTCCATTGTGAATATATCATCATTTGGTGACAGCAGATAGTTTAACGTTTACCTGCTATTAGCTGATTACTGATTCTGCTGTGTTAACCTGGCCTGCTTGGCAAATTGAAATAAATATAATCAAAACAAAGAAACAGAGCTGTCTGCGTTCTGGAAAGGACTTTAGATTTGTCTCTGACAGTGATTCATGGCAGACACTTGAGATAACAAGTTGTCTACATTTATCCTACATTACGAAGGTGTGGGATGGCTTTTCTCCCTTACACTATTCAATGTCTTGGTAATACGTAATATTCTAAAACTGATTTAAGTTTGGAAGGAAAGATTTTAGTGTTCCTTCAATTTTTTTTTTCCAAAACTCAGCTCTGATAGCTCTAGATATATAGATATTTATTTATTTATTTATGTTTTTTATTGTTGTTGTCAGTTTTGTATCTTGAGAAGTTTTTTCTCATTTATTTCCAGTGGCTATAAATGGTACAAAATGTTTTGAATTCCTCAACCTTTAACTTGATGGAAGCTTTTTTGGTTCTTGATCATGACAGAAAAAACATGATTTACCTTCTCTGTGCCATTCATTAGCATGCTTCCAATATGTCCCACACTTGTTCATCTCCCTTCTAGGGGGAATAATTTTAGAATTTTCAGAGTGTTCAAACAGTCTAATTGTTATTCACTATATCTCATTAGTCACCTAACAATTTTTTTCACTATTTTCTGGCAGTTGTAGATTTTGCTGGGGTTTCAGTGCATTTTTTGGGTTCTCCTCTGTAAAGGTGCACGTTTTCTATTTTGATATACATTACTTTACAATTGTCAACACTTCTTGTCCATTCACATAGGTGCTTGTGATGTCTCACCATATCATCATAGTCCTCCTCTGTCTCGAGTTAAATACCTTTATGTAGCCTGCAGATGCTGTCATCTCACTGCTCCTGGACCTCCAAAGGCATGACAATGAAATAATCAGAGGTGTAGTACAGAACATGAGGCCTCCAGTAGTTAGCCTTTTGCTGTACAGAAAATTAACCTGAATTCTCTACTCAACTTTGTTACACAAAATTTTACGCCAGCGTATATATCTTCTTAACCACTTGGCTTCCTTAGTAGCTTCTCCTGAAGCAGCTTGTCACCGGCCCTTTCTGACTGGCGTTACCTTGTGTCAAGCAACTCTCCTTACCTCCTGTGATACTGACACAGACATGATGAATCACAAGAGATTAAGTGAGGCATAGTTTCCTATTACTTGAAGCAGTTTACCAAATTCAGATGGTCAGACATATGATGGATGATACAAGACTGTAATTCCTTGATCATTCTGAGATGTCTTTATGCATTGAAGGGACAACACTCACTTGACCCGACTCCTTTGGAACAGTACCTTTCTCAAGTAAGAGCTTGCCTTTTGCCAGCAGCATAGCCAATTTATACTTAAGACCTTTTGAACTCTTGGTGTAATGTCGTCATCTGTACCTGATGACTCATTGTTTTTATAATTATCAGTTTGCTCAAGAACCTTTTCCCCGACACCTCAGTTGCCCAAGGTATATCATCTTTATTAGCAAAGAGGAGGGAGCTTGGATCCTGGTTCCCACCTACAAACCTCTCTTAAATGACTGGGAACATTAGGCTTTAAAGCATGCCCTGAAGGTCATTATATTTTCTAATGAAACAAATTTAGGTATATGGAAATCTACCACAAGTAGCATTACTTTTCCCCTCAAATTCTATAATAGGTCCTTTTTGTTAGCTTAGTGAAAGTACAGCAGCATATCTAGTCTTTTTTTCCTAAGCTTTTCTCAATTTTCCAATTTATATGGTAAGTAAATTGGTAACTGGACTAAAAAAAAAAAAAAAAATCTGTAGATAGGCTCCAGATTTGCTCTCATTTGTCACCAAATTTTTCAACCAAATTTTGGTTGAAAAATCACGGTGTTCCCACATAAAATGTTATATTGAAGTAACAAAGAGTTCACGTTTCACTCCATTTTCATCCTACACTTCCTTTAAATTCTTCCTTTTATGTTTAACTTTCTTCTTATGTATGTGTTGAATATTTATTCCAGTATTTGCCATCTGTGAAATTCTTTGCACGAATCTTAAAAAATAAAGTGAAAAATACCCTAGTGAATGGGATTTGAAAAGTGCAAAGCTTACAATCCAGAGAGCGCAGTATATAGCACCATTAAGAATAACAAGAAGAAGAATTCTCTGATGGGGACTCTAATAAGTGCAGTCGCGTGCTGTAATAAAGAGCACATGAAAATGGATGTGGTATAACAAAATTATTCATAAAGAGAAACGCGAAAGGTTGTCATGCTGAGTGGTTACATGCAGTTATATGAAGTACTAACAAGGTTATCACTGGAAGCTGAGTGCTGGGGTGCTCACAGATGTTTTCTAACTAGTCTGGAGAGGAAACTGCTTTTTATCTTGGAGGATATAGACAAGGCAGGAGTTGAAGGCGTGCTAAATCTTTCTACTGATTGTTAATAATTCAGAGCCAAATGGCAATAATGGCTCATGTAGGTCAGCGTAACAAACAAAGCAACTTCAAGATGTTTGATGGAAGATTTTCAGGCTAAATGCTTTACTGCTGCTCTCTCCTGGATTCTTTTTGATACAATATTATCATATTCTCACTCTGTGCTTTATAAATAAGCAACAAAATGTGTGCGTGTGTGTGCACATGCACACAAGTGTTAATGAAATATAGCAAAAAACCTGAAACTCATCAAAAAGGTTTACTGTGGAGGCAAGAAGCTCTTGCTAAGCAGCTACTGTAGTATTAGAAAAACAGAGGCTGAAGTTCTGCTCACATTCCAGAAGTACAAAATTTCTAGGAAGTGCAGTAATTCAGAGTTGGCTAAGTGTTGTTCCAGCAACTCACTGAGCTAGAACGTCATTTACCCGCAACATCAATACGGCCTGAGTTTTATACCATCATTTAAACAGCAACAGATTTACAGCATGGGCTCAAGATATGACTGTAACACAATCAATAGACAAATGTTTTAGCAAAGGGCAGTTGCTGCTGTTTTCACTGCTGTGTGTTTGTGTGCATAGCAGAGTCACACAAATGTGTTTTAAATTCGGCTCATAGGAAGGAGTTTTAAGCTCAGGGATTTAAAGCATTCAGACTTCTTCAGACCAAAATCATATCAAGACATGGCTAGGAGTATCAGTGGCCATGTCTAGAGCCAATAAAAATCTGTGAAAGTGTTTTTCTACTGAAATTGGCCTTTGGGGATTTTCCTTTAAGATTACATTTTAATTGAAGTAGGGAGCCAGTTCTGCATGTGGTGGAAGTAAGAAGGCCGCTAACATCAGAGTTTCTCACAGAGCCCTGCAGATTTTACCAGGTTAGTTAGGACATTTCTATTGCACTTACCCTTCAAACTGGAATGATGAAACACTCTGTGCTGTTTCATCAGTGCCTCTCATCTTCAGAAGTTGATTTTAGGCAAGCTATTAGTGGTCGTGGTGCTCAGCTGGGATAGTAGCTATTTGCTTTCAGATTTCCAGTATTTACGTCGGGCATCATAAGCATTTTGTCACCTCTTAACATCCTGGATTTAAAAATACATATATAGAAACAGGAAGAAGGGTGAAAGCTGAAAGGATGGACAGTCTCTGTGGCTTGCAACAGAAAACGGTCCATGTAAATATCAAGCATAAAAATTATAACTTGGAGCATTTACCTCCAGAAGTTACAACGTGCTAAATACCTTTGATCCACACACTTCCATCATTAAAGTTACTAAATAGGTTTTTCTTCATATATATGCCTTTTACCCTGCATTTATGGGCTTAGAATACTAACCTAGAAATAAAGACTTACATTGATTTTTATTTTTAAATTAATATAAGCTGTAGTACTCAAAGCCTATTTCATGAGAGGCAGGTTGTCTTTTCCTTTTATTTTTTTTTTCCCCAGATTAGCTGTCTAGAAACAGAGACAGAAATAGAAATCATTAAGTAAACTTAAGAATTAACGTGTTCTTCCCTCACCTTAAAGAACTGCAAAGAACTGTTTTTATATGAAATAGAGGGTAAATTAATTTGATTTGCTTCTCCGTGGAGAGAGTTTGTGCATGCGGTTTGAGAGGAGCAGACAATACCAGGAAGGTGATTTAAGCTGATGTATTTTAGTCTACCTTTAGGACTGGCTGAAGGAACACACGCATGATCTGTTTCTATTGTTCAGCTGACAAGTATAACTTGTTAAGTTATAGGAGCGCAATCACTTTTAAGCATGAGCCTATATACTAAGATATTAATCTGAGGCCTTTTCTAATTGTCAACAGTAATTAGTTTATTCATGTGGTAAAGGTATCGCTTGCTGACGTAGGACAAAAGGTTAATGAATAAGCAATGCCAAAAACCAAAACCACGCGTTGCATTCGGAAATGTTTCTGCAATAGTGTGTCATTGTTAGGGTGAGGAAATGTCACGTGCACCTTCAGACTATTTATACTGCCTAAAATCAATTTTGAAAAATGTAAGCACTGGCCACGGTGGGGCCCTAGCAAGGATTTGAAATAAACCTCCCAGGAGGAGGATGTAATTATTTTCTCTTAATATCTGAAATATCAGGTTTAAAGGGAGAAGGTAAAAGCATTCATTCAGCACAAGTGCCTCAGTGTGTTTATTGAATGGAATCACACAGCCTGGAGGCTAGCGCTGTGCTTCCTCACATGCCTGCTATCCCACTAATTTTGCTGGGATTAGAGGAAGTGTAAATGAGCGCAGAATTTAGCCACGGGATTCTAAATCCACTTTGGCTGAGAAACCACACACGGGCATGTGTACACCCACATGCACAGACACACATGGTCCACCTCGCGCCCCTGCAGGTGGAGGTTGCTCTGGTATGCTTGTGGGGTGGGGTCCCTATGGCAGGAATGCCAAAAATCTTTTTAATCTTATTCACCTCACAGAAGTTACAGCCAGCCTTGACAGTGGTGTTTTTGTCTTTGAAATGTATTACTATTTTAAAAAGTAGCCCGATGCACTTAGTTCAAGAGAGCTGCACTGCCCTGGTACTTTTCATTGCGTTTGTGAGCTCCCACCTGTCGACCAGCTTGATCATGTTCAAGTGAGACATTCACATACCAGCTTCTTTGAGCAGCAGCGTATGGGCATGGGGAGCTGAACAGGAAGAACCTGTAACCTTTTTTGCATTGCTGAAAGATAACTGTGTGTCCTTCATTCAGGAAAATACACTCACAGAGACTGCTGTTGATGATGCATTCTTTCCAACTAGAGAGACATGCACAGCTGAACCCTCAGCATTTGGGTGTGAAATCAAAGTGGAAGTCCCAACCAGAGAGGTTCTTTGGCTGCTCTAGAGCTCTGTGAGGGCTAAAAGTAGAAGGTCAGAGTGAGACTTCTGGTTTTAAGAGGTATCATAATGTCTTGTCTTATATTGATAAGTACTTTATCTTGCAAGAAAATCTCTTGCCAGCTCTAATGAGGATTGGCAAACGTAGGGTCTGGGCATCTGTGTGATGTTAGGGCCATGTACAAAACTAGAGTCAGGGTCTCAATTCAAATTTCAGACATATCCAGGTGACTGGAATTCAGACACCATGTTTTACTCTGGGCCCATCTCTGATTTTTACTCAGATATAGTAGGAGCAGAACAAAACAAGCCAGGTCTGTCCAAGAGAGAGATTTAAAAGCAAAGATGTGAGATCTACAGGAAGGATTGCTGCTATCTCTGGGCCATATTGTGTCATTGATTTTTTTTTTTTTTTTAGGCTGATCTCTTAACTGATTCCAATTGGGACTTAGACTTAAAAATTGATGATACAGTATGGCCCTACGTGATGAAGAGTAACAGCTCAGGTTTGCTTTTAGCTCCAGTGATGTAAATCCTGAGTCACTCCACTCAGCTGGAGTTAGAGCACTGGAGCTGCAAGAACTCGGAGCCCGTTACTGTGGGGTAAGGGAGGGTGTGCACCCACAGCTCATCAGCTGCTTCAGAGGACTGGCCCATCTGCACCCTCTCTCCTCTCTGCTAATCAGATAATTCAAGGCAGCTTACCTCTCTATGACAGAAAGATAAACAACCTTGAAGTAACCACAGGATGAAAGCATGCACACAGGTAATTACCAGAGAGCAGCTGATGCACTGTAAGTTCACACCCTGTGTTACCCTGTGGTAACTTGTTTGTAGGCTGGTTCTCTCTGAGCGCAGTACTGGAGAGCAGGCTGCAGCCCTTTATATCATCCTAATGACTGCTGCTCAAAAAATATTTGCAGCCTGTTAAGCTCTTTCAAGAAAAAAGAAAAGAGATGGACTTAAAAAAAAAAAAAAAAGGTGTCTTTTTGGATATTTTCCTTATGTTTTGAAGTGAGGCCAGCCTGACATTTCTTACTAGTTAGTATCTAACAGTACTTAAATGTAGTCCAGTTGCTACCCTTAAAATTCCAGCTTCTGTCTGCTAGAATTTGTTACAGCTGTCGATAAGCAGATCACAGTAATAATTACAGTGGTGCCTGCTGACACCTCTGTGCTCAATGTCTGTCATTATTTTTATTATAAATCTACATTTATTAGGAGATGTAACCTGGACAGAGAACCTGCTCTTTAAGATGAATTTACCCATATAATTATAAACTATTGCTTTTTTTAAAAAAATCTAGTTATTTTTGCATTTATAAAATGCCAAAAAAGTTAGTGCTTAAGAATGGCTTATAATGTAAGAAAGCTTTTTATTATTTTTTATTTGATCATTTAAAAACCCCATTGTTTGCCAGAAGTCCACTCAGACCAACAATGAAACAAGTTAACACCTCAGGTGCTGGGACATAACAAACTACAAAATGGCCCCAAACATATGTTCTTTCCAGAAGCCCACAAAGCTTGACAAACGCGTGGAAATATTGCTTGGGAACATATTGTGCTATTGGAGACAGCAAAACCCACAAACCAGAGAACTAACTTCTCCCTTCAAATATAACCATGCAACTCAATTAACTACATTCTGATTAATGCTATAATTTGGCCCAGAAAATTTAGGGCAAAGGCTAAACCTATTGGTTAACACACAACTGCACTGAGCTATTGCATGAGTCTCAACCCTCTTTTTTGTCTTACAAATCATTGGCCCTGAAATACCTATTAAAGGCATAAATGGGTAATTTATAGATGAAGGGCCAAATTCACCAGTGCTGGGTCTGGAAGATATAAGTAACGCTTTCTTGTTTCAGCATGCTTCGTTGCACTCTGCCTTCCTTTGGTGTTTTCTGATGATGGAAGGAGATTAATTTAATTTGTGGTTGGGATTTCATATGAGCCTTGCTGTTAGTGGCTGCTGAATCAGTGCATTCCTCTATTGCTCTGGCTGTTGACTGCTTGGCTGTCTAGCACACATTTTGGTCAGCTGTGGTACTTTTGTTCCCCTGCTGCCACTGCTGAACAGGGCACTGGGCTTTGGGATAGAATGGTAGAAGTTGACATAGTTTTGGTTTGAATTTGTTATGGAATTTTAGCTTAAAGTTAAATTTGTTTCTTCTGATCAGTACTACTTGAGTGACTGCCAGTCTGCATCTTCTAATCAAAACATCATAATATTGCTTTAACAGATATATTTGTTTGGTGTAATAATAAAGCACCAATTGTTGATCAGGAAAAAAGTTTGCTCTAGGAACTAAACTATGTTTTGATTGGGATATATTGGAATATTTATGGAAAAATTCCTTTGACCAAAAAAATTATAATAAACTACATGCTACGTTAAACCTTAAAAAAATGGACCTGCTTTATGTTGCTTCCAAAAAGCAGATCATACTTCAACAGTATCTGGTCAATGCTGATGGCTAAACGGGCACTGTACTTAAAATACAGGGGAGCCTTGAGGCAGGAAATTATATTCATTTATAGGAACTGGTGCTTCATTAGGAAATCATAGCTGTGAACCAAGATTTTACTAGTTCTTGTAATGTAAAAATCTGATTACTTTGATTCTGTTCATTGGCGAACTTTTCAACTGGAGGCTTTAGCAATAAATTTGGACAAAACAGAGACTGTACAATTTCAAAGCCACTCCAGGAAAAAAATGCACCTCTGGTGTTTTATATTAAAATTTATACCATCTATCATTCTAATAGATTTTTCTCTATGATTTGTCCATCATATCATGAGAACAAAATGCTATCTTTTCTCCTTGATATTGCACTTTTCAGAAGAGCAATCCCTTTTCTAGTTCTTTCCTTTGAAGTAGCTCATAGCATGAGAGGTCCAGCATCAAGAGTAATTAGACTAAACCATGCAGAAATCCCAATGGAAGTCAGCAGGTAAGGAAAGCATTAACTGCTTAAAAACTGAAAACAAATCAAAATGTTTTAGAGGACAAGGAGGGTGAATGAATCCTTTTTACATATACAAAAGCAAACAGGATATTTTTTTTTCATATCATGTACTCTTATATTATTAATTAGAAAAAAAATTAGCATACTGGGATTAATTTTCTGGAACCCATGAAAACCTGTCCTTAGAGGGAGTAATAAGATTACTATAATAATTGCCATGCTGCAGGGATGTTACAGAGCAGCAAGTTACATGCAGTTTCAGTATATGCATATATTTATATGGACTTCTTCTCCAAATTAGGAAGAGACTTTATACCAGGATATGGTCCTTACCTTTCTGCAGGCCATTGCTTTTTGGTGTTACCCATAAACTTTTAATTGACTTTAGAAATCAAGTTTATGGAGTAGTTTGTTGAGGTTTCTTTAAGTATGTTGTATGTAGCACTTTTTCTCAACTAGTGGTCTTTCAAAGAACCAACAAATAACAGAGGAATGGGCCTACTGCTGGTCTGTAAGGAGAGATGCTATATTTTTGTCAGCTCCATGAGGAGATACCTGTGCCATGTTTCCAGTTGCTTAACTGCATTATAAAAAAGAAGTAATATAAACATATCCTCCCATTAATTCTGTACTTTTAAAACTGTTCTGTTGTGGATGAAAAGGAAGCTGCCCATAGAAGCATGTTTTGCAGCGTAAACTTCGGTATAGCACTTAAGAACCTCGAACTAACCTGTGAATGTATCCATCATTTCAAGTTATTATATGGGCACAGCTTAGCTCACTAAAATTAGGTACTCTCAGTTGCACATTAGTAAGATGCCTGAAAATCCTAAATAGCGTGTGAATAGCTCAGTTCAGGGCAACCCATATGAAGAGAGACTATCCAGATAGTGAACTTGAACCTTTTACTTATATCTGACAGAGTATGCAGAGCTGTATATATTCTAGTCTCCATTTTAGAGGGATATATAAGGTAGCAGTAGTATAAGTACCTTGTACAGTCTGTCTCCATCATGTTCTTTTTAGCCCCAGTATGTTGTTATTCATTATCTTAGATGAGAACAATAATTATGCTTTAGTGAAATTTGCAAAATAAAATGCCAGCCAGACTGGGACTATTTATCAGACCACATAGTTATATTTTAGATTTTTTTTTTGTACTTGCAAATAATTCAAACCAATGTCTTTGTATTTCTGTGTGTGTGTTTTATTTTTTAAATAGAAGAAAAATAAAACAAAGAATTTGAGAGCTATAAGAATGATTAGACCTCTTGTAAAAGGTTTCTTAGTGCTGCTGCTGACCTTCTCAGTCTGTTCTGCTTTGCTTTGGTATGTTTAACTGCCCCGGGAGGTCATTATCAGACAGTGCTGACTGTTTTGTCAGGTCTTATTGTTTAATTAGATCACAGTTTATGTCAAAATTCTAAAATTCTTTTGGCACATGCCAAAATTTTCACAGTTTTTACTTTTTAAGATGAAATATTTCTCAAACAATAAGCAGCAGCTACAAGGGAGTAGACAAATTTATTTAATATTTACAGTGTGCATTTAAAAATTTGTGCCTTGGGTTAAATTCATTGAAATGTGACATCTTATTTTTAAGAGTATCCTATGGGTAATCCCTTGAAACTTGTATTGACATTAATAGAAGCCTTAAGAAATAGGCCTGCCAAGGCTCACATTATCTATAGGAAAGCTGATTTTTTTTTTCTACTGATCTTGCCTCCATTCATCTGAAGTGGTATAAGATTGTGTTAACAAACCCTCATCTACAGAATTAGAAAATTATGTTTTTGATATGTCTTTCTTGCCCTTGAAATTATACGCCTGGAGTATGCAATCTGTGATGTACCATGTTCCACTAATGGTAAGATAATTGGTACAAATTTCTAGGCTAGAGGTAAATGCCAAACTGCCGTACCACAGATTTGTTGCTCGCATGATCTACTTGTTTCTGAATAAGGCAACCTACCTATCTTTACCATATTTAATTAGAACCTATTATAAAAATTAGTAGAAAAAAAGAGATGTATTACTCATTCCTCAGCATTCTATTCAAGAATAAGTTTTTAGTTGTCATATTCTCATTCTTGTGCAGAGCCAAATCAATTAGTGCCTTTGGAAAGATGCAGTGCCCAAACTGAGCCAAAAGTGATGACATTCAAAGGATCAAAACATTAAATGACCTCATGCGGGTCCCACGTTCTGGAAAATGTAGCTGCTTTTTCCAGCTTTCTCAAAGGGCCTGATAAAAAGTATGATCTCTCTCAAGATACTTGGTGTCTTTCAGCAAAATAAACCCAAAAGGCCCAAATCGCCCTCACAATAAGCTGATTAGTAAGGTTAATCTGTGTCTTGATGTTTCAGTGTATGAGGCAGGAAATCATACAAGTTTTGGGGGGTAATTTATTTCTCTAGAGCTTTCACCCTCAGATATTGCAGTATCACTATTCTCCAAGCATCTCTGAATGTTTATGGTGAATGACCCTGCTGCCAGGGATTGCCATGAGCACCGTAGAATATCAGTGCCCAGGCATTTGGTAGAGCAAGGTCTGTGCTGCACCTTCAGAGCAAGCACCATCATTACCAGGTGTAACACAGGGAGCTGAATCACTCGGAGACAGATAAATGGCAAATGTAGATGCCAGGCAGCAACAAATGGTAAAGTATGTAAGGAAGGGACTAATTACTGCTGCGGCTGTGACTAAAGCCCATGAGTAGGGCACATATAAAATAAAGCTGCCCCAAGCAGACTGGGGCTCCTCTGGAGTGACTCTGGGGAGGGAGAATTGACTTGAGAACCTTAGTGTTTCCTATCTTGTCTTCCCTGAAAGGAAAATGGCAAAAAGTAGTAACTCTTATACCAGGGAGAGGCCCAAAGGTGACCATGTGCTAATCTGTGCTTTGGGATTGGCTTTGATGTTTCCAGCACCCATGAAAGCTGAGAGCCTTCATCATGAAGGCAGCAGAGCGAACAGGGCTGCTGGCAAGCAGAGTCTGAGAGGACGCTGTACAGAACAGGTAACCAGAAATATGTTGTAGCCATCTTAATAAGGCATATTCACAATCACAAACAAGACCTAAACCTACCTGAAACCCAAAGGGAGAATCAGCCCAAGTGTGAAGTTGGCTACATTTTTTGCCCCCTGTATTTGGCCAGTGCAGGGAGCGTGTGGGCAAGCCAAACCTCCCCTGCAAGCAGCCTAGGTTCAGTCACTCATTCAGTATGCTCAAGGCCTGTCCACATCACTCATTTTCTGGCAAATTGCTCCCAGGTATCTGCCTACCTTAACTAATGCTGCCCTGCTGTATCAGAAATGGGCTGGTTTCTAGCCTGGTGCTAAGCCTTGCTTCTCCAGGCAGTCATGCACTGGCTCAGTCCTGCCTCCTGTAACATTTAACCTTCCCTGTGCTGGAGAAAATTTGCAGCCCTCTACTGTCTGGATAGAGACTAGCAGATAAAGAAATTTTATCAGCAGTCCCTGTGGGTCTGCATTCAGCATTTTTTCTGTCTGGCCATTTGTCATTAGCTCTTCTCTATTATCTGACACCCTCTGGTAGCTTTTCATAACTGCCCCAGTTGCAGGCCTCCCCTCAAGTACGTTTCTAAGAGGTATATCAAGCATTTTGTCTCACCAACGTATTTGTGGTCTCTAGTGTATGCTCTTATTGACAAATTCCCTAATTGCCCAGCTTCTATGTGACACATAAAAGCCGTCTCAGAAGGTATCCTCAATTTATTATGTTGATTTGTAGGAGCTAGAGAGAAAGCAGAAAGAAGCCTTTCACCCTCATAGCTCTATAGAGAAGATCATCATGTTAACTCTGCATAGTTGGGGACAGGGCCAACTCTCTGAGGATAAGCATGTCCCATGCTTTCCCGTACCTCAAAGCATGAGGAAAAACAGATCTACCCCGTGTGTGAAACGGTATTTGAAAAAACCATTCAAGAACGTGAACTGTTTCTGCAGGATCGTTGCTATAATCTGTAATATTAGTGTCTCATTCACAGACAGGAGGATAATGCCCTTCAACACCACATCTTATAGGTTTAGAATAAAATTTAGCTTAAATTTAAGCCCAGCTCTTGACTCATAAAGAACTATTTCTTTCACATATGATTAATCTGCCTTTTTTCTCCTTCTAGACTGTTCTGCTGAGCTCATGTTAAGGTTTTCTGTTTCCAATATTATTTTATTACAAATATTATGTGAGGGATAAATATTTATATTGTGTTGCATGTGTGTAACATAAGGAAATCTCTGCCCTGAGGTACTGGCAGTCAAATACAGAAACAGCTACTGTAGAATGTGAGGAATCGGATTTATTTTTATTTTTTTGTAGATAAAAGCACATGTGATTAATAAAAAAAAATCCCTTAAATTTCCAAATTTATTTTGACAGAGTTTTTGAAAATGGAATTGATAAAATTATGGTGTGTGACAATATTTATACTCAGAATCAATGCGTATAGTAGTACGTTTCAGGGTGAGTTCATAAGGCTGCAACAACTTTGTAGCAGATACTCCAGTACCGCACGGCTGCTTCACTGATTTCTTTCCTGCAGAACAGCATTGACAGGAAAACGGATGCTGTTTGTGATATTAAAAGAGCATATTGTGTACAGATATTTGTAAACAAAGTGCACTATAAAATTATTAGTACTTATTCAGTTATTAAATACCTCTCAATTAGCGTTTACTGTTAGAACCCTAGTGCTGAAATGCTGTATTTGATAGGAGCAATGTGCAATTATGATTCCCTCGTAGTTGTCCCTAAACTCTTTTCAGAGAATTAGCTCACTGCAGCTCTCCCCACCAGCAACTGATTCTCTAAATATCTGTGAATTCGTTGTGTCTACCACACAACCTCTTATTGCCCAGAGCCCTTTCTAGGCACAAATAACACCCTCCAAAAGCATTATTATGATGTTCCAGAACTGCTTATGGTATTTTGAGCCTTCCCAAAAAGTCATGTTTTAAAGGTCACTCTTAGCATGTTTTCTGGCATTGTCATCAGAAAGGGGCTGCGTTTAAGGTGCAGGCATTAGTATAGTGACTTGCTGATGTGAATGTACCCACAGTGTTTGTAGTGAGTGATAGAATGTCACAGCACCATTTTTACTTTGAGGACTACTACTGTGCCCACTTTTATGGACAGCAGATTGCTTTCTGACAGTGTTATGGGAGCCACTTCCTGAGGTAGAAGCCAGATGCAACCAAACCTCTACTCAGGGAGGTTCTACAGAGCCTCTGCGTGGGCAGCTGCTGAGCCCCGCGTGATAGGCCAGGGTCCTGCTGAGAAACCTGTGTTGAATTTGAACTGCTTTGGCCTGCATGTGGAGTGATAAATTACTTCCTTAGTTTTTTTCTAAAATGTGCTATAATATGTGATGTGTATACCTCTCTCCAGCAAGTAAGAGGCTATTTATGCTGATGGTAAGTGGGTAGAAAAGGTGCTGTGCCATATTGCTCTTTAACTTTGAGTCTCATCAAATGAGATGATCATACTTCCTTTTCTATGCTGAAAGTAATTTTGGCAAGCTCTGTTTCTGACTGGTTAACATTTTTGGGGTTTTTTTTTATGCTGGTGAAAAAAAATGGATTGCTTTCACTAGGTTCAAAATGGTGTCGTCTCATTCTAGAAAATAACTTGTTTGGGGAATCTACTGTTTGTTTTATTTTGTTTTTTTTTTCCTGACTGAAAGTGGTTGAGCATGGAAATGTTGGGGTACCCTTTTCCCAACTTTCCTTTGGCTGAAGATGGACCTATCATTTCTGTGCAGCTGCCATAATGGGCTCTCTATTTATACTTTAGCAGACTCCTTTGTCTTAGAACACCATCCTGATATAAAGACTCAGTAACTTAGCTACTAATGACATAAATAATCTTTTTTTTCAACAGAAAATGCCTTCTCATTTTTCTACGGAAACTGTCTTTTCTGTGTAGCGTAACTTTCTTTCTACATGGTTTCTGGTCTAAGATTTTGATATCAGTCCATTTTTCCTGGACCTGTCTCAGAAAACAGCATGCAAGTTGAAATTTAGTTTTTAAATTTAACTTCTCCCTCTTGGAACAACTTCACTAAAGTCAGTCTCACTTTTTATAGCCTCAGTAACTGTTTCTGGACTTTCAAAGTCAATTCAGCTCTAAGCTGAAGTAATTGTGGCACATGCTATAAACCATAAGCACTGTAAACTCAGCATGGACTGCTATATCACCATCTTGAAAGCATATCAGTCTCCTTTTACTCTAATTTGTTATACACACTGTTTCTTTGGTTGTTTTTTCTTAGCCTTATGTTCATCTATTAAAATAAATGAGATTGAGGCCTGTTCCCATTTCATAAAAAGGTAGGCCACTTTTGGAACCATGAAACTTAGAATTAAAATAACTTTAGAATAAAAATTAATAAATTGTACATTTTTTCTCCATGTTGTCCTTCTGTTGGAAGGCAGTATACTGTTAACTTAAGGCTATTATTAAATGAGACTGTCTACTGCTATCAGTAAGGATCCATTGGATGTGTTCCCCTTATTCCTGAATGCGTAGAACTTGTACAGTATGGATAGCTTTTGTCGTACAAGGCATCTCTAGGCAAGGAAATCTTGGAATGTTTTCTCTTTAAAGATTAGCAGATAATGAAGGATGAAACCACATGCAGTGCCTCATACTTGAACATTTCCTTGATGTTTCTAAGATTTACAGAGAAATTCTTTTTAATTCTTTTTCTCATTTTTGCAAACGTGTGCTCATCCCAGTTTTGCCCGGGCCTGAGTGTGAAATGCCAGACTACCACAAGAAAGCCTAGGCATCGCAATACTGTTCCAGCTTAACCAGCAACTGAAAGTCCCATGAGAGAGTTTGCACATTTCCAGCTCAAACTTGCAGAAGCAAGATGTTTACATAATTTGTATAAGGTGGGTCTGTATATGTGTGGGATGGTTAGCTATAGTAATAGCCAGATGTTCAAAGTTGCTCAGCAGCATTTTGGCCTTCAGACCCTTACAGAATGGTGATAAAATAATTGGTCCCAAATAACTGGGAGAAAGGGGAAATTTATTACCTTTCTACTTAATACAAACAATTATTTATTTTAGACCATAAGTGTCACAGCATATCATAATTATTACAACTTTATTTAGCGTTTCTAGGTGGTAGCCATTCAAGGCTTCAAAACAGCTAGCAATAGTTAGCTTCAGCGAGTACTCAAGTATTCACACCAGTGTCTGAGTAACTCTAATAAGACATCTGTAGGTGTGACACAGGAATAAAAACCTGACCCTCATCTTCACAGGGAATGATGGAATTCTGGTTCCACTAGTGTATAAACTGGGTCACTGACAGAGAAATGAAGGAGACCTTGATAGGTGCTACCAAGAGTTCCTCTGCCTTAAACATTTATGGCTTATCATATGTCATTTTGTTTTCCAATTCAGACTGTTCTGAATATGAGGAACAGCTTCATGAAACTCTGTTGCTTCAAAGAAAAAGGGTATCAGCATTAAAGATCTCCACACTGAAATATCTTTGATAACAGGAAAAAAAATATTGCCAGAGCCACTGTCCATAAGGAGATAGGTGCAATAAGCGTACTGTTTACACTTTGATCTTGAATGAAAGGTCATTAAAAAAAAACTCTTGCTGACTGGAGATAGCACACTCCAGAAGCAACAACATGTATTCTAGTCTTAAAATATTGCAAGATGGAACAAACTTAAGGACTGTCATATATATATATAATAGGGTGCTTCAGGAAACTTTAAAAAAATACGGGTCTTGGAAACCCAAAACAAAACAATCAGTGAGCTTACAAAGGACACACTTTTTAAAGAAAAATAATATACCATTGTTTTCTAAAATACTTGCTGACCACAAAACAATGTGATTTCTTGTTATTAATAAATGAAGTTACCTGTAAGAAGCTATTCCCTCCCATACTAAAATGTAGCAGAGTGTAAGAGGCATTTCTGAGACTGGTTTCCCCACCACAGCACTAGTGTATTTTCAAAAGAGGCAAAGTGCACTTTATGAGGAAATGAGAGAGGGCCCAAAATGCCTTTTAATTTATTTTTATGATAAATACCATTAAACAGAATTTTGAAGCCATATATTTTTATTTTCTATGTAATGCTTATAATGTAAAAAGGAGCCATTTCATGAAAAGGTTGAAATAAGCTGTTGCTAACAATGAAGTCACTATTTTATGGAAACCTGATAAACTTTCTTGAATAATTTGTGCTTTTTAAAAGTTTTTCAAGGCTGAAAACAGAAAGAAAAAAAAAAACCCTAACCCTTAGGTTTGGCAGAAATGAAAAATTATTCCTGTGGCAGCTTCATTTGGACATTGAAAACTTGTTACAAACCATTCATGGCTCCACCTCTCTCAAACTATTTATTATATACGATAAAGTACAGATAACATGTAACATAAAAATTAAATAGAATTGTTCTGGAACGATAGATACAGATTGAGAGTTAATTAAATGAGTACATGGGGAAAAACCTGTGTGAGATACAGGACTAGGGGTTCCCTGCTGTACCTATTTAATGAAGTCTCATCCATCTGATGGCTCCTGGACCCACTCTTCAACACTTCCACAAAAATGTCACATTCTTTATGGGGGAAAAGTGTGGAATGTGCCTTACCCACATCAAGTACACCATTTTACAATTCCAATCCAATTAATTAAGCCTCTGTTCTTCATGCATGAGTGGCCGTCTCTGAGTTACACACCCAAGGCAAAGCTCCAAGGGGGCGAGCCAGCCAAAAAAAGAAGGTACGTTCCCAGCTCTGATTTACTTAAATACATATTTTTTTAGTAGAATCAGAATATTTAAAATTTCTTTAAAATGTGTATATTTCTCCAGGGCAACAGCATCAATAACTTACATCTCAGGAAAATGAGCTTTTATTATTTTTATTTTTATTTTGAATGCAGAGTCGTAATTAAAGCAGGGAGGAGAGGACAGCCTCCTCTGTGAATGAGAAAATTAGACTCAGTGTAGTGAGATGGGAGGGTAGAAGGAGACTTCTGATGCGTGATTAAATGAGGAGGCAGTATGGTGAGGGCAGATGAGACACAACACAGTGGGAGTATGGAAAGCATGGTGAAAGAAATAAACAAAAGACAAGATGTTAAAGTGCCATAACCTGACTGCACTCCTGAAGAGTTAAAAATGAACTGATCATCTGTCAGAAAACCACACAAGAGGGGAGAGATCTGATTCCAGTCCCACCTCCTGGGTTACATTGCTCTGATTTGATTAGGGAGAAGAGTAACTATTTCACTCTTACTGTCCAGCATTGCAGTGTTATTTTTAGCACTCAGTTTCTAAGTATGTTTTCTACAGGTCATCTGTCACTTCAGTGTTAGAAACAACCATGCTATTTTTCTGTAATTACATAGGGTCTCTTTATTTATGCACTTGGTGGTTATTTTACTTATGCTGATCAAAACCTCAATCAAATTCACTGTATAGTCTGGACACTGTGATCCAGCTCAGGTAGGCTCGTTCTCAGATTCTCTCTTGTACTGCAGGCTCGCCCCAGAATAAAAGTGCACGTTAGAAACAACAACATGTATAAAAAGTGATGATTGCTGCCGCAGTATAACCTGTGTATCAGCGTGAAGTCACAGACAGGGATGACCTCTTCCAAAATGAGCCGTAGTAGTACAAAATGTTGCAGGTCCCTCTTGTTAGTGCCCCGCCAAATGGTATTACTCTCTATGGGAAGAATCATGTTAGCGCTGCCCAAAGGCAGTGGCTGTCATTGTGAATAGTCAATCATTTTCGTAACAAAACCCATTGTAGCCGTTCTTGGCTTGTCAGAGGAATTTGGACTGGGGGTTGGAACTGGCAGACCTTGCTGGTAGGCTTGGTAGGCCTGACTGTAGCATCAGCTCTCTTCTTCTTTCCCCAGTGATGGTTTCTCTGCCAACATGTACAAAATGCCAGTGCGAGTATGTCCTTGACAGGTGCTATTAGGCCAGAAGATTGTTTCACCTGTTGCAATTACATCTTGGAACTTTTTTACAATTTTCTACAGAGGTGAGATTTTCCAAATGAAACTATATTTTCCAACTGGATTGCGAATGTGAGGCAGTTCACCCATTTACATATTCCTACAATCTGTCATCATTGATGCTAGAAGGGAAAAATCTGAAACAGAACGAGAAAGCTGACAAGTCCTAAAATTAAAAAGTTATTGATTAAACCATTTTACTTGTTCTTTCATTCCAGTATTGTACTCCAGGAAACAAATGTTTAATTTATTTTGGATAAAGGGATTCAATTTGTGATAATGCCATGAAAATATAATATCCTTACAAACTCAGATTTCTCATAGGAAAATGTTAATGAGTCTTTTTCTGTTACACTGAAAATACTGTGTAACAGAGCTGGTTGAATATTGCTCAAACAATGTTTCTGAACATTTGTCAGAATTGTTGCTTGGTTCAAGAAAATTCGTATCCCATTGTACTCATTATTTGCCAACATTTACGTGAACATTTTTTGTTTAGGTAGAGGTTGGTTTGTTCCCTAAGATGTATCAGTTCATTCAAAACCAGAGCAGCTACGGTATCAGGTGATTAAATGACCAACCACAGCCATCATTGCTAATAATAAACATTTTACTTTGCAAGCAGCCTACGAGATCAAAATTGTTCATTAAAAATGCAAGCATACTTGTTATTATGTAAAGTCTAGTTTAGGTATTATTCATCTGCAGAAAAAAGGATCAATGCCTTATTGTCAAATGCAGCTATTAAACTTTTTGCCAGAAGTCAGGCTTGGTCCACAAATATTCGTTAAAGGGACAAAAATTCAAAACATTATCACAATTTCTTCACTGCAATTGATTAAACAGTATGTATTGTTTAATAGCATAAAACATTTTCTTTTTTTCTCACTCCAAAGTGTTTTCTTTTCAAAATACAAGGAACTATAAAGAACTAAGTCTTAATCTTTGTTTTGATGCATTGGCAACATTACAATCCTAATCAGAGTATTCAGTCAGAACTGGGCCTTCTTTGCACATAGTGCTAGTAAAAGATATTCATTGCCACAAAGTACATAACCTAAGGTTATTTCAACAAAATAAATACTTCTGAAGTTGTGAGAACATACTTCATCAGCTCTTCCCTGAATTGTACAATACAATTCACCAGCAAGTGCTGCCTTCTCTCTAAATATTAAAGTTTGACATATTATCATTTCATAATTAAGGCTTTATTTAGGATGGAGGAATTGCTGGGGTTTTTTAAATTCTCATTGCATTCTTGAAAAAGATTTTTACTTTCTTATTTAAAGAAAGTCATGAGTACCGGGGAAAAAACCTCTAAAATGTGACAGGAGTGTTGTTAATGCAGTAAGTTATACCTGAGTCTGTAAAGAGCCTGAAACAATAACGTTGAAAAGGGGGATTTTCAAAATTTGTGGTGACTTATAAGATTAGTTCAGCCATCCTATGATAATAATCTGAAAAATTTAAATGACAGCTTTTGTAACTATTTTATTACTTCTAAAGCTGATAAGAAAGGAAACGGTCAGTGAAATATCAGTGGTTTCACACAAAGTGGTTTTAATATTAAAATCACTGATTTCAATAGGCAGTTGGCTCACCCCACGTTGTAGGATTTAGCTATGGAGCTGCTCTCCACATACACCAGGTGTGTTACTTCACTCCCTCCGGCCCATCTTAAGATTCTGATAGCGAAGGACGTGTTGGTATTCATCTGACTGAATAGCCATGAGCTGTCACAGAGTGAAGGTAAGCAAGACCAGTAGAAAGCAATCAATACACATAATTTCATTCTGCTCTGAAGCACCCTAGCAGCCTCTTCTGGGAAAGAGAGCCACTGAATCACACATGGCACAGCTCTAGTGAGCTCACAATCCATGATTGACTTTGGACTGGTTGTTGCTCTCAGCCCAGATTTGTCATAGCCACCTACCTGTTAATTTGCGACGAGGAGGCATCAAACTTGTTTCTTTCCCATTCTGCTTTTGAAAGTGAAAGGAAAAAAATATTTTCCATATCACAGGAACTTCATTCTCAAGAGCAACAGATCTGGACAAACCCAGCTCTAGGATTGAACAAAACTTTTAAATTGAAATAGCGATTTTGGGTGAAGTTGCAGCTAGGGGCTGGTATAAACTTTACGATAGTTGCCCATACACTCAGTTGAAATTCTAAATATAAACCACCTTGAACTCTGGGACAGTTCAACTTTGTTTTTTTATGTCTTTCCAGTGAACCAACACCAGTTTTAAGTTTCTCGTGACTTCTAGATTTGGTTATAAACATTTTCACTATTCTCCTCATGCATTATTTCATTTACTGTGAACTTAGTAATTAATTGTTGAGGGTTTCAGTAACAGTGTTGGGGATTTCTTGTCAAGCTTTTTGGCTGTGTTTGTTTTTAGATCCTATAAATCTTACTGTATTTTATAAGACAATGGATTGCGCAGGCTAAGATATTTAGTGCTACGTTGAACTGTGTTGGTCGTTATTTTTATTTTGTTTCTTTAAGAACTGTCATAAAGGCTGTTGGTATTTAGTGATACTAATTAAGAAGCACAGTACTCAGCAGATTAAACCAGTAGTTTCTTTTAGGTACAATAGTACAAAACATATTCCTTTCCCTCTTTCTCACTGATAGCATCCTAATATTGTCAGGATTGATGTTGTTATTTATCCACTCCAGAAGGATATATTCCCTGGAAACTAATTAATTGGCAGGGAGAGTGGGGAGGGGAAGCTCAATTTATTTTAGTGATTTTTTTTTTTTTTTTAAATAGTATGTTTCATGAAGCAGTGATTCCTAATGTAGTATATTTCTTTATGCCATTAGTTTTCTCGTTGTTGACTTGTCCCTCTTTCATTCTCCCTCCCCGCTGTGGCAAAATAAGAAAAACAGATTACTGTAAATTTTGGCACAGAAAGGTATTTGCATCATTTTCTTAGAAGTCACGTGCTTTGGATTTCCTCTTGTTTATGATATATTGAAATGTCTTCCAGATGTTTTTAATTATAAAAAGTTTTCAGGAAAGCAAAGTAATCCGTAATAAAATTTCCTCTACATTTTTTAAAATAGCCAATAAATTAGTGTACTGTAGCTTATCAAACTGCCACATAATTCTACATTTGACCCCAGTGCAGCAAGGTCTGGCATTTCCTTAGACAGCTCGTTTGGTCAGAGGCAAAGCAGGCTTCCCCAGACATACTTTCAGTTCCTCTTCCAAGGGAGAGCGTTCCCTTCCTGGGGCCAAGCCGGCAGTGCAAACGCTCATTGGTGCGAGTGGCTCTGACTTCCTACGCAAACATAACCACCTCTGCTGCACCGGCTCAGAAGAAGCAGATATGTGACATGGGGTATGCCAACGTTTGGATTCAGGACAGAAAGAAAAGAAAGTATTTTAGCTGCTGGTATGTGATGTTGATGCTGTGCTGCATGAGGAGATTTTTCATTTATAAATTTTGGCCGAGTGCCCAGATTGCTGTGGTAAAATCTAGAAGAAAACACAATAAAAATAAGATCAGTTCAATTTTCAGAGACATATCTGTGGGTGGGGGGAAGGCTTTGATAATGAAATGGTCAAAGAGTTAGACAAGGGACAATGGCTATGTATCCTTAAAAATCTTCCCTGAATCTACCTCCTATATTTGTTCAGCTAACTGTTCATCCTAATGACACACCTGCCAAGTGTCTAAGCCTAATACTCTAAGCCTGTATTTATATCAGGAGTTAAGGTAGGGAGAGTAATAGGAAACAGAAACCAACTTTGCCACTTCTGTGATTTTTCAAATTGTATATGTGGTGGGGTTGTTTTCCCAGAAATTTGTTACTAGAAAAAAATCAAGATCTGAAAGAAAGGTATAGCTTAGCAAACATCTTGGTGAAAGATTTATTAGGCATTGAGTGAGATTTGCTGTTGGCTCATGGGTTTAGTGGCCTGCATGGATCTTGAGATTTGTCCTCCCAAAAGATCTCTCTCTGGGAAACAGTAACTTCAGCCTATGTCCTTAAAGACAGCCATACAAAAAAAAAGAAGCATGTGCATTTGGCACTGGCCAAGTAGTGGGGATTTTGTGGCAGTCTGAGGTGAATTTGAGGCATTAGGTCAATCTGTGTGATGTTAGGATCTGTAAAAGCTGTAAAGCATACAGGATCCTAATGGACTAGATCCTCCTGCTTGTCAGAATCAGTTCTCATCCAGAGGTGGGAAGGGAAGGAATCACACCAAAGACCTTTGTATGATATTTTGGTTTTTTTCCAGAGTATCTAAACACAGCAGGACTTGTAATAAAAGCACATTTTCAGGTGATATAAACGTCTAAATGGTGAAAGTGAGCTCTGTTGGCTTGCACCGCTCAAGTCTTTTGCTTTTTCTCACTAATTTGCCTTGAGTACTATTTCATTAGCTGGATTTGTAAAGAACAGTTAATGACCATGCTAAACTCCAAGCCTTTTTTTTTTTTTTTTTTTTCATTAAAAGGGCAAAAGCAAAAATTTCACCTTGTTGTTGAATTTACTTGTATTTACTTCAGAAGCAGCAGAGCAGAGAATATAGAACAAATTTTAGCAGAGAGGAGACAGAATGCTAAGAAACAGATGTAAAACAAGTGTCCCTTTAACACCTCTTAAAAACAGCAATGAGGGTATCAAAATAGAAAATTATAATTAGTGGTAAACAGGATGAATTTTTAAAAGTCTTATGGAAGTAAATGACGTGATTTGGAGCTCATCTGGGTAGGGATGGTGGCAGGACATAGAAAGGAAGGAACTACTGTCCTCAGTACAGCAGCCAGCATGGCTGAGAACTTTGAAAGGGACATAAAATACTAATGCTACCACCTCCCCAAAACTTCCCCTACAAAATCCTCCTAGGTTTTGAGATGCCGGAATCCATTGGTCCCCATTCTTAGAGTACTTTAAGAAGTATAGATCCAGTTATTTCTTGACAAGAGTTGTGCAGCACCACCAATGTTGGCTAGTCATGCGTTCCTCCACTGTCTGCGCGCCATCAGTGCTGTTGGCTGTACTCAGGCAAAGCTGCCGCTGAGACGAGGGGAAGTTTAGGGTTGATCTAGGCTGAGATGAAGGGTATTGCTTACCCAAGAACATCTCATCTGCTGCAGTAGGTTTTTGTGGCATTTGTCTCATTTTTTAATGTTAAGGTGGGAAAACCTCTTGTCCTTCTGATGCAGTGGTAATGAGGACCCTTACAGACAGCAGTGAGGTGAGATGAACCACCTCTTTGTAAAACAATGTATTATTCGATGTTTGACTGCAGTTTATTCTTTGCTGGACACTGCAGAGAGATGAATTACTGGGGAGTCAGTATAAAGCTGGGTCTCTTCACTCCTAAATATTTCCCATCTGGAGAGTGAGGGAATTACAGTGCTGAGGAGAATTTTCATGAGAGGTAGAGCTACTTCAGTGGTCAAAGTCCAATTGCTGCTCTTATTGTTACCAGCACTGATGAGCTGAGGAGAATGGAGCTGCGGAAAAAGAACCAAAGCAGAGGATACACACATTGCAACCAACCTTATAAAATTCTGTACTGACCAATCTTCTGTTAAATTAATGTGCTGTTATCTAATCCTATTTTAGGATGAAAAGCTGGTGCTGTAGTGTGCTCAACCCAGCAGAGAGTAGCAGTGCCGATTTTAAAAAATCGTGAGATTTTGCTTAGATTCCTTTCTATTCCACCACTCTTCTCTTGCCCTGGAGTCGAGTTGATCCTGCTCCCAAAAGGGTGCTCTGTGAGGCACCCCCCTGCCTGTGAGGCAGTGGCAGAGCTGCCCCGCTGAGCGGGAAGTGGTGGGCAACACTCTGCCAAGTGGGTCCTTTTGAGTCTGTGAAGTGTCAGCAGCATTTTTCTTAAGCAGTGGCTGTCCTCTAGACACAACTTCATGAGCAGAGGCAGGAGGCTGTGCTCCATCTACTAGTGTACAAACTCTTCCTTGAACAGACTGCTGTGCTGGCAGCCCGAGGCCTCGGTCCCAAGCGGAGGAAACTGGGGTTTCACAGAGAAACCAAGGAATGTAAGAGAGAAAAGGTGAGCTACAGGTAACAAAGGAGGTGTAGCTTTCTCTGGAAAAAAAAGGGCTTTAAAGTGCTTCCTGATATTTTCGTTGAAGTGAAACTATTCAAGACACACTGTAAATGTCAGGGAAAGAGCTGAGCAGAGTATTACACAGCTCTCAAAATGGTGGAGTTTACTGACCTTCAGTGCTTGCAAGGGGCCTACTGAGAGTGGTGAGGGGAGCAGAAGCTGTGCTGGTATCCTGGTCTCTGGAGGTGTTACTCTGGGTCTAAAACACCTGAGAACTGGGTTTTATTTTCACATTTCATTTGCTCTTCACAGCTGCAAAGGCACAAAAGGAGAGGGAGAAATGGGCCCAAGGTCTTTGGGCAGCTGTGTTTGTGGGAGTGCAGTTAGGTGTCTGCTCCTCAGCCTATCCGCAGGAACAGGGCTGGGGAGGAACTTGTGGGATATTTGCTGGCTGGCTCATCCATCAGGGAATATTTATTTGTTCATTAATTTATTTTATTAAGATTGTACAGTCTACACAGTGCAGTTCCTCACTGATCAGTCTTTGTTCAGAGTTTACAAACCATGACTTTATGGGAAGTGCAACGCTCTAGTCTGCCTTCTGCTTTTGGAGCTAGTGGTGTACAGCAGGTTACTAGGGGAGAGACTGTAAAAACAAGCCACAGTACCATGCCTTTGCAGAGACTGTTATTCCACTTCTTTTTTTCATTTAGAAGTTTTTAAAGCGTGTAAACAGGGCTTTGATATCTCCCTTGCACTGAACTGGAAAAGCAATTGTGTTAAGGAGACTATCCATGCAAAATCAGAAAATGGAATGCTGGTGTAGCTTTCTGTTACAATAAATTTCTGGTAAATAAAAATGAAGCAAGAAAGTATACAAGAGGTGAAAGCAGGGTCAGGTCATCCAGGCAGACTTCAGGGACACTGTCAGTGTGCAGGAATGGAGTGAGGAAAGCCAAAGCCCTTGGGGATTTGGACCTGGTAAAGAGTGATGAGAAATGCTCCTGCAGGTACATCAACAGCACAAGGAAGGCCGGGGAAAATGTGGGCCCACCACTGGTGGAAGTAGTGAAGAATACAGAGCCAGACTTTTCTCAGAAGCACCCGATCAAAGGACGAATGGCAATGAGTACAAACTGAAATACAGAAAATTCCACTTAAATGTAAGAAAAAAATGTTTTTAATTGTAGTGGTGATTAAACACTGGAACAGATTGCCCAGAAAGGTTGTGGAGTCACTGTACTTGGATATATTCAAATTGACTGGACGCAGCCCTGGGCAACCTGTTCTTGCTGACCCTTCTTTGAGCAGGGATTTGGAGTGGGAAGTCTCCAGAGGTGCCTTCCAGCCTCAAAGATTCTGTGATAGTTTATAATTTGCAATTTAAGCCAATACTGTGCTAACAATCTGGACTAAATTAATCTCTCTGTAAATCAATTGAATATTCATTATCAAAACTCTGTCAACTTAATTTAACCTAAATCTAAGTATTCTGTAAAATCTTTCATTGAATCAGAGGCCAGCAGAAATGTGTGCAGCTTTTGATTCCAATGAAGTCAACCTGTGTTTTTTTAACAAATAGTCTTTTCTGAAAGTCAAACTGGCTGGAAGCAAAAGTGAAACTGGCTTTATTACTTTTCATTGTTCAAACTGAGAGAAATAGCAAAAGTAAATGGAGGTCATAGGTAGTGCTAAATAAACTGAATTAAAAATACGAATTTGTTTACAATAGCAATGCCACTTTTAGTAATCCAGTGAAGAAATTAGAGTGTGTACTAATACCCTTATTACATGGACAGAGCCCTTTTGATCTTTTGTTTGAGCTTTCTGTAGCTCTTCCTCTTTTCATCAAATTTCTCTGACCCAACTCAAGTGCTTTGTGGTTGTAAATAACTGTAAGATGCAAGTTGCTCTAACTTGTATGTGACTGTAAGAGGTTTGCTACTGTAAACCATGCTAAGAAAATGAGTAATTTACTCTGGAATGAGTGAAGCCCACTGCTGTCACTGGCTTCAGGAGGAGGGATGCCCGTTTGTGCCTGTGTGTGCCGAGAAAGGTGAAGGCTGAGTTAAAGCAGATCAGGCCTGCTTTATTTTACGTCCTTCTGTTAGCAGTTTTGCTGATAATTCTGCCTGATCCTAAAGTCCACTTCTGTCCTTGGGATGCTAACTTGTACACATTTTGTTTGCCACTTACAGCCATGAACAGCCACCATGTTACTTGCCTTCCTGCATGCTGTCTGCAACTACAGCCACTGATGGTAAGCCACATGTGGTTGACTGTGACTCCTGGGAACCAGAATACCTGTTTTGCTTTGATCTTGTTGCACTTTAAGTAGCACGTTATGTGATGTGGATTAAATTATTGTATATACAGACTAGTAGTGCTACATGGGACTTAGAGAGAATACTGTCCACTAGGCATCTCTTTAACTGGATGCGGATAGCTGACAGCATTTTTTTCATCACTCCTAAACTAAAATAGAAGTCTGTGACCTCCTTCATTCCTTCAGCAGTGTCCAGGAGTTTGTGGCTATTTAGTTCCTTCAGTTGTAAGCTTTTTCCATGCTGGCTATATATGACCTATAGATATTCCCTCATATACCTGCTACATGGACTCTCACCTCTTTCCCTTGGCAGTGATGCTGATACTTGGCAGGAACGAGGACCTTTTCTTGCCCCACTTATGAGTGAACTTCCAGTACATAAACAGATGCTTTTAAAACTAATTTAATATGCCCAGTTTTATCTTACTTATTTTGTCTTTATTCCAGCTCCATCTTGAAATGACTTGCTGTAAAAGATCTACTTAAATTTTTGAAGTTCCTTTTTAATGCAAACTCTGGTTCAGCCTCCAGCAGTGCAAGATACTGTAGCCCAATAATACTAAGTTATCTTCTCTTAATTCTTAAATGTTTCCCTTCCTCCTTCTCTTGTGGAATAGGTGAGAAAAGCAATTGCCTCCGCTGCTTAATGCATCACAACTCAAAAACTCACTCCATCCATGTAATTTTGAATCCCAGCCCAGCTGGTGGTTCCTAGAGTTCAGGCTCTGAATATGAGTTCAGCACTTTTAAATGAATCACTCTGAACAGTACTCAGTACTTCTGTCAAAGGATCTTTTTTTTTTTTTTTTTCAGATGCAGACCTTGAAAAAAAGAACATTAGGCCCCCCCCTCACTAAACAAAACCGCAACATTCATAAATGTACCAAATGCAGATAAAAAATTAGTATTTTCTGAGTTTTTTTCCTGTTTCTTTGAAATGCTGCTTCTCTTTCTGTTGTCTTTTAGTGCGACAAAGATGCGTGGGGTATGCTACGTTTGCATATAACTGGCCTTATTCTTACTTATTTGTGAAGTGAGTTAATCAATATTAAAATGGACGCTTTAGTGTTTTTACAAAGTCTTCTCTCTCGAGGAGCACTTTTTACCTTGTATCATGAGGAATTAGCGGAGTAAAGATTCTCTTTTTTGTCTGCTGGCTATGGACAATTCTCTTAAAATACAAGTTAATGGATAATGTTCCAGCTCTCACCAGGAAGTTTGGGTTTTAATAATCTGCCCACTTATGAGAACGTATTATCTACTCTGAAAAAAGAAGCAATGCTAATGTGTGGTGAACTGGGATACATTTTAAGGTTTGGTCATTAGCACACAGCCCTGGTCTTCATTCTTAGTTTCTTATTGATGCTAGTTGGTTTGATTAAGTGGGATGTAAAGGAAATAATATAGTTTTATTTTCTAACTTTTTCCACAACAATGTTGAGTACCATGCTGCTTCCTTTCATAGAGGCAGATAGAGTCTCTAAGGTTCAGGTTTCTTGAACTCTGAATGGGAAACATGCTTTTCTGGTGAGTCAGGGTGAGATTTGTTTCAATGTAATGTGAATAGTTAAACACAAAACTACCAAGGAAGGTTTCTGAAAAAATCTTGCCTATATTTATAATTATTACAAATAAATAATGCCAAAATAAATATGAGAAGTATCATAGTCTACTTCTAATATTTTATTCGTGCAGACAAAAACTTTGCAGTCAGTTCAGGGTATCTCCTTACTTGCATTTAGTTATTATTCCAATATGTGTCACTTTACATTTACATACATTAAATTTCATTGATCATTTTGTTCACCCAGCGATTCGTCTCATAAAATCCTTCTGCATTCCTTCACCGTCAGCCCTTGTCTTTGCTACCTTAGTCATCTTTCCAGCCTCTGGAGAGCATCTGAATCTCCAACCTTGCTTCTGGAGCCCCTTTAAAAACAGACTTCCTAAAAGCTCCTGCTGGGTGATGCTGACTAATGCTGAACATCTAAGTTCCAGGCAGCAGAGTGAAAAGAAGGCATTGGAGGCAGGCTCTTGAAGGTGGAAAGCTGATGTACTTATGCACTGTGCAGCTTTAATAGATAGAAGCAGTTAAAACAGAGCTCTTGAATGACTGTGCAGGGTGCTGAAGAATATTTTTCCCCAGTTGGGCCCCTTGCCATATACACAGTATTATTACTGTAACTGTGTTGTACCATATAAATGAGTGATTTATGTAGTGATTTATCCACTCTACCATGACTATGTGACCAATCCCTATTACTAGATCATATTCAAACCTTTACAATGGCAATATATGCAGCTTTGTATTCCGGAGTATTACCTGCTCTTTAAGCAATAAGACCCAACAGGGTGTACGTTATTGGCCACCAGAGCATGTCTCCATGTGTTCATTAAGTACAAGTCTGGAGGCTGTAGTCTGGGGTTGTGTCCACAGAAGCAGCAGGTTTCAGACTGGCCATACCAGTCTCAAAATTGCTTTCCTAGGATGAGAGTGAACATTTGTAAATTTTATGTGAGACCAAAAAGCAGTTTGTTTTGTTTTTACTCAAACTGTTTCTAGATAAAGAAAAATAGAGTGGGTAAAGAGACAGTGAAGTGACAGTAATTTCTTATCCAGATTTTAATTAAGGGTTCAGGTATTTTTGACTGGTGATGCTGTGGTGGGTTCTTCTGCCATTGTGGCAGGTGCTGCTATGAAATTCTTCACACCTTTCTTTTTGATTATGAGTCAGTTGCTTTCCCTTTCAGCTTTCTGGTTTATGACAGAAGAGCTGTGGGACAATAAGAAATGGATGGAAGTGGTATTTTTAAATGATGACAAGACTAAAATTAAAGCTGCTTTTGTCTGTGACCTACCTGATATCCCTGTGCCTTCGGAGGCATAGTGGCATTGGACATATAGACATGACCTCCCACAAGAAGCTGTGTCTTGGGGCTTAGGCTTCATCATGAGATGATTTGAGGAAACTCGCCCTTAGGTGGCAAGAAGTAGGTACCTACACTGTGACTGATAGCAAATCCATTCTGTTGGTTTGGCAATTCAACAATGAGTTCACGCTAGGGAGGAAGAAGTAGATCCTGAGTGTTTACTACTCCTAGTGTATGCTTTTTAATAGAAAGTGAAAGATCAAAACAGCCCAGGTGCCAATTAAATCAGATAAAGGTAGTAATTTGTCTGACAGACTTCTAGATGTGTTCCTCCAGACTTTTTATTTCATCCATGATTTAGCCCTGGTTAACATTTATTTCCCATGCAGCTTTTCCAAGAGCTGGACTTCAGTTGCTCATTCAGCCTCTTTTTCTTAAAAGAGATATCAGAAGCATAAATCACAGAATGGTTAGGGTTGGAAGGGACCTTCAAAGGTCATCTAGTCCAACCCCCCTGCAAGGAGCAGGGACATCTCCAACCAGGTCAGGTTGCTCAGAGCCTCATCTAGCCTGGCCTTGAATGTTTCCAGGGATGGGGCATCCACCACCTCTCTGGGCAACCTGTTCCAGTGTTCCACCACCCTCAGTGTAAAAATTTCTTCCTTATATGAAGTCTGAATCTACCTCCTTCTATTTTAGAACCATTACACCTTGTCCTATCGCAACAGGCCCTGCTAAAGAGTTTCATCCTGTCTTTAGCATATGATAAATGTGTCTAATACATTATTTATACCAAACTAAGAAAGATCAAAAATGTCCAGCTGCCAGGAGGAGTCTGCTGGAAGAGCAGTTAGCCACAATGCCACACATATAACCCCAGGGGAAGGTAAGTGGGAAAGGTTTGGAGCAGTGTGAGTAGCCAGAAAAAGACACAAGGACGATCTGGGCAGCATAACAGAGCATCCTCCACAGGAATTACAACTTAAGTCACAGTTCTGTTTGTGTTCATTGTTCAAAATTGCATTACTGCTATAAAATAAAATAATGTCCTCTGTGTCATAGCGTCCCTGACTCTGCTTCCCAAATTGAGATGGAAAAAGTCCTGGCAGAGGGGGAACCTCCATCTTGTCCTGTGTTAGTAAGGAACAACTTTTCCAAGTTCCCCCAAAAAACTCTGTTTAAGCAATTGGTTGCTTTGCTTCACTATATAAAAATACATATATGAAGGCCCAAAATGTTCTTACACAGACTCTGTACAGGTGCATATCCTGAAATTCTCACAGATCCCTGAGGGCTGGAGACAAATCCTGACTTAAAGGAGCAGAATTCTTGTTTTTCTTTTTTTTTGTTTGTGTTTTTTTTTTTTTTTCTTTTTTTTTTGCTTCTGGAAGAATGGAATCAGTTATCACTGCTGTGATAACTTCACACAGCGTATGATCCAACACTGCAAACTTGGCTTGCAAAGCAGTTGATTTAAAACATCCTAAGATTTGTTCCTCTAAATTTTGTTTATTACTGACATATGGATATGAAAGGGCATAATTTTGGTAGCTAGATCTAATCAGCACTTTGTATATAAAGTGCATTAAAACCACACATCGATAGCAGTCTGTCTTGGTGCATCTGCATTCCAGATCGTTGTGTAGTAGAAGTTAACTATTCCTTTCAGTTCTCCTGGAGCCCAGCTGGTCTTGCTTAATTTCACACTATTTTATATTCTGTTTATTACTGAGGCCAACAAATATTTTATTTTAGCTGTTTGTACATGTTAAACATGGGATCCTGGTGGAATGTCTCTGGCAGAAGCATGCTAATTCCTTATACCCTCAGAGTCCCTTCCCCACTTCAAGGAGTGGGCTCAGCAGTTAAATTAGGCACCCAAACAGGAAAACCACAGACACGCGATTACAGTTTCAGCCAAAGCTAAACGGTGCAGCATGAAAGTCATGTTGTTGTTTGGCTTTTTCACAGAGGCCTGCATGAACAGAGGCAGCTGGCAATGTCTCTGTCAGAGTCTGCCTGCGGGAAGCAGGAGAAAGGGGATTCCTACTTCATGGAGCTGGCAGAATCAGTTTAGCTCTCCTCCATGAAAAGATCACAGGTACCCAGCAACAAAACAGCACATTTCAGTTTCTAGACATTGCCTTAGGTGTCCAGAGAATGGAAAAGTCTAAATATTTTAGGCTTCATTTTTCTGCAGATTTCTACCCTGATTGAGGACACCAGGCCCTGAGCACTACTCACAACGTTCATGAATCTCACAAAGCTGCTGCTGAGGTTTGGACTTTAAAGAGGGGTAGTGAGTGCCCTCCGTGCTAGCTGTCTGATGTCTTGGTGGTTAGGAAACATGTGCAGGAGATGCTAATTTGGGCACTTACAGGAATATTTCAAACCAAATCTTCCCCTTTCTTGCCAGTGCTCAAACCACTGGGATGTTAGATTTAAAAAGAAAGGGCACTACCATAAAACTTGATTTAAAAAAAAAAAGAGTAGGCCTGCTGTTGTCATTGAAAGAGTGTGGTGCAGACAATTCTGCAGTGTAACTCCAGAATAGCTAGGGACACCTTTTGCTTTGTCTTGAGCAGCTCACATTCAGGGAGGTAGAAATTTAGATCCAACCTATGTTGATGCCTCATTTTGGCTAGTTCTGGTGGCTCCTTCTGAGAGCTGTTTCTTGCTGTTATTGCTAGCAGTGCCTAAAGTTCTCCTCCTTTGGTTAGGAAACTTAGACATTAACACAAATTTTGTTCTGCACTGCTTCAATGGCTAGATGTCCAAAAGTTAGGTGTACCAATGTACAACTTATAGTACTTCATTTACCTAGTCCTTAGCTACTAGGATGGTATGTACCTTTAGAAACGCTTAAGGGAGGTAGAAACCAGAGTATAGGCTGCTAGACCAGTCCTTTAGGGAGTGATAGTGAATGATGAATGGTCATTGTGACTATGGTCTGTCATTATGAAGTACAACTGTGCTACTTTATTTATTGTTAATAGAGACTGAGCTGTGTGTTGTGTTCTTGTGCTGCTGTTGCCAAACTGTAGCTGGAGAGTGCTTGGGACTGTGAGCTAGTGCTCAGTAAAGCTGTCTGCTTTCGCACTGTGTCCTTCATTGAGTGTATTAGAATGTCAGTTGTGCTGACTTCTATTTTGCCTCTGAGGAAAGCTTGAGTGGTGTTTTTTAACTCTGAAACTGTAAGCAATTTGATCCTTAGGTACCTTAAAGACAAGGCTCACTACATGGAGCGCTGCAGTGATTTAGATTGGCTGCAGTAACCAAGCTAGCAGAACCCTCATTTAACTGGGAAAGAGCTTGTTACTGTCTTCTTTTAAAATTCTTTAGATCTGAAAATTATTTTCCAGCCCTTTGGTCCAGAAGAGGCTAAGCTTCTTGATTTAGCCTATGCATCTAATAGTATCTCTTTTATTTTCAAAATTACTTGAGCCGAGTTGCATGCAAGCATTTTTTTTGCACGCTGGATCTTTTTTTATGATGGTTTGATGGTATTGTAGATATTGTTTACAGTTTAGTATTGTTCCTTCAATAAAAATCGCTCAGGCATGGTATTTGTAGAGTAAAATAACTTAAGAGTGATCAAAGATGTAGGACTCCTGGTTTCTATGCGAACTGAAATTTTGTTAGTCTTTTCTCATGTTGGTGGGTGGAAAAGGCCAAGGGATGGCTGTTCGCCTAATGAGGGCAGGATACAGCTGGGAGGAAGCTTGAAACTCTGTTGCGGGGTCTGCAAACAATCTAGTGACATCAAATAAATGCCCACTGTTTGCCAAAAATCAGTGAAATAGGGAGATAATGAGGGAGATCATGAGGATAATGAAATAAAGGAAGAGAGAGAACTTTTATTCTTTAATACAGTAACCTTTTTTGAGACATGTCATTTACACCAGCGTTCGTATGAGTTTTGGCCCATGTTGATTTTACAATACTTGTGTTGTGTGATGGCTTCTTACCAAAGCTGAGGAAGTACCCTGTGGCTGGCCTCACTCTAGGCTTGATAAGCTATTGCAGTAATGCTGTAGTTAATGGTTTCTGGAAAGCTGATATCTATCTGCATTTGAACGAACACATTTTGGGCTAAATATTGAGAAATCAGAGGTATGTAATGCAAATCCTGGGTGTGCCAGCCAGGCCTGTAGAAAAAAGCTCATTAGGATTAATCTCTAGCAGGGTGACTAATGCAAAGGGAATGAGGTACTTTCCTCCCTGAGACAGCAGAGATTTGACATAGCTTTCAAAGGGGCTTGACTGGAATGCAGTTGGTTGTTTTGTGCGATAGGTATGCTAGCTTATTTAATTTAGAACTGCTTGCTTTAGACCAGAGAATACCATTTATATAATACAGTACTAAATTAAGAAAGACATATAGCAGCATACTCCATAAATAGATTTAAAACAAAATATCTTACTCAGTTTGGAAGAAGTGAGGTACGTAATTATCCGATGTACATTAAGAACATTAAAGGCAGCAGCATATGAAAGCTGTCTTACCTCCTGCTCTGCTTTTTGAGCTTTGCCAGATTTTTGTGTTTGAGGAACCATATTTATGAGTGATGCAGTCGTTACATCTCATCTCTGTCTAGTTGTCACAGTGACTTCCACATGTAATATCATGAAAATTAGTTGCAGACCAAGATTACTAATGTGGTATTTTAGAAAGGAGTAGTTAAAGATGACTCATTTTATTAACAGCTCTCCAAAGTCTTTCTTAGGTGGAATATTAGTTACAGGTAACATTTGCGTAAGACAACGGCATTTTTTCCTTGCAAGTGCTGTAGTCAGCTAATAGCAGTCAAATTCTTTTGAGTAGTATGTAATTGTTAGCCCCATAAAGAGAAAAATAAATTGCTGTTTTTATCAATAAAGCTATATGGAGCCAAATACCAACACAAAGAAAATTTCAGTGTAATTTACAGTGTTTAACCATGTTACACTGCATTCCCAAGTAACACACTGGTATTTGTAGTTTCAGATTGAGAACTTTGTTTTACCTCTGCATGTTTTCAAAATTTTGTCTGTATTACATGTTTCATTCTAGATAACTTAGCAGGCAGAGTGAGGATATTTGGAGATCCTTCCTAAAACTCTTAATCGTTTTTCAAAGAAAGTTAACGGAAAGGGTAGATTTTCTTGATAATCCTTTCAAAATTAAAATATAACACAAAAACACTATGTTTAAGTGACATTAAGGGTCTTACTTAAACCAGCTAAAGCTGGGAAATTCTAAGTGAATAACTAACACACTCTTGTAAACTGCCCTCTTGTATTACAGCTGACAGTGGGGAAACAGAGGTTCAGAGAGCAGCTCAGATAATAATCTTAAGAGTGTGGATACTGCCTGAACCCCAGTAGTTGGGAGAGCAGGACAGATGTCTTTCAAGATCATTCTTTCTCATGAGAGATGTGGCATTTCCTTTTCATGGTCATGCTGAACATGGCTTTCTTTGGTCGGTTTATGCGTCTCCCTGGTTAACAGTTACAGCTGGGTATCGCACAAGTAGTTTCCAGCAAAGAGCGATCTAAAATTTGAATCTGAAGCCTGGAGGATCCTGATCCCGGTCGTGCTTTCTCTCCCATCTCTACTTAAAAGAAACCCTAGCTAGCCAGAACCTCCTTTTACTCCTTTCAAGTGTCGGAAGGATCCAGATTCCCTCCTGTTTTCATTTAGGGTTTGGGCTGACCTTTTTCTCATTGAAAATGGTTCAGTATTCTGTGTTTACAGACTTTATTAGCTTCATATTGCCAGTATATCAGATAAGCATTAGTTAGGTGCAGCAGGACTTGTTAGGGAGAATCTATTGTAGAGGTTCCATAATTCATGTGTTTTAGAGATCATTCTAGAAGTTTATTAAAATTGTCTGAATATTGACATATCTAAGAAAGGGGATGTTTTATATGTCTTAGTGCTATTCTTTTAAGCTGAATGGCAGATTTTTGTGTAGAAAAGGGAATTTAATATTCCTCTTTTTTTTTTTTTTCAAATAAGCTAAAACTGCAGTTAATTTGAGGCAGCAGAGAAACTTTGCCTTTCAGCCACTAACACTAAGGTTAGCCCATATTTTACAGAACTGTTGGAAGCTGAGCCTGCAGTCTCTGATTAATTTCAGAATCGCCTTTCAGTTTTTCTCTGAACACATTACTTTAAAATTTGCATAATTGTTTAAAGTTGCACATTTGCTGATACTGCCCCTATTAAATGATACAAGAAAGCATAACATTACATTACATTACTGACAGAATCAAAACATAAAGTGACACTTTTATGCAGTTGTGTATTTTGTGAGTCGGGGCAGTAACTGGAACGTATTAATGACTTCCTTGACTCCCCCTTATCCTACTCCACCCCTGCTCCCCCTGAAACTGTCCGTGTAAACTCTGAGGATATTTAACACTTTTTAAGCTGCCCAGTTCTATGTAGCTCCTTGTAAAGTAATTTGAAATGATGATTCCTACTTGGTGAGACGTGCTCAGGCATAAACTCGCACATACACATAGCAGCACATAAAGCATGATCCTGTTAAAGATTTCACCTTTTAAGAAATGACAGGATAATTACAGGACAACATGTCCTTCATGAGTAAAAACAACTAAGCTAAAGTGCTTTCAAGTCTGGCATGGCCTACTTCTCTTCTAGCAAGCTGCATAAATCATAAACTGCTAAGGGATTGATTCAAACGCTGAGTGATAACTGGAGGCTGTATAATGGTGTACATAAATGTGTGGATAACACAGACGTACACTGAACTTAATTCACTTCTTAGTTACAGCTAGGCAACAGAACTGAGTTGATGTAGCCTGATCCCTGACTTTGTATACATATACAGAAAATGTAGAGGATGAACCACATGCTTCCTTAATGAACGGTAAATAAGTTATTCAATTTTCAGACCTCTTCAGGAGAGGATTGTAATAGTTGGTAAGTTTGCCTCAGGCTGAAACTTAGTTTGTTAGAAGTTCTCAGTACTGGAATTAATGTTCCTGGCTTTAAGAAAGAAGAAGAAACAAAAAAAAAGTGGGGGGGGTGTGTCTGTAATCTAATTTTACCTGTTTGGGCTGAACAAAAATAAAAGTGTTGATGTTTGCAGTATTTAAAAGAAAACATACCAAAAATAAAAACAACCCCCAAACACAAATGTCATCTAGCTTTTCAAGTTACCTCTTATCTCTTACAGTGTCTTTCTGGTGAATATATTGTTAAACTTCCTTGTATGTTTTTATGACCTGAAATCTTTCAGATGCTGTGGATAATCTATATTAGTGGGATGATGTTTCTTTCTCTGAACGCTTTAACTGGACAGATTGCACATATGCTCTAGCATTACCAAAGGCCAGGTGAATCCTGAAGAGCTGTAAGCAAGGGTAGCTCAATCTCTGAAGGTCATCCAGAGATTTAAGCTACATGAAATTATACTTGTTGGAAATACCTATTCCTTACAGGCAGGAGTGCTTCTTTTTCTTGCACATAATTTTAGAGCCACAGTTTCAAAGGTACACTTAATAGACTGACTTCTCTTTGTGTATGAAAAACCTTTGTCCCTTAATATACAGTGGCACATTGGTTGGTTTAGATAGCTAACATTTGCATGCATAGGCTGTAGATTCTGTCATTTATGCATGTAGATAATAGAATTTACATGCACAAAACTCATTTGGACTCGGCCTTAGAACAGATTGGGAGGACAGGTATTTAAGATTTGAGGGACAGATGCACAGTAGGGGACTGCTGGGGTAAATGATGGTTAAGACTGGAATATTGAAATAGGGATGCTAAAGAAAGGATGAAGACAGTGCTCATCTGTGTTTGAGTTGGGCTGAAAGCAAAAAAAAAGTTTAAATACAAAGAGCAAGGCAAGAATTATATCAAAGGTCACCTTTCGTTGTGAAGAGAACTCTAAATTGAAACATGAAATTTTCTCTTCTGAAATATGTTTGTACCCTATGGTCTGTGTCCAGTGATGGCCTTTAATCTTTCATGAAACTTCAGCCAGAGCTGAAACTTCAGCTTCATGTCGCTGATACTAAGTCGTTAGAAGAGATTGTAGACATTGAAGGGTCAGTCCTTCAACTCAGGTGAGTTTTTTAGGCCCACTGAGGTAAATGTAGTGATATTGGTTTTGTGCCAGCTAGGAAAAAAATTCTTAAATATTTAGGTTATTTCAAAAATATTTCTGTTTGTAGAGTATCTTTCTATTTGATCTTGGTTAGCCAAGAATAACGTTCTGATTCTGAAGTTCAGGGACATTTTTTACAGTGTAAGAGGAAATTGGTATCCAGATCTAAATGTTGCAATTTGGGACCCCAACTGAACAAAGCTTGTCACCCCCACCAAGGCCACAGCACACTGGAAGGCAGCGTCTGGAATCAGACTATGAAAAGCCTTTTACATTTTAACATCACAGTGGTCACTCGTCCTAGCCAAAAACCACTCTCTACTTAAATAAGATCTCACTGAAATTAATGAGTCCTGTTGGAGTCAATAGGATCCTTTTCTGAGCAAGGAAAAAATTTTTGTGGCTCTCTTTCAGTGCATTGACTGCATAATGTCAAGGCCTCTGCAGCAATGCACTTAAACACAGCAGCCTGAAATGTGGAGAGAGCAGAAGTCTTAATTTTGCATTTCTTGGGTTTGTCAGATTACATTATATAGTGTCAGATGTTCTGTGAAAACTGAGGCCACATGAGTCCCATTACACTTCCTGGGCTTCATCCTCAGGTGATGTCAACTGGTGTAGTGCTACTACAGTAAGTGGCACTGTGGTGATTTCAGTAGCTCGGGATTTAGCCCACGAGGTCTGAGATAGCTATAAAACCTCACTGTGCACTTTGAAAGTTGTGCTCCATAAAGGCTTCTGCGGTGCAGTTTTTTATAGTGTCTGTAGGAAACTCACTCTGTCTCTGTGGCTTAAAAACACTGACTAACCAAGGTCAGCTTTCTGTCGTTCTCACACCATAACTGTTAATACTAATAAGTGGGGGTTTAAGTGTTCTGTCTCTTAGCGTGTTTGATCTTTTTTTTTTTTTTTTTCACTTTTTAGTTTGTCACTCTGAACTATTTGTATCCTGGGCCATTTTTACAAATACACAAACATAAAGGGACTGTCACTACCAAGGGCTACCTCAGTGCTCTAGGGAGTGGAGTATCCTTCTCTATCAATGCATGTGTACCTTTGCATGTGACTGTTAGATGTGTATATGCACACACAAAATTATTGTACAGTAAATATTCTCAAGCACCCACATTCCTTTTTCACTTGCTAACTAATTAAATTACATTTTTGCAAGGAAGTGTTATGTCTCATAGTGTTAGCCATTCCAGCCTCTAGACTGAACTCCATTGCACTAATTAACTGTGCCAGTGATTTTGCGTTAAGAGTTGAGGCTTTTTTTTCCTGACAGACAGTCATTTGAAAGTGTTTTGCAACAATTACCTTATAAATAGATTTGTTTCTGCGTGGGCTAGAAAATCATACTAAGTGAAGTATAGAAGCAGGCATCCGTGTGCTTTTCCATGAGCATACAGCAGCTTGTCTATTGGTAAACAGAAGGATAATATAGGAGAATCTGTTTTTTCAGTTGCATAAAAAGTTCAAAAGAGATTTGTAATCAAGTGGGTTCTAGCAGTCTTTATTTTAATATTTCATGGTCATGTTCTTGGGGCAAAACCTCCACTTTCTTTCCCCTGTTTTTACTTGACATAGATGAAATAAAGTGCACTAATATTTCTGAATGTGATACACATATCTAAAAAATATTATATAAGTATCAACAGTACCTTCAAGATACCTAATGGCGTTCTGGATAGGGAGCTAAACAACCTATCTACGTGTTTGCTTACTGAGTGTAGCTAGTGGACACAGTGTGTGTTTTTCTTCATGAAGTGTCAAATTTTTGAACTTGTCTTTAGTAAGAATGAGGGGAAATAAGAGAAATTATTAAAAGATCAAAAGAACTTCTTACTTAAGGTATGGATTGTATAACAAGAGTGACCACGGTTGTTACCTACTAGCTCTTAATGTAAACAAGGATTCTATAGATAATTGATTTTGCAGCATGGCAGCCAAACTGACAAAAGAAAAGAAAATCTGGATCAGATTGGATTCACCTAAAAAAACACCTCACTTAAATGAAAGTATTGAAACAATTTCATTTGGTCTATGGAGAATTAACTGTTTGATGTCAGGTTCTGGTAAAAGAAAGAAACTGAGTTAAAGAGTAGGCTGATGAAGATGAAGAAATAATGGTTCATCTTCACACAAAACCAGCACACCTATGTTTAGAGTTCCTAGCTAAGATGTGAAAGAGCTGAGTGCAGGTCACTGATCTGTGTGTCCTGCTGCATAAATCCTGTCTCTCTGAGGCCATGCATCCTGCAGTGGTGAAACCCTGTCTGCAGTCTGTGTGTGTGCCCTTGCCAGTACTGCGTGCTGTGAGATGGCATTGCCATGAACCTCCAGGTACTGAAATGATCTGAGTTAAAGGAGACCACTTTTACTGGGGTTGAGGTGAGGTAGCTTCTCTTTTTAACCCAAATAATTCTTGTCACCTGGTTGACACTGCAGACCTGCAAAATGGAGAACAGGTACACGGGACTTTGTCATTAGTCCTGTTTTCATGGGGAATCTACAAGAGCAGGGATTCAAAGCTCCTTCTCCTGGGAGCAGGTTGTTATCAGGCATTTGGGACGTTCCCTTGAGAGGCTGCAGGCTCTGCTTCAAATTTCAGCTATGAATTGGGCTGTGAGTAGATTTGAACTTGAGTGTCTTGAGAGAAACCAAGGAGAACTATAGCAGCTTCACACTATGTCATGCCTCAGCTCTAGTGAGTAATGCTAAATTGCTTGCATTGTCACAACCACGCGCTTCACCTGGTGATCCTAATGGGTCCCTGCAGATCCCATGGGAATCGCAACACTGGCTGCATACATTTTTTTAAGATTGTTTCAAGATATCATGGAATGCATCCAGAACCCAGAGTGATGTTTTCTTTGGGGCCCTAGACCATAGAATGTTTAATTACTCATGCCATTACTAAAAATAGCCATAGGAAAAGGCACAGTTTAATCTTTTAGAGAAATGTTTGGGGAATGGGGGTTAGGGCAATGTTTTAGAGAGTAATTTCCCTATAGGTTAGAATCTATATAATTATAGTAAAATTATGAAAAAGATTGCCTGACCTTTTGTATTCAGATAGTGGGCACATTGTACCCTTATTAAACCATCATTTCTTTTCCTAACTACTTCCATTTTTTTCTTAGCCCTTTCATTTTATACTTTAACTTGTAAAGTTTTGATTGGGTGTTTGATGCCAGTTTCAGAGATGATGTGTAATTCTGATTTCCTTGCATTTGCATAGACGTAAGGAACCCAAATTATAGGTAGCGGGATTTGTAAGCATATTGCAAACTGGGTAGGAATCTAAGCCAGTAAACGTAAGGGCACCCAGAAGGTATCAGATCGTGAATACAGTATATACTGAGGGTGTAATCTACATTACCTTTGATGACTCCTAGACTCTACTGAACTTTTGAGGTAATTAGAATCACAATGACCACTAGATTTTTATTTCTCTTTCTTCTTTAAGCTCAAATATTAGTCTTAGGACATCTTTTCAAATTGACTTGCACATCTGTACTTCAAATTACACAGCTAGTAGCAATAATTAGATTTTTGCGTTCCTGAATATGGATGTGTGTGTCAGAAGGCTCAAGAATGTCAGGTGAGTTTTCAAAATAAGCCAACAAATGAAGAAATGGAAGTAGACCTAGTGACCCTGTAACATGTATCCACATCTCTGAAAGTTTTTTTGAGGACTTGGGAAATTCAAACTGCAACTGAAGAGCATTGTGTATCCCCAGCAGCCTTAATTTGCATGATCAGCACTTACTCAGCAGAGTTCCATAGGTATTGGAGACCTTGGCATATTAAATGGGTCACATTTAACTGTTCTTGAACAATTTTTCCTATGTATTAAACATAAACAAGCTTTTTGTCATATTCAGCATCAATGTTTCTCTTTTCTCCACTTTTTGTTTGATACAGGGTAATTTTTCTACAGGAAACTTTAGAGTGCCACAGTGAATATGTGAATATGTTCACTGTATGCCACCTTCCTCGCATAATCTTGTTACGAATTCTGCACTTCTCTCATTTCGTTTTCTTTGGTTTTGTTTTGTTTTGTTTTGTTTTTTGGGGGGGGGAGAGTTGGATAATTCCATCTTAGCAAAAACTAAAATTAAAGCGTTGGTTTTTATAGCTGAGGATTGTAGGACAAATTATACAGTTTCTTGTAGTTTTCTAAATAGCCTTTGGAGTCTGTTCGTCTCTTGTCATGTAAATGCACTGTCATGTAAATCCACTGCCCATGGATCAAGCTGTCTTTTGGTAACCGGAAAGAAGATACAAGAGACTACTGGTTTTCAGAAGCTACGGAAGAAAACTGGTAGCGGGAGTTCAAATGTAAATAAACATGGCAGGACAATGTTCTTTTCTCTTTCACAATAAAACCCAAACGAGTCCTTCTTTTAACATCCTTTGGTGTTTTCCTGTGATGTGTTAAATAAAAGGTTTTTCCTTTATGTTACGGGAGGCACCTTTCTGTCCATTAAAATTCTGTTTTCTTTTGTAATAGCATCCAGGAAAAATTTCTCAAAAGCTAGTGAGTGGTTTTACACCCTGAATAGTTTTGAACAGAATTCTATGAAGTCACTGTATCCTATGCCAGAATGTAAGACACACATTTCTTGCAGAGAAAGAAGAGAAAGAGAATGGGGGGGAAAAAAACTTTTAACCGTTACTTTACGCGAAGAAAGCTTTTAAAAGGGTTGGGTTTGAGCATGCTAATAGCTTTGGTGTGATTAGCTTGCTGTTAAAGCTATTGTACACTAATGTCTGAAAGAAAGGGACTCAAATTATAAATTCTATTTGCTGTGCATCTCTGTTTCACAGATGTTTAAGTCTACAGTCCTGCATATGCAAAAAGTCTCTATTTAGATCACCCATTTACAAAATCCCATATATTGTGAAAGCTTGGAAGTCAAAATTGAACATTACTTTCTGTGAAATATGGGGTGATATGTCAGCAAAAGAACCAGGTTTTTTCAGGATTATTTGAAATTTGGCCCATTCAGTGTGAAAATCTAAACATGTTAAAAGATTCAATCCTAGGGGAATTGAACACTCCTGAATCTAAAGAACTCTCAAGATAAAACCTTGAATTTCAGTGGTTGAGCTTGAAATTACTTTCAAGTAACTTTTTTTTTTCCAAAAATGTTCATTCTTACTATTAACAGTCTTTTTTTTTCCCCCAAAGCCTTAGCAATATTCACATTCTTGAGTAGAGGGTTCATACAACACTTTCACTGACAGATTGCCTTTAAGTACTCCTTTGAATACATTACCTCCACAGTGTTCTTCAATTTGACTGTCTTAAAACAGTCAAATAAGTTGGATAACTCCCTTCAATGTGTTTTCAATTGTGGATCGTGGCACTTTCATCCAACAATTTTGAGGAGATAACTTTTAATTACAATAATAAGAACCATATGGGCAATGATTAATGCAAACCTGATGTGTTCTCTTACTTTATTAATCTTTTTAATTAGAGGCAAAAGAATGCTTTATCTGTTGAGAAGGAGAAGAGATGAGTTGTGATGTTCTGCTGCACTTTTGTGACTTAAAAAATTTGATTGCTCACCGGAAGTGTATGTTTACCTGAATACAAAAGGTGAGAGCAACCTGTACAGAGTTTTCTCCTCCAGCTTTGCTTACCTTTAGCTTTGCATGATGCTCCATATGGCACCATACTGTTGAGGTTATGATACTCTTCTGTTAGTTTTACTTTAGTTCTCAAGCTTCTTATAAGACTAATTTACAAACTCAATTAGGGCAAGGAAAGGGGAGACAGTTTAGCACCACCAGATGTCAGAGCAGTTGCTTGCCTAGAGGTAGGTTGTATGATATGTTGAGAAAGCCCTATGAGATGTCTTATTCTGTAACTATCCTTAGCTTTAGGATTTGAGACCGGTTAGCATTTATTGCATCCACTGTGGTTATGGTTTGAAGCCATTGTAGTTTAGGATAATGTGAAAGACACACAAACAGGGTGTGCTAATTCAGATGCTATTGCAGGTCTTTGAAACAGATACTGTGAATATTTTTTCTGAACTGGTTTAATGGATTCACTTGTCTTGACCATACAGAAGGCCAGATTCAGTTCCTTCTGTGGCTGAGATACTTTGCAAACTTACATGTAAGGCTTAGGTTTCACATGTTTGCCTGGAGTTATTTGTCTTTCAAGCATTCTGAGTAGGATTAATGGCCATGGTAGAAAAACAGCACAGACACTTTTCCCACTTACTATAGTTGTGATTTATTCTTTCATATTATATAGAGCCAATAGTGTACCAAGTGGGTTACTAACAAGTAAAGGCAAGGTCTCTGCTCTAGAAGGTTCATATTCTAATGAAAAATATGACATCTCAGGGCTTTATAGAGAGGCATGAAGACAATGAAATTTCTGGGCAGGAAGGGAACACAGAAAACTTATGTGCGTATCATGTCAAAGGCAAAGCTAGTTTGTAATACCTGGATTTTGTGGTTTAGATGAGAAACCTGTAAATTAACCTATATCAGCACAGGAATTAGTGGAACTTCACAAAATGTTCTGCAAGCTAATAAGGAAAGAACAACACACACTTTCAGAGACCTGAAGTTATGTAACCTTCCTGCACTGCTTTAGCAATAGCATATAAATGGCATGGATTCCAGCCGGTGTTGTGGCTTGGTATCTGTGCTAGCATGTTAGGATGCTGACTTTGGGCCTGATCCAAATGTCTTTGAAGTCAATGGAAGTCTTTCAATTTCAATTTTCAGCTGCAGAGGTGTTTTGAGGTGCTTTCTTGTGCCAGCCAATTTGGAAATAGCAGTGGGAACAGAGAAGGGGAGAAGTCCAGTTTCCTGTATCAACTGAAAAAAAAGGGAGATTTTTAATTTTTATTATTATTTTTAAGAAACATTTGCCAAAATATCTTCATGCCTGTCACCACATGAGAAAATGAACTGGGTTTGGGATAAAGGATGGTAATGGAGAGAGAAGGGCAGTTTGTTGAGTGGCCTTACTTTGTGACTCTTTTTTGTGTGGTAGAAGTGAGTGTGCAGCTCATCATTGATAGAAAATACTTAGTCAGATAGCATCTGCTTTAAAGCCATTCCAGACAACCTTTAAGTAGACCTACTAGCACTCATTGCCATTCAAATGGTGACCTTGTCTGCAAATTAGTTCTCTATGATTACTTAAATGGTGATACTTGAGCAGCAGAACTGGAAAAGTTAAACTTAAAAAAAAAAAAAAATTGGCTTGCATTACGCTTGTTGACAAAATGGTTGTTTTAGCCAAGCCCATTCATCCATTCCTAGATCTGGACACAGTAACTCTCTAGAACCATTCTCTAATGTAACGAGAGTGGCACAAGGGAGTTGAAGTGCTCAGAAAGCCTACATTTGTTTCAATCTGTCACGCTCAGCATGAGAATGTGTGGTGAAAGCACGGAGGGGATATTGCATTTTGGGATTCCTAGAAGGGTGCCCTGGCATATATTCCTACACATGTTTGTCATATCTAAATTATTGAGCAGTTGAATTTAGTAATAATGACCATGAATTAACCATCTGTCAAAGATAAGGAGTGTCTACTTTAACCCTCAGGCTGCCACACTTGCCCACAGCATTCCTTTGGTTGCCAAAATGGATGCATGGCAGAAGACCAAAAGTTAACAGGGGGAGGATATGTTCCCTTCCACTTTCTGATAAATTATTATTGTTTTGCTATTTTTTTTCAGCCAAAATCTAGCAATATCAGAGTTGTTTCTCCAGATTGTTTTGATTTCAAAAAAGAGTGACTGCTTTATGCTGCAAATGTATTTCATCTTTAAAAATATGAAGATCTCTTAAATTATCTTTAATGTTACCCGAGAAGAGATGTACATTGCATAGAAGGCTTAGAACAGAAAACTATTGGATTTTTTACTTAAATTGTCCTCCACCCTCCTCTTCAATCCATCATCTAAATGAGGCAATGTGTGTCTTTAAAAATGTAGTACAACTGTATCTTCAAAAAGTCCAGAGTAGTTTAGAGATCATTTCCCAAACTTACTTCCTTGCTGTGTACTTCACCCAGAAGAACAAGATTGAATCCTCAACATCCAGAGCAAAGCTTATAAAGGAATAAATGTAACAACTCATTTAGAAACTTAGCAGGCTAACTGGTGGACATGTATGTGGTGGGATTTTTTTGTTTTATTTTTTTCCTACTTGGACTGAACTTGCCACCTCATAGCTATTTTCTAAGATCTGTTCTTCCTCAGATTACTAGCCATTATTAGATTTTTCTACAAAGACTAGTTAAAAATTGTAATGACATTCCCATTAATTCAATTTTGAGCACTGGATCCTATTATGTGGATGTAACTACTAGACCTGTTTTTAAAAAAATACACTGAAATATTTTTGGGAAAAAAATTCAACAAAACCTATTCATCTGTTTGCTGAGACTTTATTGTGGCAGTCTTCACAAAGACACTTGTGATTTCAGTGGTCTGGGAATTGGATGTCTGTAGCATGTTGAGAAATGCAACTTGTGCCAGGATAGTTTGGGTTGAGGGTGGGTTGTGTTTTTTTTTTCTTTTTTTCTTTTAAAAGTGAGCTGCTTTCCCTGCCCCCCTTCTCCTTTTCAGTCCTTTCTGTTGATTTTAAGTTCTCCTAACTGGTCCACTTTGACCTTATAACTTGTAGGAACATCCATATGGAAAACATCAAGATGCTTAATGGCTTTCATGATTTCTTTGGGAGGGAAGAGGGAGCAGGGGAGACAAAGTTCATTCTTCATACAGTAAGCTCATTGGTATACCTGAAGCGATCAGTCTTCTCACCTGTCTCTCCCAGTAGCTGAATGTAGTCACACAGGCTGCCTGCTTGCTGCTTGGGAGTTAAGAGCTGATGGTACTGTGGAGAAAGGTTCCTCATCCTTTACCATGAGCTGTGAAAAGCTGAGCAGCTAAATGGCTACTAATAGTTTCACCAGCTTGAGGAGTTTCTGTAAATCTCCTGCTCCATGCATCATCTTTGTAAGAATCTTCTACTGACTGTTTGGAGAAGTTTAAGGTCCCTTTTGCACAGCCTGGGTTCCAGGGCTGAGGATCTAGCCTAGGCAGCTAGCAATGACTTGCAGTACTTTCTTGTCCCGTAATGAAAGGTTGTAAATGTGCTGTCATGTGCATCTTGCAGAGTCAGTGGCTATCTAGAACTTCCCTCAGGTTCAGATCAGGCTTTCTCCATTTCCACTTGGTAAGGCTGTTTGGCTGCTAGTCCCTGGAAAAAAATCCTGAAATGGAAAGAAATACAGGCAATGCAAAAGAAATACAACTTTTCAGTATCTGCTGAAGTGATCACAGGCTATGGGGTACATTTTAAAAAGATTTCTCTCGTTTGTTTCCTGAAGAGTCACATTCCATGAGTGGTTTATTTGGGCTGGACCGTGTCTTATATTTCAACAATAGTTCATGCTTACATACAAGTCCATAGCTTTGTCCTGCAAAGTAGTCTACAATTCAGTCCCTTAAACAGTCTTTATCTTGCAGTTTAAGCTTCCGCCGTGTACACTCCCCTTGAAATGTAAGTGGTCACCCAAAGAAAACGGAATTCCTTCTCCTCCCTCCACATCTGCTATGTGTTATCTGGCACTCACCTCTGACCCTGATATTCATCATAAGAATAAGAATTGCATCCTATTCAGCTGGTTGCATGCACTTTAACTCCAGCGATCACTGGCTGAAATAGCATGTGCTAGGAGCAGAAATTGCTGAAATAGCATCAGGTGTTCAAACTGGACTGTTCCACTTTCTTGTACGTTTTTGGATAGTTGAACAGAATTCTAGAGATGAGCAGGTCAGCACAGTATACTTGGGGACAGACTTTGGTATAGTTTAGGCTTATACTTCCTAGTGAATGCAATGAAACAAGTTTGATACGGATTTTTTATGAGAAGGATTTTTGAAACAGGCTAGTTATCTTCCTTAGCTGCTGTTTCAAATGACATTATGCATCTGTGTAGAGAAACAGTATCTGTCTGTATGGAAGCAGTATTTTTGAAAGTATGTTTGTGTTTCAAACAGCAGTTAGTGATCCTCTTGCTTTGGTTTAATAGCACCATCCTCCATGACCTAGTGGTATCATTCAAGGAACTAAGTAATTTTTTTTTTGTGAGTCAGAGTTTTAAAACCTGACTCTAAATGTGAGGATCCATATGTTAGTATGAATACAGATCTGTTCTCTTTGACTCCACTAAATGGAACCCATCTGAAATTTTCCTTTTTCACAAGGATGAACAGAATTGCTTTTTGGACACTGTGAAGGAAGAAGTAAAACTGTTGATTTGCTCATCAAGTGTGGATCAATTAAAACTTTTGGAACAAGAATCTGCTTTGTTTACTGTTTACTTTCTGCTGCTTTCCTCTGTTAGTCCCCTAATCTTCAAACTTGCATCTTCAATTGAATTATGATCATGCAGTACTCTCAGATAAATAACGTGGCTTTGGTCTGTAGGATAAACTGCAAAAATCTTATGGGCCTTTAGCTATCAAATTTATCTCCCTCTCCCCCCTTCCCTATCCTCAGTCTTTTTGATTTTCAGGAAAAAGATATGGGAACAAACAGTGTTGCAACACCAGTGTGGTTTACTAGGTGCTACTGCTGCCCTTTGGTACTACCTGCTTCTTCATGAGTGATTACTGACGGAACAAAACCAAGTCATCCTTGTACCAACACTCTGTCATCCCATCAAAAGCTGTTCTTGCACAGACACTTCTAGTCAGAGGGCCTCACATGGATTACAAGCATGTAGTGATGCTCAGTGATATATACTGATTATCAGTATGTAAATAGGTTTGGGGTTTTTTTTCCTTTAAATTGGTTATGCTTCTTCACTTGCCAAATTTTTTCCTTCCAGAGCATGTCTGTATTTCTATTTAGCAAAATTAACAAGGGATGAAATAGGTGCTGAAGATGTTAATTATGTAATTATACAAGCAAAGACCTACCATGTAATGGGCAGAGAAGAAAAATGACAGAGTTTATATGAAGAAATTAAATCCCATGTTACATTTTTGATTAGGGTCCTCATTTTTACTGTGTTGCCAGTGGTCACTGGTGACCTCAAATGCAAAGGTGAAGGGTTTTATTTCTTGTTTGCATTTATTTGAGTAGGCACACATGCATCTGATATATGTTCACATTAGTTATTCTTTTTTACTGGCAGATTAAAATATGGGAGGCAGAATTCTCATCCAGGAAATCATCTGTTTGAAAAAGACTGTAAAGAGAAATGAAAAGGATCATATGAATTTTAGTGATATCGAAGTGGTTTCAGTTTGTGCATTGTTAAAAATCATGCAGTGTCCTTTGGTGCCCTTTTCGTCTTGTTTATTTTAATAAGGAAGACCAGTTTGTTTGAAAGGTAGTTCTCAGTATCAGAATTGACTTCTGATCACCCTATCACTTCACAATTCTTTGTACGTCAGGAGCACTTGAAAGTATACGCACATGTTTGTGGGGATTTTTCTTTTCCTCCAGAGAGATTCAATTATTTATGCCAGAATTCTTCTTATTGTGAATTATTTTTATAATTGAATCAAAACTATGTAGGCTGATACAGCCCCAAGTTACCTTTGTGATCTGAGAAATCCTCAAAATGGCCAAATAGAATAACTTTATCACTTGTTTGTCATACTAGTTTTGACAATGGGTCATTCCATAGGTGTCTAAAATGATCTTTAGCCACATTTTATGAAGCCAGAACTGTAATCCAATAACAATTTTCTGGCTAAGTGCTTCTCAGTTGCCACTGGGGACGAACTGCATCACTGTTGCTGCTCTTAAAATGAGCTTAAGCTAAAAGGACACAAATTTCATATTTCTTTCCTTATTTTCTTGAGAGTAATCTAAGAAAATAATATTTTAAATAATTGCATTCTGGTTCCTGAGGGACATCAGCATAATTGCATTGAGGATACCTTTATTTTTTTATGCATTTATTTATTAACAAAGTAGTATATTCCATCTGTAAACCAAATGATTGGTCCAGTGGCACAAAACAATAAAGCAATGAAACCTCTAGTTCATTAAATTGGAATATAGGGATTGAATTTCTAATTTATATTGGTTTAAATTTCATGTTATAAATTATAGGATTGTAGGATGTAAGGGAAAAATGTTCCCCATGATGCAGGCTACCTACAGTTCCAGCCAGGAAGATTTATATAAGACTTGTTGGAGAGGAAGAAGGAGAGGTACTGAAGACTCAGACTGGCATGGTTGATCTGATACATTGGTGGGCACATCACAGAAGGCACAACTGAAAAAAAAAAACAACAAAAAACCTCCCCAAAACAAATTTAAAAACCCCAAACCCTTATTTATTTGTTTGATACTCTGGAGGGGTTACTTTTAAACATGGGTAGTTTGAAATGCTGGTTTCTGAAACTCCACAACATGAAGGTCAGGTAACAAGCGAAACAAACAATGAGAAAGAGGGATGCTTCATAAACCTTAAGTGGTTTCATTTCATTCCTATGTTATCTCTCCTGTCGGCCACCCTAGAGTTTTGTTCAGCGTAATCTTGTACTCAAAACTTTCTTGCAAATTTCAATCTGCTATTAAGTTTCCTCTATTCTGATCATCTTAGTTTGATTTCTGTGTTTAACAGTCTCTGGAGTTGCCTGTACAAGCAAATATAAAAGCCATATAAGACAATATGTTCTTTTCAGAGTTATTATGTTGACTGGATTCCTACTATTGGGACTTAGCCCTCTCATTTCAGAGATGAAATCTTAACTGGTGCTTGTTTCAGCCTTCGAGACCATAGGCAAGTCACTTTCTGAGAACAGCATGTGCGTCTGTCTTACACTTCTTCAAAAGTTGTGGTTGTTTCCTTCTTGAGTAACAGGAAGTGCTACAAAGGCTGCCCTCAGATTTTCTGGAGAAATATTAGCTAATCTTTCCCTTTCTTACATAAAATTGATAATTAATCTAAGCCACCTGTATGGCAATCTGTCATGACTGTTCAGGAACTGACAACTGATTTAATGAATCTGAGATGATGTGATGCTTCCAGCATTTCTGCAATGGAGCCACACTTGCAATGAGCTTAAACCACCTCTCCCCTTCATTCGAGCCCTCTCCTCTGTGGACTTCTGTTCAGCAACCAAATAAGCACAGCAGGTTGTTTCAGTTTTGTCTCTATTCTGTGCCGCATCTCACCTTTTACAGGGTTTTAAGGGAGCCAGTACAGTAAATAGTTTAACAGATCTATGAAATAGCATTTGCCATGCTTGTTTCACAGTCTTTCTCAGGTGGAAGATGCAGGTATGATGGAAGTATTTGCCTGCTGGAAGTGTAGTCTTTCTTTGTAGAAAACTTATTCAGTTGTTTGATCTACTTGTTGCTGCACTTTGAACCATCATTAATTCTGATACACAAAATAAAAGATCAAGGTTCTTCAAGGTTAAAATCTGCACTTGTTTCATGGGAAGGGAGATTTCAGTCTCTTCTGACCTTTGGAAGTGGCCTGCTCCACCCCATCCCAGAGTCAGGTGAAGGCTATGAGCCCTCAAGCGAGTCAGCGAGAACTGAGGCACTTTCACGAGCACTAGCTCTCTGCTCAAAGCAAGGACAACTTGGATCAGGTTCCTGAAGGCTGCTCCTGGCAAGTTTTTAACATCTCGAGGGGCAGGAATTGCACAATCTCTCTGGCCTACCTGTTAATGTTTTACTAGCCTCATGGTGATTTTGTTTTTCCTTCTAAAAGTCTTTAATTGCCATATTCCTTGTTGCAACTTGGTGTCCATTATCTCTCATCTTGTTACTTGTGCACCTCGCAGAAGAGTTTGGCACACTTTCTCTCAGTAAAGACTACTTCACACTGTGTTTGAGACTGGCTACAGTTGCCCATGTTTGGGTGAACCTTCACTGTCTTGCAGTGCTTCAGAATTTTCAAGAAATAGTATTCCGCCTGTTCCTGGGACCTTATTTTTAGCATTTTGTTGAACCTCATCTAAAATTGATTCAATGGGGGTAAACAAATTCTTATACTTCTGTGTAAGAAACAGATTTTCTATTTCAAGGTTTGCAATGTGAGTTCATTTGGGATTTGTAATGTGTATAATTTGGATTTGATAATCCTGTTCTTAGAAGCTGGTTTATAAGGACAGCCGTGCCTTTGCAGGTCGTACTTTTACCTCAAAAATTCATGACACTTTGAATGCGTTATGTCACCAAAGCTGAGTGCATTTCCCTTGAGGCAATGGCTAACCACTGTGAACCTTGATTGTTTCCAAAGGCTCAGGGAAGCCCAGGGGTCCTGAGCTCTAGTTTACGCTGATTGTCCGTGGTGTATTTGAAGCTTATCTTTCTATATGCTATTGACCCAGAGTATATAAGTGTTTGCATAATATGAAAACTATAAATGGAAGAAGGGTACCAATTATCAAATATGAATCAGATTTCAAGGTGATAAGACATTCTGTTTTCATTACAGATCTGGCCTTACTGTTCTTTAATCCTGCCAGGAGGGCAATACTAGGAGGTTTTACGTATACTTGGCTGGACAAGATAATCTTTAAACAAGTTTAATTACTAACTGTCTGTTCTGTTGTTTGTGGTTTTTTTTCTAGTCTTCTCAAATGGGAGATAATCTGACGTGCAAAGTACTTATGGCACAAATAAGTCACGTAACTGATTATATTCAAATTTTTTTTACAAAAGTATTGAATTTATTGATGTGAAATTGGCAATCTGCCCTTCTGGGAAGTAAGGTCTAGGTAGTACTCTAGAAGTACTAGCAAAATGGCAGATACAGAGTTGGAGAATACAGCACACAGCTGTAAGTCTTTCTAATGCTGACAGACCACTTCCAAGGCATAAAACCATGTTAGAGAAGTAAGTAGTTTTTCCATATCAGCTCTCTCTTGAATATTTTCATTGACACGCAAGCTTACAGGTCTCTAAGTCTTCCTCACATGCCAGATAGAGTTCAACCTGTAGTTTTCTCAGCTACAATTTTTTGTGTGAATTCCCCTCTATCTTCTGTGGACATGTACACTCATACCTTCTCCAGTCAGCTGTCTTCTGCCATAGAAAAGTGTAAAAGATGTTTTCTTCCCTTGCCTTCAGAACAAATAAGAGGGTGAATTTTCTCTGTTATTTTAAAGGGGATGTTCCTCTAATTTGGAGTGATGAGATTAATTACTTTGTATTTCTCTTTATTGTGTAATAGATGCTATTTTTCTGAAGTAGATTACTGAATTGTATACTTCAGAGGTGTGTCTGTGAAGAAATAGGTAGCTGTTCGTATTAGAAGTTTGAGTTCATATGAAACAACATAAGTGAGTGTGAGTTGATAGACAAATACGGCTTGAGGTTTTTTTCTGTCTCTCACTGATTCTTGCTGGCAACATATTATCAGATTAGGAATATTTTACCATTAGAATAAACTACTGAATATTAGTGCTGGACCCTGTGCTCCAAGGAGCTTCTATTAACATTGGTCAGATGCAGCCCACCTGGGAGGACACTGCTGCTAGCTGCTTATAATTATATATATTAATCCTCTCGTGAGTGTCACATGAAAACCACAGTTCCCATTATCTTTTCCCTTTCCTCACATCATCCTTCTTGTCCGACCAATTTCTGACTCTCTCCATTGCTCCTTTGAAGTGGGTTTGCTCTGTTCAGCTCTAGCCCAGGCATTTCTGCATATGCAGCTCCCAGCTGCCTTCCACAAGCCTATATTCCAGATGCCTGTGAGGACTAAACAAAGCATTACTGTCTATAGCACAAAGTATTGGGGAATACATCTGGAAGAGGGAAATATCAACTGCCTGATAACAAGGAGGCCACTGTGGATGAAGAATTGTTGTAAGGAATTGTGGCAAGAGGAGAAATAAACTGTCCATTTTAAGTTCCTTTTTTTTTTACCCTGACAAACTAGCAGTTTTAAGCCTACTGCTGAGACATTAGTTATTTCTTGTCTGAGATATTGTATTTAGTATTGTAATATAGTGTTGTGGACAGGCTCTGAAGGGGCTCAGCACTGTGGATTCAGTTTTTTAACCGTGTAAGTGGACTCTCTGCCTTCCCACATATTTTGCTTGGGGGTCATTTGTTCTTTAACAGTGATCTGTTGGTGACAGGACAGTTTGGTTTTCGCAGATGAGGTTCAGGGTGGGAGACTGTTTCTCAAGTAGACAAGATCTGCGTAGCTTCACTGTCCTTCAGCCTGCTTTTGTGCTGTCTGCTTTTCCTCTGGGCTGCATACACAGTGTGAGCCCCCCAGATCTCTGGGGACTGTGGAAGAGGTGAGGTGTTTGTCTCTCAAACACCATCACAGATTACATCCAAGCTATGTCTGATCTGTTAGGCTTCAGACTTCCATTATTCCAGAAAGGGTCCTTTTTAAATCCTCACATCACTTTGCACAGCAGGTTTCAGGGCATCAGAATTTTTACTTAGGTGACTGAACATGGCATCAAAATACAGGTGAAGCACTGGCAGCTAAGAACAAAAAATAAAAGTATGGAGAGAATATTGCAAGCATTACTTTAGAATGAGGGTAAGATTACTTTCCAGATTGAGTGGCCAACATTAGGTTAAGAAGGAAATTTAAAAGTTTGTATTCATGTACACACAAGAACAGTTCTTAAAAACTGTTCTGCTGTAGCCCCAGCCGGCAGGTAAGCACCTGTGGCCACTTGCTCTCCTTCCACACTCCCTGGAGGCATGGGGAGAGAAAACATAACTAAAAGCTCGTGGGTCAAGATCAGGACAGGGAGCAGTTACTATCACAGGCAAATGAGACTCAATTTGAGGAAAATTAGCTTAATTTATTAACAACCAAACCAGAGTAGGATAATGAGAAACAAACCCAGATCTCAAAAACACCTTCCCACCATCCCTCCCCTCTTCCTGGGCTTAACTTTACTCCCGATTTCTCTACCTCCCCACCTCTGGCAGTGCAGGGCGATGGGAAATGGGCGTTGCAGTCAGTTCATCACATGTTGTTTCTACTGCTCCTTTCTGCTCGGGGGGGAGGACTCCTCACACTCTTCCCTTGCTCCAGCATGAGGTCCTTCCCACTGGAGATGATTCTTCATGAACTTCTCCAGTGTGAGTCCTTCCCACAGTTCTTCATTAACTGCTCCAGTGTGAGTCCCTTCCACCAGGCGCACTCCTTCAGGAACAGACTGCTCCAGTGTGGGTCCTCCACAGGTCCTGCTGGGAGTCTGCTCCAGTGTGGGCTTCCCATGGGGCCACAGTCTCCTTCAGGCATCAGCCTGCTCCAGTGTGGCGTCCTCCATGGGCTGCAGGTGAATCTGTGTTCCACCATTAACCTCCATGGGCTACAGTGAGACAACCTACCTCACCATGGTCTTTACCATGGGCTGCAGGGGAATCTCTGCTCTGGTGCCTGGGGCACCTTCTCCTCCTCCTTCTTCACTGACCTTGGTGACTGCAGAGTTGTTCCTCTCACATATTCTCCCTCATTTCTCCACTACTGCTTTTTTGGTTTTTTTTTCCTTATTAAATACGTTATCAAAGAGGTGTTACCGCCGTCACTGATGGGCCTGGCCTTGGTCAGCATTGGGTCCATCTTGGAGCCAGCTGGTGTTGGCTCTGTCAAACATGGGGGAAGCTTCTTGCAGCTTCCCACAGAAACCACCCCTGTAGCCTCCTGGCTACCAAAACCTTGCCGTACAAACTCAGTACAAAAACTTGAAAGAACATTAAATTTAAAAGAGTCATTTGTGCTACGGCACACCTAAAACAGATTGTTTCAGCACATCTAAAACAGGTTGCATCCCCTTTCATGTTGAGAGTAACATCATAATATTCAGGATTTTGTTTTTCCTGAGAATTTCAAGCATAAACCACTGTTCTGCACACTTGTTTTTTATAAAGTCTGGATTTAGAAGGGATATGGGGCACTGGATGTCCTTTTTTCTATGTTGTTATTGGGGGAGTTGCAGTTCTAGATTTAGCTTCAGTCCTTATAAACCATGCCAGTCTGATATTGTTCAGCCAAAGAGCAGCCATTACATTTGTACTAATTAAACGCATTGGACAAGTGGCAGTAAAGAAGCCAATAGCAGTTTTCTGTCACATTTTTAAAAACATATTTCATAGCCTCAATGTTACAGTCAGAAAAGGCAGCCCTCTGGTTCTGTCATTTCTATTAAATGCCACTGCTTTAAACTAAGTGGCAATCTACTTTTTTCTACTCACCAAGCACTTTACTAATTTATATACCTCCTTGGTCATCAAAGGCTCCTTCTTTGGTCGCACCACAATTGTTGTGACCATTGCAGGTAAGAGTATTTGGCAGGGATAGCTCAAGGGTTCATTCTTTTCAGAATGTTTACTTTACCTGACGTATCTTTGCTGGGTGCCACAGTGATTAGTCTTCTGTATGCTATTTAAGGGAAGCTAAGGAATACTATTGCCTCCATGTAAGAAATAGCTAGGGCATGTAAAATAAAAATAAATAAATAATGAAACCACTAAGGACTGCAGAAGACGTGCTAGGAGAGAATTAAAATAAGTTGCACAGGAAGCAAAACACTGTGTAGAGCAGTGTGTACATGTGTATTCTAGGTAGGGCAGAAAATATTGACTGCCATCAAGATTGCCTGAAAATTCTCACTTCTAAACTACTGTAAACAAGATTTTTTAAAATTTATTTTTAATCTTCACAGACTTTAACTGTTTGAGTTGATATTTTCCATGTTGAGCTTCTTCCTGGGGCAAAACATTTGGAATTACTGTCATCAAAATGGTTTGGCTGTTTCTGGAAAGGAAGTGAGTATGTATTGCTCTGCATAAAATTTTAACCACTTTTCCACATCCTGAATTGCATTTTTCTTTTGTTACTTCAAAATACTGTCAAAATCTACTTCAAAGTGTGATCTTCTGTCCTTGAAGTACTGGTTCCTTTCGAGAATCATAGAATCATAAAATTGTTAGGGTTGGAAGGGACCTTTAAAGGCCATCTAGTCCAACCCCCCTGCAAGGAGCAGGGACATCTCCAACCAGATCATAGAATGGTTAGGGTTGGAAGGGACCTTCAAAGGTCATCTAGTCCAACCCCCCTGCAAGGAGCAGGGACATCCCCAACTAGATCACGTTGCTCAGAGCCTCATCCAGCCTGGCAGGTTGCTCAGAGCCCTGTCCAACCTGGCCTTGGATGTTTCCAGGGATGGGGCATCCACCACCTCTCTGGGCAACCTGTTCCAGTGTTCCACCACCCTCGTTGTAAAAAAAAAAAATTATGCTATTCTTGCTTTATTCCATGAGCTGCAATGATAGAGGTCTGTACAGTGACTCTAAATATTGCCAGTGATGCTAGTGAGGCATGGGCTTATCAGTAGGATTCCATGCTGTGGCGTTTGTGGAGAGCTGGATAGCTCTGAATTTTTAGAAACCTGGTAATTTACAAATAAAAACTGAGATTGCAAGTCGAGATGTTAAAATCAGGGTGAAATCTGCTGGATAAAACATGGACAGCACTCACTTAATGAGCAGTTCAAATATTTTGTTCAGGTATTTCAAATTCAATATTGTATTTTTTTTTCTCTTCTGTTAAGTGTGTGCCTTCAGGCCCTTTTTATTGCATGCTTTTCAAAACTTGCTCCAGAGACAGAATTATTAATTTCCTCCTAGGTTTCTGTATAGCACTCAACACTACAGTGCCTCACAAACCATTAATGAAGTTATTTTCACAACACCCCAGTGAAATGAGGAGGAATTATTGTCCTCGTTTGACAGATAGAGACTGGGACACAGTAATTCAAGGTTGAAAGTACCTACTAATTTGGGAACCCAGTCTGAGACATCCCGCTCTCATCTGTTTCAGAATATTTAACATTGGATAGTAAGCTGAAAGCACAGCTCCTTTTAACTTCAACTGCAGTTGTGAGTGATCAGCACTTTAAGCAAAGAAGACCCCAGGTTTCAAGTTGGGCACAGAGCACATGCAGAACATAAAACTGATAGATGACCTTGTGTGAAAAACTTGGTTTTAAGAAACTGTCCTGTCTCTCATAGACTGTCATGTGACAAAAGCAGATGTAGACTCCAGACTGTTCAGGGCGACTTTTAAACTACCTTAAGTAGGAGATTATATATTTTTTTTTTTCTTTCTTCCTGCATTCCTCATTCATTATGTCACTCTGGACTTCGGCAGTGGCAATGCGCTGGGCAGCCCTTCTCATCCTCAGGCAGCAGCCTCCTGCCCCGCACTGATTCATCCACAGACAAGTCCATGCCGTACACTGCATGAAACGGTGACCTTTGGAAAACTCAGTTTGTGATTATATAACTAAGTTGTATGATGATATGTTTACCAAATGCCAAACTCATATGCTGTCTTTCATCTGAAGTCTGAGATGTATCAATGGAGACAACGGCAGAGTACTAATGAGACGGCAACTATATTAGCATAAAATTGCTCTGCATATATTTGGGTAGGCACATATAGTTTGAACAGTGCTCATTACTGCTTAACTGTACTGATTTCCTCCTCTTCCCCATCTCTTGTCCCTTGTTTTGTACCTAGATCCCAAACATTGTAGGGTTGGGGCTATCTTGTTTTGCTTGTGTATAACTCAGTATAGTGTGGTCTTGATCAAGGCACCTCAGCTGCTCTGATAGAGTCCCTCTTTGTTCACATTGTTCATGTCATCATCTGAAAAAAAATGAGTCTCTCAGCTACTTAGTTGAAATATTTGCTGTATAGATTGTCATCTGTGGACCTTAGAGGTGGTGATCACTGACAGTTTGCTAGGATGTGTATTGCTCACCTAGAATGTTGTAGGGAAAATTGCAATTTGTTCACTAACTTTTGTTTCTCTTAAGTGAATTTAATGTGTTTTATACTTTTCAATTTTCTAAAGTGCTAGTAGTTTATTAAAACAGAACATTAAATTGACCTGTATACCTGTATCACAGGACTGTTGTGAAGATTAATAATTAGATAATGTTTGTAAAGCACTTTTTATAAGTGAAAAGTGCTATAAAGTGCTAAGTATTATTATTGCAGCATGATAGAGATCACAAAACACAAGTGAATTAGGTCTAGGTTTAATCCTTATAAGGCAAAGCATACCAGGGGCAAAATAACATTACAGTTATTTTTCTTACATCCAGCACTTCATTAACTACCACATAGGGTTATATAACTCTGTGAGAGTCTTACTTAGTGAAGTTTATAATCATAGCAGGAAAAGTTCTCACGGGTTTTGCAGGCAAAACTTGTATGTACAGCCTTTAAGGTCACACAGAGTTCCCTCAGCTATGCAGCGTTAGTGCCTCCAGTTGCATGTGGGGACATCACTGCCTACTTTGACTCTTGTCAGGTTAACCCCTGTTGCAGGAATGCCTCTGCTGGGTAAGATAATACATGCCACTAAATACAGGTCTTCACTGCGTGTAAAGTGGCATGCTATTGAATGAATACAGACATCTATATCTTCTCAGGATTTTACTGTGCTTTCTCTCAGCAGCTTTTTTCCACTGTCTCAGTCATTCCTTAATCTCTGCTTTTCCTCTATATTTTTACAAGAAGATGTGAGAAAGATGCAGCCCAGCAAATCCATTGCTTGTTTTCTGTCTCCAGTCAAGTCTTGAACAGCTTTGAGAAAGTCAGTCAGCACTTTCTTTCCTCTTTAATTCTCACTTATTGCTTATCTTGCTGCAGGTGGCCTATTGCTACTGCTGCAATCATTGCTTTTCTTGAGGATGCCATCAACACAGAATATTATCTCAAGTCCAATTCTGGTGCTGCTTATTTTCTGCCCTATTCTTTGTAGGACAGTTTTGAGCCAAAACCTTGAGAAGTAGCATTTGTTACTTGGTATAGCTACTTGCTGTTTTCTGAAAAGAGGAATGTGAAGTAGCCTCCTCAAAAAAGTGGTGTGCCAAAACTTTGCAAGACAATCCACTAAGAAAAATTATGTGCCTCTTTCAATTGGATTTAAATTCTCCTAGGCTGCTTTTTTTTAATGCATGTATGTGAGGGTGGAGTGTTTTTTTGTTTGTTTTCCCCCTTCCTCCTATAGGAACTGTCAGTAGACAGCCTCTTAAATCCTGGCTGCTGGTGTGTGGACTGACTCTACAATTCCCTCTAAATTTTACGCTAGATACCCTAGTCTGACTGAAACATTCCTCTGTCTTATCTTTTAAAAAATAAACCCAAAATGTGCACCGAGGCACCATGTCCCCCGCTACAGTTCACATCCAAACTACTGTAGTGAGTTTGATGCATTTTTTTTTTTTGCTTCTGAAATGTGCAAAATGTGTTTTAAAATGTCAGGTCTTATATGGTGAGTGCTGAAGAGAAAACAGTTACCTTGAGCACCTGGACACCTCAGACAGGCGTTTGTCAGGATCTAATTGTAGCTCAGAGCAAATCTGCAGAGCACCTGTGCCTGGAGAGACCTGCAGTCTACAGAGCTGAGAAGATCATGGCTTCTTATCCACATTGTCTTTAGACATTCTCAACATATCCTGCTTCAGGCAGCCTCCGGAAGGTGGTGTTGGGGTCCTCTGTAAGAAGAACTCCACCTGCCTTCGTGTCCAGATGCTGACTGTGCCACATAGTTACCATGTAGGCTAGGAAAGATGGAGGCTGGAGAGAACCACAGGCTTGTGACCTGCCCTGGTCCACGAGCACGTTCATATGTGCGAGAAGGGTAGCTGAGGTTGCCCTGTGAGACTTGCCCATGTGGTAGCCGTGTTGGCCCTTCTGCGGGAAGCAAGGTAAGCAGAGGTGATCTTGATCATAAGCACAGCCCAGTGCCTCTTGTGCGTACTGGTATTGGGAGGAACATATGAGGGGTGCTAGAATGAAAATATACATGAATAGGCAAAATATTTGATTTAAGGACCTACTGATATATTTCTATTATACTTGTGGTTTTGTGCAGTGGTAGGATTTCTGTGTGGGGAACACAATGAGGAGAGGGAACTGTAACCCTGTAAAGGAAAGGGAAACTTCATCTTACCCAAATTGGAACCAGCTGAGTCCAAAAACCAACAGGGTGGGAGGGGATTATTTATAGTCAAACCAGCAAGGGGAGGATTATTTATAGCCAAACCTGGAAGCAAGGAGACAGGTGGTGAGGAGCACTTGGGTCAGACCAAGACATCTGCTAGGAATGTCAGCAATACAAAGGTAACCCTGTATCCAGTAGTAAATGATAGGACAGAAATTACAGCTGACCTGGAGGAAGAAAGGTTGCAGAGGCATATTTGAGGGAAGTAACAATGTGTCAGACAAAGGAATTAACTAAAAGTAGGCATGCCGCCAGAAGGAAAATCTATACACCAACAAGAGACTTACAGTCAAAAGTAAGTGAACTAGGTGCCTGGGGATGGAAGAGGACTGACCTTCACCCAGTAAGTGCAACTCAAACAGTTGATACAAATGCAATACTGTAGTACATAATTATTAGTTGGACAGAGTAGATCAGATGCTGTAGTATTTCAGTACATGGCTATAAACAATGTAGAACAGACCAGCCATGAGGATGGGGTGTAGCTTTCTGTAGTCCAGCCAGCTAGTGTTTCTCAATGAAAAGCCATACAATAACTTGAGAGGGAGCTGCTGTTCTTCTAGTGCGTGTTCTTAAATGTTTTAGGAATATCCTAGGCTTTGTGTAAGTGGGGTTTTTTTTGGTGTGGGGTTATTTTTAAATCAGAAGAAAATAATTAAAAAGCACTGGTAGGTTTATACTACCTGTTGCCTGATCAATGAAATGATGCTGAAGACCTGACTCTTGTTCTCACTAATGTTTCTTGCTGTTACTCTGAAATTATATAATGTAGACAGAAATGCACAGAGACCTGCTGCTTGAGTGTAAAGCAGGGTTAGTGTAAATGAGAATTGGTCCCTGCCTGTGTAGTTGTGAGGAAAGTCAAAATGTTTACCCATCTATAAAGTGGTTACATGTGACAACAGGACAAAGTTCAAAGAACTAGTTTCTTGACAATTCAGATGATTATGCTGAAGATCAGCTAGTTCTTCAGACAGGTGAAAAAGAGGAGCTCTTAGTCATACATTAATTGCCTCAAGGTATCTATCTGTACTTAGTAATAGTGGCCACAATACAATTAGGTTTCGTGTCTTTGGGAGGGAGAGCACTATAACATCTGTGGTTCAACACTGGGAATCCACCATTGGACTGTTTAAACCACTCCAAAATGTGCTTTGGGACGTTTGCAGTGTCTAAAGCAAATTTGATGGGCTAGAAAAATCTCTCATGCTATCTTGTGTTCTAGTCATTTTCTCTTTTAGAAACAAATTAATGAAGAAATGTAAAGTTAGAAACGGAACAAACCTACAGATAGTCAAAGACAGATTTTACTGTAGGAGAGACTTGGATTTTTAATTCGAAGTGGGGAAAGGTGCAAAATGAGGCATTCTATAAAGGAGAAGAATGTTTGGGAGGGGAAAGGGAATGACTTGATAAGCAAGAAATACAGAATTGGTCAAATGAAATTTCATGCATCTCATTATTAGCATATAGAACTCATTGCTGTAAGATATCATGGGAGCTGAGCACTTAAGAGAATTGGAAAAGATCAGACATTCGTATGGGTAATGAAAGAACCCAAATTATGTTGAGTAGAATAAAAACATTAATGAATATGTAAAACTTTATGGTTGTGTGCAGGAGCAAAACATATGTGGATGAGGTTCCAAGGAAGCTTCCTGCTTGAGGTGATTATTCCATAGTTTTCCCCTTGGAGGTTTTTTTTTTTTTGCTTTCCTTTGTAGCAATAGATACTGGTGCAGTTGAGGGTCTGCTGAGGAACTCTGTGTTCCCTTGCATTTATGCTTGTGTAGGAGGGGACAAGAGGGTACCACAAGAACATGCTCCTATTTGGTGTTCTCAGGAGGAAATTACTTTTATAGAATTCTAGAGAACACAAGTGAGGTAACCTTGCCGTAACTGCCATCAGGGCTTGTCTCCTCAGTTGTGCAGAAGAAAGACCTGGTCAGGTTATCCTTAACTCTCAGCCCCCTACAGCTGAGCCAGGAGTGAGTTCTGTGCAGCACAGAGTCCTAGATGACTTTCTCCAAACCCATTGTATTTTTTTTATACCCATCTTCTCCTTCCAAGTGAATTTATCATTTGAAGTACATAAATACACTATTTATACTCAAAAGCAGTGGTTCCTCATATGTAATCTACCTCATACCAGTACTCTGCAGGTCACTGGTTGCGAGTGGTCTGTTGCAGTGCATGTTAGGTCTGTTGCCTGGAGGTCTCAGTGCAGCCCCCAGCCTGCCGGGTGAGCCAGCAGAGCAGATGTGCTTTCCACCCCTGCCCTCCATCCAATTGGGACTGCATCTAGCCACATGGTGGTCTGCTCCCCTGACCTCTCCTCTGTGTGATGAGATAGAAAACTTTGGGAATCGCTTTCCCAAACTGAAGTGACAGAATCTTACCAATTAAAAATAGCAGTAGATTGCTGCTAATATTTTTGTCATTTCCGAAGGTAATGCATTTAATCCTGGCTCTTGCTGTTGCTTGATGCTGTGGCTACTGTAGCCATTTCCAGGCACTGAATTAATGTGAATGGAGATACGGGCAAAAAAACACAGTAGCCATACTGTATTTATTATGAATTTGAGAAGGAAGAAGAAACTGCTTCAGCACTGCCTCCTTTTCATACTTCATATCTCTAAAAGTAGCCAGTTAATTGCATTCCTTAGTTACTGCTATTGTAATATGTGCTTATTTGAAGTGCAAAGATAATCATCAATTGTACACTCTTGACTACACTGTTAATGATTTCAGTATCCACATTGTGTTTACATTTTGCTTTATAACTAACACTTAGCCATTGTGGTTTTAACATGTAGTAATTCAGTGAACACTGTCTCTGTGTAATGCCCTTGCCATTTCATTCTGCGGTATTAAGTGTTGTTTTTCTAGGAAGGTCTTGAAATGTGGGGCATTATGTATGAGTTATGCTAATTTGTTAGGGCAATGAATACATTAATTTCATTAGTAAATGGCCTCAAAGCAATAATTACCAGTGTAGGTGTGTCAGAAACTATCATGTTCAGTTTTGCCAGTTAATTATTAAGATTTTGTTCTAAGGGACCCAGATTTGACATCCAGCTTCAATTTAGCCATAAATAAAAGTCTGAAGTATATCGTGCTGAAGAAATCTAGCCAAGAACTTGTTTTGCTCTTAGAAATTTCTACATTTTGTCTAATTATGACTGCCAATAAGATGCCAAAATAATTAGTGTCAGTGATAGGAGGTTTATACTGTACCTCCCAAAAAGGCACATCATCATGAAAATAGCAATCACACTTTCTCATTCCTCTCGTCTTGCCTTATGTTACAGAATGCTGAATTATTCAATGGTAGTATTACTTGCTAATGCAGTATTAAATTTGAAATGGTTGTAGTTTATCGTTAAAGCTGAAGGGTGTTTTTTGATGGAGTTTACTTCTAATGGCCTAATTAGGTTTCTAAGTTACATCCATGCACGTCTTGAACTTTACATGGCTAACACTGTAAAGGAAGCAAATGGAGGTACCTGTGCACCTGCATTACTTTCCGTAGAAGTGACCCTATTTTTAATTACAGTGGACCTGTTGAGAGCATCTAATAAACCACTGTCCTGTAATAATTTGCTTTTGGGCACCTTACAACTGTATTTTCTCCAAAGGAAACTTAGAAAATTGTGTATATGAGTTGAGATACATTTCTCAGTTGTTGAAATGGTAGCAAAGAAGAATTCTCCAATGTTTCATTTTTGTGGTCTGCTTTGTAAGAGAGAGACTTGGAAAGAGGAGCAGACACCCTCTGTTCTTATCACTGAAGTTACTCATAGATTATTTCAAAGCATGTTTTATGTTTTATATTTTAAATTGCAAGGCAGAACTTTTCAGATCACTACAGAATAATACTGGAAAAAAATAGGACTGGTAGCTGTTGACTCTCTCTCTTTAGTTACTTCATCAAACATGCTGCGCTACTCAGTTGTATTATAGGAAAATGGACCATATGTGGAAGCAAAGGACATATAGGGCTTCTTACATTTCCCGTCAGTGGACATGGATAACAGCTCATCACAGTGGCTATTTCAGCTCTGAAATGCATTTTATATTGAGTGCAGGACTCCAGCAAAGCTCTTCAGATTTAGAGCAGAGGCCATCATTAGTCCAGTTGAGTAAGTATATACTCTGCAGAGTTTGCTCTCTGACCTTATTTCATAATCTCAAGCAGAGTCAGTGAATAATGATATTACATCCACATTCTTAGATTTACAAATACGAAGAGTGGACGTCTAATTGTGGCTTTCTTCTTTTGCATGATTGGTAACCTTCCATTAGTTAAGCTGGTATTCATTTTGCCTTGGGAGAGAAATAAGCAAATTCAACTGATCTCACAATGAGTTTTGGCATGCAAACCTCGTGATGGCCAAGTGCAAGGTTCTGCACATGGGCTGGGGCAATCCCAAGCACAAATACAGGCTGGGTGGAGAATGGATTGAGAGCAGCCCTGAGGAGAAAGACTTGGGGATGCTGGTGGATAGAAGCTCAACATGAGCTGGCAATGTGTGCTTGCAGCCCAGAAAGCAAATCACATCCTGGGCTGCATCAAAAGGAGAGTGACCAGCAGGTTGAGGGAGGTCATTCTCCCCATCAACTCTGCTCTCTTGAGACTCCATCTGGAGTACTGCATCCAGCTCTGGAGCTCCCAGCATAAGGAGGACATGGACCAGTTGGACGGGGTCCAGAGGAGGCCACAAAGATTATAAAAAGGGCTGGAGCACCTCTCTTATGAGGACAGGCTGAGAGAGCTGGGGCTGATCAGCCTGGAGAAGAGAAGGCTCCAGGAAGTGCTTATAGCGGCCTTCCAGTACTTAAAAGGGGCTTGTAAGAAAGATGAGGAGAAACTCTTTAGCAGGGCCTATTGTGATAAGACAAGGACTAATGGTTTTAAAATAGAGGGAGGTAGATTCAGACTAGATATTAGGAAAAAATGTTTTACAATGAGGGTGATAGAACACTGGAACAGGTTGTCTAGAGAGGTCATGGATGCCTCATCCCTGGAAACATTCAAGGCCAGGTTGGATGAGGCTCTGAGCAACCTGATCTGGTTGGAGATGTCCCTGCTCCTTGCAGGGGGGTTGGACTAGATGACTTTTAAAGGTCCCTTCCAATCCAAACCATTCTATGATTCTGCGATTCTATGTATCTGGGCAGCCTGGTTACTTTACTTACTTTCTGGTTCAGCTCCTGAGAATCCTAACCACGCAAGGAAAAACAAGTAATGTCCTGTGAATCCAGTAATTGCAGGCTGCTATACCTATATCTCTTGCTGGATGGCTTCTATTCTGGACTGCTTCTTTGCTGCTCCAGTATTTGTTTAGGGACTCAGAAGCCAAGGGAATGAGATCCTTTCTGTCTTGGATTTTGCCCTTTTCCCAAGACACTGGGAGGAAAACGAGTCTTCCTTGTGTTTATTAGGCAATTAAGTGAAATGTGTTGACAATTAGTATTCAAACAGATCTAGACTGGCACAAATCTATCAAAGTAATTTAGGAATACTATTCACCATAGAGATTCTGGAATATATAGCAAAATGCAGACAAAATCCCTTCTTAAATTTGATTCCCAAAGGCTATATCCCCTGGGAAATCAAGTTTTGTAAAAAGCTGTCAGTAGCAAAGAATTTTGTTTTCTCCCCACGATCAAACATCCTAGTCTTTCAGGGAATAGATTGCCAGCAAGTCTGTTACTTCCCTGCATATTCTTATTTTTTACCATTAGTATTAAGTTTAAACATTTAAGGATTGATTTAATATTTATGGCATAGTTTAATAAAAGTTTAGTGATGTAAGAGAGCGGGTTGCAAAGATGTGCTTTACACATAAGCTCCACTAGAAACTCATTTACTTACAGAATCAAATGCTAAGTAAAATAAACAGCGTTGCTTTCTACTGACATTTTATAACCACCTTAAGGGAAAGGTGGAGGGGCGGGGGTTGTGTTGCCATGTGGGTTTAATTCATGAACTTCCACTGAGAGTGCTCAAAGGCAATAAGTAGTTGAGCCAACTTTCTCTGTTAAATCACAAAAAGAGAGAATTTTTTTTTTTTTTAACCAAATACAGGGGATCAACTGCAGCTGCAAAGAGGAAATTTAGAATTATCATCATACCAGTATCAGAAGGTCCTTTATATTTATAGCTTCATAAAAGTTCACAGCTAGAATATTTGCTTCCAACTCATAAAAGAACTAATGAAAATTTCTGCAGATTTTTTTTTTTTCATGGACAGTGATTTCTTAATCCTCTAAATCCTGATGAATTCTTATGTTCAAAACGTTTGTAAAAGAGGAGGGGAAAGGACTTCTTGTTGCTTTAATAGGGTAGGTCACACTTAAACTCACTGTGGGACAAACTGCTGCAGTTTTACTTGGGTAGTATTGTCATACTCCAAGTGTACCCATTAACACCAAGACGACTGTTTGTGACAGTATTATTCAATGTAAAAGAAAAAAGTTATAACTTTATGTTGCCTTTGTGAAGGTAAATTGCTGTATTGTTTGGATAAACTGTAAAATTTTATTTATAATCATAACAATGGTTATTGCTTCAGCATAAACCCCCCCCCGTAATTAAGCAATAAGTTTCTTTCAGATAAGTAGTATTTGACAGTAATGAAAACCTTGTTTTTTAATGTACCTCAAAGAGTGTTATAACTCAATAATTCACAGGTTCTCTGAGCTTTTTGTGACTAAAAGCAGAATGCTTCTTTTATTTACATTCCTAAAACTATGGAAATTATATCAAAGTTTTTATCTCCAGCTGCTGTGGAAAACCATTCTCAAAAGAAAAGCTAGTGATAGTAATGAGTTAGATGAATATTTATTATCTAAGTGTAATATGAGTTTTGGTGATTTTTTTTTTTTTCTAGTTACTGATCATTTTCTCCCCTACCCTTTCCAGTTATTATGTTTATAACGTTAAGGCTGCCTTGAATTTGTCCCTTCTACATTATTACTCTGCCCCTTCTTCCCTGCAGCCTCATCTAGTTGGAGAGAGCCTCTCCCAAGAGCAGAATATACTTTTGAAGTTTCATACTTAAAAGTTAAACTTTGAAGTATCTTTGAAATTATGTAGTGAGAAATGTTCTGGATTATAGTAATATTAAGAGTTTCACTTGGTGCCACCAGAATAGAGAGGATATGTTTCAAAACCAGAATGTTTCCAACCCTATTGCTGTAAAAGGATTTAACTCCCAAAAAGAGCAGCTTCCTTAATCAAAGGAGCTAAACTGGATTCATAGCATCGCTCTAGTTTTATATTTAAACATACGTTCCCTTGTAAGTAAACTGACTTGCATAGATCTGTCACCAGTAACTAAGAGAAAATCACAACAGATTCTACAGCTCTGTGAAGAGCAGAATTGTTTAGGAACTGCCCTTTGTGGGTGGAATGAGGAGGGGGAAAGAGTGGAAAGCATTGAGGGGAAAAAGCTCTCTTATTTTTACCACACTGGTTCTTTTTAGCTTTCTGAGCTTGTGAATAAGGGCAGTGTTTGTATTCTTTTCATCTGTATAGTTGTGAAAACTTGTGAGAAAGCTTGCTTTTATCTTCTACCAAAGAGGAATAGTGAAGTGAAATATGACCTCTTTCGTGGATCTGTCTGAGAGACACACACCTAACGGAGCTGAGCCATTCAGGCTGTCCTCTTCAGCCCCAGCCATTTTGTCGTTTTGCATGCAGCATGCCTCAAGCTGTGAAACTATTTGTTGAACTAGGCCATGTTACTGTTTGAGAGGAAGACAAATGTTCCATATTATCCTTAATTTCCATATAATTGTTTTAGTCTTTGTTTTATAATAAATGTAGAAAAGTGCCCTGAGGGTACCTTTTTGTTTGGTATTGTAGGTGTCTCATTTAGAGTCCAAGCAAGATGGAAATGTTCAAGTCTGCTTTTTCTTCCTCTCACCTGAATGGTTCACAAGATGCACTCCAAAAATCAACTGTTCAACCATTCTCACTGCGAAACTCTACCTACACGTGTGAAAGCATGCGAGGCTGCATTTCCCATCCATCTTATTCTGGATAAGTTTAGCAAATCAGATTAGGACAAGTGAAAGCTTTGGCTGAAGAGAAGTGCTCCTGCCAACTCCACAAAACATTTAGCTATTGCTAGGGGTTTCGTATGTTCCAAGTTAAAGGGAACTGGGGAGTGAGAGGAGAAGGAATATCTAACCTGTGACTCACCACTGCTTCCTGTCTTGCATCTTGGCTACATGTTTATTCAAAGAGGCTGAACAAGTAGTCTTACAGAAAGAAAACTAAAATCTCCAGAACTTTTGAAGGGTCAAGATTTATAAGGAAGCACACAGGAGTCTCATATGGAGTCCTTTCGGTTTGCACTCTGCCTAGATGATTTATGCCCAGTTAATGACAGCTTGTCTCACTTTATTCCCAATGGTCAGCTGTCTGCAGCCTTCGATCTCAGACTTTTTAATTTGTAGTGGCATTTTCAGCTGGGTCTTTGTTTAGGGGTGGATACTTCCAGATGCCACACCATCCATACACTTGAACTTGACTCACACAGATCTGCTAAGGTGAGGACTCCCTTGGGAGTACCCAACCAAAGAGCACACTTCAACACAATTCCTCCAACCAGTCTAATGTGAGGGAATTAGAGCAATAACAGAGCATAAACTGATAAGGAGGTGAAAGAAGGTCCCAGAGAGTTTTCCTGTTCGGTTCTGTGGCAGTTAGAGTAATGACAACATATCTGTGGAGTTTAATGAAACATAATCCCACTGTAAAACATCTGTGGGATGCTGTAGAGAGCCTATAGAAAGTCTAGAATTGTATAATATATTTCCATAAGGGTAGTTTTGTTTGGTTTTGATGGGAGGTGGTACAGTTGCTGAAATTAGTGGGGTGGGAGGGTTGTCTGTGTGTGCCTAATGGAACAGAGAAATATGGAAGCTTTGGATAGATCTTTCAGAAGTTGTTTTCAAGCCTGAAATAGAGCTTAGTCTTCAGGGGGAAAACAAGCATCCTGATTTCACCAGATGTTAATGTTTAGTTCCATGGTCCCTTTAGTAACAAGCCCAGTGAAAAGGGGAAATTCATATGAATACATTTTTTGACATTTTGTTTATTAGCATTTTATCTAGGCTAGTAGTGAATGAATAGACTTGTCATCAGAAATCTCTTGGTGAAGAAAATAAAGAATCTTAATAGGCAGGGAGAACAGAACTAACGGCAAATTGCTCACAAAGAGCTCTAATTTATTGGTTTCTTTTTCATGAAGATTTAGTTCTGGATTCTGACTTTGCCAGAAGAAACAGCTGAATAATGACATGGATTCTTAGAAAGAAACTGTGTTGTCTAGTAAGAAAGGGTAAGACTTGAAGAAAAAGTCTATTTTGTTTAACACTTTCTTCAACATACTTTATCCCACATGGTAAAAAGTTTTCTTAGCTTGATTTGTTGGTTTCAGTGAACTGGCCAAGTCTGCTTTTATCGAAGTGCCGTCATGCCTGATTCCTCCGTACGTGCCTGGCTGCAGTAAAAGAAAAAGTGAGAGCTTCTCTGGGTCTCTGTTGTGCAAATGGTGCAGAGCCCTGGGTTCAGAATATGCAGCTTCATAGGACTACTTATTCTGGCTTGCTGTACACACCTGTACCCACTGGTACTACGGGCACACTGCTCTTGGGGCCAGTAGAGTTACTGGGAGGTATAGCACTGCCTCATTTTCTCCCCACGCCCTCGTTTGGCCAGCCTGTTCTCTCAAACAAGGGAAGAAACTGCAAATCTCAGGGTTAAAATTATGACATTTGTTTGGAGTATGCTTAGTAGTTACAAGCTAGACATTTTCTATTTTGTTACCAGCTGTGCAGTCAACAGCAATCACAAATGTAGAGCATACAACTGAATAAATTTGTATAATTAGATAAGTATTATCTACACTGCGTTCCTCCCAAATCCATTGGTGCGATAGAGGCTGTATCTGTAGGACATTTCAGCCAGGTGGGCACAAGGAGCTGTTATGTGTCACAGTGTATTAGAAGTACTGTGAACTCTTTCTCAACACAAGTCATTACTTGCCAAGATTACTAAAACTTTTCTGACCAAACCCATTCAGCCTTCAGTTTTATGTTGGTCGTATCAGAGAAAGGGCTGTGTTTTCAAAAAAGTAATTGCTGAGTGACCTCACAGGGCAAGTTCATCCTCTTATTCCTTCCCTTGCCTTGGACAAGCGGAAAGGTGCAGAATGTAACGATGGATCCTTAAAAGTGCTTGAAGTCAAGATGGAATAAGGTGGAGAGGTAGGGAAAGAAGTAGGGCACGTCAAGTAATTTTAGGGAAATTATTTACTTGTTTGGTTAATTAAATTTCCTTTTCCAGTGTTAAACTCATTCTCTGAGCCTCTATCATTATCACCTGACCTTGTCAGAATGTAATTCTGAAGTATACACAAAAATCCCCCCCAAAAATACAAGAACAAAAAAAACCCCAACAAAACAAACAAACAAAAACTAAAAAAAAAGCCCCAAACAACCAAGGAAGAGAAGAATACTGAAACATGGCAATCTAGAAGTTGTAATATTTTTAATTTGGTGCTTCATTGGTATTTTAATTTATTGCTATATTGAAAGCACTCTTGGCTTTCAGGTAGAAGGAAGAATGAAAGAACAGATTAAGCCATGTAAAGGTAGTAAGACTGTAGAACTGGTTTGATTATGTAGACCAACAGCATGTTGTTTGTTTCTCTTTCTCTTCTAACTATGTTCCTAAAATGAATTCCTTCCATAAATCCAGTACAATAACTCATGTTCCAATAAAAGCTTGTCAGGCTTTCTCTCCTGCTGGAGAAACAACCTTAGAAAAGAGAAAACTGTTGTAGCAACTCAGGAAATGTACTTGTAGTTTCTCCTGCATTTCACGTTTTCTTTGTCCCAGACCCTAATGGAAAAAAAGACAAGACTCCAAGAATGTGGTTTAACAAGGCTATAACTTTACATAATGTTTCAAAGAACTATCTGACAATAATTCATCCTATCGTAATCCACTTTGCAAAGGGCCCCTGTCAGCTCTCTACTCCATTAACTAGGCACAGCACCATTGCTGAGACCTCACTGCTCTCCCCTCATGCAAGGCAGGGGGACTTGACTCCTCACTGTTCAGGAGGTTAAGAGCTTCAAGTGCTTTCCCCTATGCAACTGCAATTCTAGCTTTCTACACGGACAAGAAGCCCTTTTGAAGAGTGGTCTACAAACAGAAATTTGCTGAATTGCAACTCTCTTATCCCCCAAAGACAAAAGAAAAAGGATAAAATAAAATGTTTGTCACATTTCCTCCCCATTAAGGTGCTTCTCTTCTCAGGTCCACAGCGATTGTGTTATGTGTATGGGAAGTTTCTGAAGTACAATAATATTACTATGCTAAAGCTGCTGTAGTTTTTTAAGAGTGAGTTTTCTGGGTAGAAACTGGAGGCAAGAGGAAAAGTTTGTAAGGTCTTTTGATTTGGTGGGGGCAGACACGAGAATGGGGAAGGGAAGGGAAAAAGCACTAAACATCTACAACACTGTTTAGTCAAAATCTCCTGACATGAGCTCCTCTGTTAGGCCATAAGATGAGAACAGAGTTAGTTCTGGTACCTCATAGCACAAGTTTTGAAGGTGCCAAAGACTTTTCCAGCTCAAACAAAGCTTCTCCATCTCTCAGGCTGCCAGAAGGGGACTCTAATTTACTAGAAGGCCTTGTACACAACTTTGAAGGCTGGATAGCTTGCAAACACTCTTGGGGTTTGGTTTTTTTGTTTGTTCGTTTGTTATTCTTTATGAAAAGTTAATGTTAAACAGCCTTATTTATCCACATGAACATCAAATTAATTTCATACCACTAAATGAATAGAGCAAGGAAACACTTAGTTCCTTTCAATAAACCAATCTCTAAAGATTTCATTACAAATATACTTTTGTACCCCCCTGTTTCCCAGTTGCTTCTCTATGAAGGGAAAGAAAAATGGAATCAAAATATTCAAGTCTTATACTTTTTTGCCTGGACACTTGTGTTTTGATGTGGAAATATAGAAGACTTATGTTCAAGAAGTTACCTTCTCAAACTACTTTTCATAATATTATTACATGAGATGATCTTAATTTTCTGCATGATGTTATCTTTTTAAGCCATCATAAGACTGGACTGTGATATTTGCATATTCGAGAGGGTACTATGTAGCTTAACAGTGTTTCTGCTTCTGTATGGATTTTTTAAAAATTTATTATTAATTTTACTTTGAGGAATCTAAGAAACAAGTCCTTCCAAAAGGATTTCCTTGGCTCTTTAGGTGATTTTGCTTTCCTCTTTTTAACCAGGGGACCTTTCAGTGGACTGTTCTAGAATGTGTGGTAGTATTATAATCAAGTGATGATTTGTACGTATATTGGGCATAATGTCCTTTTCTTGCAGGTGTGTAATGTAAATTTTTTAAGGAAAAAGGGATTATTTTAATTTAATTGTCTAGCAGAGAGGACAGGGGCAAATTATTGTTAGAAATGGATGAGGGCGGGGAAAAAAAAAAGGCTTCTGACTTAGGTAGAGTGCCAAAAACGTACTGCTTTGATTTAAATTACCCAGCTAAGAGGTTGCATTAGAAGAGATGCCATGCTGGATATCTATGGAAGAGCTGTGAGAGCTGATCATTTGGTATCTGTGAATTAGTGAATTAACAGTACTTCCTGCTGGAATATAAACAGCCTGGCACACGGATTTCGTGTTTCTGTTCTCTGTTTTTCTCTTCCCTTAATCTCACCACAATTAACTGAATCAAAGCCTAGGCAGAAGTGAAGCACTCCTGTTTTGTCACTGTACATACGTGGACTTGATGAAGCACATCTGAATCATGATGTTGGCTGTCCCTTCAGTTATCAGAAGCTTATTAAAAACTGGCTTTGTTGGTAATCGAAGTCTATCCACAACAGTGGCCTCTTTGGGTCTGTGTTTGCACCTATGCTGTGCTCAGATGCTCTGTTTTCTCAACTTTCCCAAAATTAACTGTAAAACTTGGAGACTGTAGCTGGTGGCTTGTCCTATCTTCAGCAGCCTGAGACAATAAGCACAATCCAACAAACAGAGAAATGTAACCGCTTTTTTTTTTTTTAATATCCCTAATATTCTGTTATAGAAAATCCTATTACTTGACTCTTTGCGTTTGATGTTTGTAATCCCTGGGCACAAAGTTTGGGGAACTTGATTTTCACAGTATGCTGCATGACTGACGTGTTTCACTAGTGTTTAGACTTGGGTGGGGGAGTTGTGCTGGTGCCTGATGCTGGTGGCTAGGTCTCAGGTGACCCCATGGCTTGGTCTCACTGACTTGTATTTCAGTTCAACAATTTCACCATACTGATCAGGTACTCAGAAACTGTATTTTTTGGTAAATGCTAAACATGTGATTGCAGCTACACTACAGACTGCGTGCTACGCGTTGCTTTTTAGAGGACTGTTATTTCCACTTGATCTTCTGTATCATACGAGGTTGTACAATGAAAGTCAGATGGCATTCTTTCCTACCTAAGCCAAAATGAAGTTGGCCACCTATTGCCGATCTCAGTGTTTTGTGTGGGAACTGGCTTGGGCAGGCCTGTGGTCAGTGAGCAGCTCTGCGTAATGGTGCTTCACAACACAGGAAAACCTGCTGAATCTGGTGCTTTTCCTTGCCCTTAGGAGTCAGATTCTGTGAATAGGCACTTAAACGGTGAATGGGAAGCGGAAAGATGCCCTAATTTCTTAATTCTTCTATGTGAATGATGTAGGTCACAAGTAAAATCTTTTTTTTATGACCTGCAATATTGGGATTGTATCTATTTCAGAGCTCATTAAGTTTTGATAACTAAGGTGGTTTAATGACACACTGCACTGTGAGGTTTTTTTTCTTCAATATGTATGTGTGTTTAACATGATGATATTTTACATCTGTAATTCAAATAGTAAATACTGGAAAGAAAAATTAACTATTTTTTTTCAAGCAGAGAGTTGGGGACTATTGTAGTTTTAAAGGCAACTTTTAAATACTTTTTAATTGAGCCTCTGCCTTGTCTATAATGCCAGCCCTCTAAAATTGTACCTTGAAACTGAAACACTATTTTGTTTTTCTTCCCCTAGCTTTATACAATGTAGTTTTCAATTCAATCTCAATCACTCATGTCAGTGTAGTTTTCTGACCCCAAGATCCAAAATCATATAGTTTGTAATATGGGTGGGGTTTGGATAGGAATAGGTATGCAGCACAAGGGTGGGCTTTTCAAAACCCTTCTATTAAAGTACTGTCTGCAGTAAGGAGATACGGAATTTAGGAGAGGTGTAAAACAGAAAAACTCTAGACCTGCATATGATTATTCATATTAAATTGAGGTAAATTATATTCCTCTATGAGAGAGTTTTCCAACTCTAAAGAAAGATTTCTTGTGTTTCTCTACCTTCTTTATTTTTACATGTGAGATACCGTGGAGGGAAGTATGGAGCACTGCTCTGGCCTTTCATGTCTGGAGACAGAACGATTTGTAAATTGGATAAAGGTCAGTAGGGAATATTAGTTTAGTTGGTGATGTCAGACAAGTTCTCTAGATCACACAACTACTCTGCAGTTGGCAAAGGTATGGTAATAGGCTGTGGTCTGTCAATTTAATGAAATATCAAGGGGGATCAGAAGGATCGAGAGAAGTTTTTAGTATCTGCTGCAATACTGTGCAAAAAAATATCTCACGGAAAAAGGGAGATACTATAATTACAGCCCTGAAAGGGAAATGTGGTTTATTCTTTGGAGCTCTCATCTGAGCTGAGGTCCACACTGGGCACTGTTTGAAGTATCCAAATGCAGGAGTTCCTTTGGATCATTCCAAAGAGGTTAGAACATGCCTTTCCCATCACACCACCTTTCATCCGAGTACACCTTCACCTTGCAGAGAAAAACTAACAAAAGGCATGCAGTTACCAGGTGCCTGGTTGAGTTCAGAAGCCACTCTGGTGCGTTCAGCGTGTTTATATTACAGGTGAAGTCTGCCATCCTGGGACTACTCTGTTACCAAGAGACTTTCCCCAGACAGTGGAAGAAAACAGGAAAATCGTACAGCTGTGTTGGTTTAGAGGCACTTTGTGTTCCTCTACTAATAAGCAGGTAGACGTAGCCTTTTTGTGATTATAATATCATGCACAGGGCTGAAAATTGTTCACACAAGTAACTAACATATTTTATATCTTCTCAGATTTTACAACAGCTTTGCAACATCTGTGAAAATACTAATTGTTTGGAAATTGCACTGAGAGTAATTCCAAGAAAATATTCTTGGTTTGAGACAGGTCCTTTGAAAGTATTGATTTTTCAGAGTCTGAGAAGCATTTACACATTTTATTAGTCGCTTAGATCATGTGGTATTTCTTCTGTTCCTGGCTATGCAAGATTGATTCTTAGAGTGACTATTTTATTTCAGGTGGAAAGTGTCCCTTCCAGCTGTTTTTCCTGGTCACTAATTTGGTGAACATTTGTCATTGAATGCATTCCTTGTATAGATTTTATGGGCAACTAAAATAACAGTTGCAAATGCAGCCACAAAAAGTTAGAGATTTTTTTTAAGAGGCAAAAATTTATTTTAAAAGTTTTTAAATCTTAGTTAAGCTCATGTTAGGTTATTAAATATATATGCAGTGTATTGTGTGATAGCCTGACTGGTAATGGATACATCTCTGTGTGTGCTGGTTATGACCTCCTCTGCATGCAGGTTACTGGATGTGTTCATAATCTGACTGCACACACAAAACGTCACCATATTGCATCTTTCTGTTACTTACATCAAGTAGGAATTTACCGTTCAAAGTGGACAATGTTCTCATACCCTTACAAGGACCTAGGAACTGCAAATCTTCATCTCATTTCTCCTAAGGCTCTTTGGTGAAAATTTGTATTTCTTTTCTTGCAAAATGACTGCAAGTACAGAGAGATTTGAGTGCTTTATCAGCATCATAACTATTCCTTGAGAAAGCTCCCCACATCTTAAAGTCTGTAACTATGGAAAATAAATCCATATTTTGAATATCAATTTTTCTTTTAACCTATTTGTAAATGATTTATTGTGGTAGAAAGTCAGATGATGATAAGATAACACTGTTTAGAGGTCATTAAAGAGTTTGCAGGAAGTTTCTACAAAGGTACCGTTCTTACATTGTCAGGATGATAAGAAAACTAACAATTTATGTCAAAGTTTGCAAAATGTATTTGTCTTGATAAACAGTCTGCTCAAGGGACATCAATCATACTTCCTTCCCAGAGTGTATTGTATTTTTCATGAAGTGAACTTCAGTGACTCTGCACATTCATGTGTTTGATATTGCAGCATCTTAAGCAGCATCTTTTCTGTTGTAGTGGCTGTAATGCAGTGTGGAGCTTGGTGTCATGTATTGTACCAGGCACTAATAATCACAAGCTTTTGCTTCTGCAGAAGCTAGTGATCATATGTTCTTCTTTAGCCAGGTGAGAGTGTGATTTGATATGATCTTCATTCCTGGACCCCGGAGTCTGTTTCTTCTCTTGAGGGAAAGATGTTTCTGTAACATAAAAACTTGATGTGGAAGATGGTCAGAAGGGAGTTACAAACATAAGGCTGCTTTACAGAAGGCCATTCTGAAAAGATGTTCTACATCAATATCATTGAGAAACATATTTGGCTAAAACCAGCTAAAATATAGACTATATACATTCTCACTGTTTTTCTTAACATGCATTTCAGTTGATTGCAGTATAAATCTCTTCTCAATTGCCTTGAGCTGAAACAACGCATCTGAGCTTGGGTTAAAAGCCTGTAAGTGCTTCTTTACTTGAACAAAGTGAAATCAGGTTACAGTAATTAGAAGTATTAATTAATTTGCCCTCATTTATTCAGTAGAATTAGCATTATTGAAAAGCCTTTACCATCTTTAAGTACAATTTAAGTGTGTGCAGCTTTAGTGACAGAGTTTCATGTGTAACACCTAGTGATGTGTCAGATAGTGTAGAAAATTATTGTCCAATTTGGAAACCTGAGACATTACTGAGAAGTGCTGTGGGGTGCGTTATAATGAAAATACCAATCAACATTAGCTGTGGTTGCCATAAGCAAAAATCTTAATATCTTGGCCAAACCTACTTAAGGTTCATGTAATAAACTCACATTCCTAATTTTATTAGGGATGTGCCAAGTTAAGCACTTTGCTGGCCTTTGGACAGATTTATAGCTTGACTTCTGCTGAATTAGTGTTGACTGACAAGAGGGCATTGTTTTATAGGATGCTATTTAAATAAAAACCTGCAGGGTATTTCTGTAATGTTGTCACTTCAAGTCTGAACTGGAAAAAAGAAATGTGTATTAAGGAAGAATCTTCATTAGCTTTCACGAGTTTAATCTAAGGCTGTCAAAAGCTTCCTTAGAAGGTAAGACATTGTAATGCACAGGGACAAGCCTCATCTTTGTTCCAGCTCTTAGTATGAAAGCGGTTTGTTGGACTTACTGGAAATTGGGGAAGATGAAAATTCCTATTCACTTTTACTTGGCAGAGTTGTCTATAAAGAACAGTGTGATCCTCTTTCCCTGTGAATATCAGAACGGCAATTGATGATAGCTGTTTTAATTTGGAATTTTGTTATGTGTATATTGCTTGTTCCTGGCAAAATGTGTCACCTTGTATTTATTCATTGGCTATCTTGGGCCATCAAACATGCTAATATTTTCATATGTAAAGCAGCCTCGTTGTCCTTCCTTTAAAAAAAAGAAAGTTGGTGGGTGGAACAGTCCTTCCTCTTAATTAAATGAATATTTAAAAAAAAAAAAAAGAAAGAAAAAAGTACATCATGTAGAGTTAAAATTAGACTGTGTGTAACTGTTGTGACTCAGAGCAAAATATTGACCCAAATATCGATAAAATTAATCTGACCCTTCAGTCTTCCATATATTGCCATGTATTTTTACGTTTATGTGAAGGACCATGCAGTGTCTTATCTGTGGTTGCAAATTTGTATAGCCGAGTTGAGCATGGAGAGTTATTCCCGCCTCACCGAGGGACTGAGAGGTACATGGAATGGACGTGACTGAAGTATTTTGTAGAGCTTCAGAACTGTCATCTAACCAGTAGAAAGCCTTACTTTTTACAATTAAGTTATGAAATATGTGAAGGGAGTATAATTAGCACCAAAATGTCCTTATTTTTTGCATAATGAAAACATGATATAAGGAAACACCTTCACTGGGCAAAATGACAAAAGGCAGGGATCAGTGTTATAACTTATCAAGAATACATAGTTACGTATGAAAGATTACACAATAGATTTGCTTTAGGGAAAGAGATATTGTACATACTGATTAAAGTCTACGTAAATCAAATATTGGAAATATGCCAGTCATACCTAGCAGTGCCACTCATGTAATGGATTTCAACTATGTCTCAGTGATTTTTCTTAAGCTTTCTGGTAGCTATTACCTTCTTGCACCCCTTCAGCTGCTCAATCCAGCAAGAGTAAGGTGGGAGACTGAAATAATGAGACTTCAGCAACAAAATCGGGATATGAGTTCTGACTAGTGGAAGAGCAGCTGAGGAATAACTGATGTCAACGTAGTTTAAATTCACGCAGAGAATTAGACTGTGTCTCACTTGTTTAAATGTAAGTTTAATATGACAAAGAGTTTCCCTCACACATTATTTGATCATCATTATGTGTTACTTATAAAGCTCCATCACTGTGCATGGTACTTTGTCAAGGTAGTTTGATTAAAAGGTTCTGCTTGGAGTTGATGAATGTAATAACACAAGGTTTACAGAGCCTGATTCCTCAAAATGTTGGCATGTGCACTAGGGCATTTGTGTGACTGCTGGTCTTTGATGGAGCCGTTACAGTGTTACATCAGTGTTACAAAGTTGACGTGGGAATGTACCTAAACACCTGGTCACTAATATAGTATTCTCAGCAGGTGATAATATAGCTGGGTTAAGAATCTGCTTTAAATTGTTCTTACTGATAGTTGAACATAAAGGAACACCATGTATATTTTTATCAGCATTTGAACTAGAAAAAGTGATGGAGAAAGAACATCTTAGATTTTTAAATTATATTTTTATTATACCTGCCCATATAAAAATAACAAACAAACATACTGTTAAGGGCAGCAATTCATAGAATTGTAGAATCATAGAATGGTTAGGGTTGGAAGGGACCTTCAAAGCTCGTCTAGTCCAACCCCCTGCAAGGAGCAGGGACATCCCTGACTAGACAAGGTGTTACCTGTTTGATCTGTGGGTTCTTATCCTTCTCCTAGTCCAATCAATGATGAAGTTTAATTGGGAGCAGCATTGCATGCTAATGTAAATGTTTCCTTACCTTCCAGTAAAATGTCAGGAGACTTGTCTGGATATGTGGTCAAGAGTAAGTCTGAGCTTTGTGAGGCAGCACCAGGTGTGTTCATTGGTTTTGATGTTGGAAGGATCACAGACTTAGGCATAGCAGAGTTTCATGTTGATGAGGAAGCCACCTCTTCCTTCTGTACATCAGAGGATAGTGCATACTGCTTTTGTTTATGTGCCAGTTAATGCATTCCATTGGCAGAGGTACTTCACTCCTCAGGTCTATAACTGCCAATTCTGCTCTAATTAATAAGCATTAAACTAAACTCCCAACCTCACAAATCCTTCCCTGACAACTTCACACCCTGTTAAACCCTAACTTTCTTGCATCTTAAAAATACTCCTTTCCACAATATGATACTTTTCTTTATTGGTATATGCATAGAATCATAGAATCGTTAGGGTTGGAAGGGACCTTTAAAGGCCGTCTAGTTCAGCCTCCCTGCAAGGAGCAGGGACATCTCCAACCGGATCAGGTTGCTCAGAGCCTCATCCAGCCTGGCCTTGAATGTTTCCAGGGATGGGGCATCTACCACCTCTGGGCAACCTGTTCCAATGTTCCACCACCTTCATTGTAAAAATTTTTTTGCTAATATCTAGTCTAAATCTACCTTCTTCTGTTTTAAAACCATTACCCCTCATCTTATCACAACAGGCCCTGCTAAAGAGTTTCTCCCCATCTCTGTTATAAGCCCCCTTTATGTACTGGAAGACTGCTATAAGCTCTCCCCGGAGCCTTCCCTTCTCCAGGCTGAACAGCCCCAACTCTCTCAGCCTGTCCTCATAGGAGAGGTGCTCCAGCTGTCTTATCATCTTCGTGGCCTCCTCTGAACTCGGTCCAACTGGTCCATGTCCTTTTTATGTTGGGGGCTCCAGATCTGGACACAGTACTCCAGGTGGGGTCTACCGTAAACCTGCTTAGTCTAAAAAATCTGTGTTTTCCCCTAAAACAAATTCAGAAACATTCAGAAGTAGAGGCTTAAATTAAAACAATTAAAGAATTATTATCCTTTAAATATATGCACATGGACCTGTATAACTGAAACCTGTGCACACATTCAGGTGCTCGCCACATAATTGTTTGGTTTTGCAACTTAAGTGTGTATTTGCACATTGTTACCTTCACTGCTTCTAAAATGTTCATCTCATTATATTTATGTTCCACACTGCTGCGTATTACTTCCTTTTAACATAAAGAAAGCTCTGTCTTTTTTGTCAAATGTGAAACAGCCAGTAATAGGGCCAAATGTGATACTATATTGAAATCTGGACTGTAAAGGACAATTAGAAGCTGTGTGATAAGCAGATCCAAGGTCTATTGGGTATCAAGTCATTCTTTCCATCAATTTTAGGAGAAGCTGTATTACACTTAGTGAGAGAGAAGAGGAGACAAGGATCAAGGATGGAAAGAGCTTTCCTCCAAAATACTGCAGAAATCTGAGAGCAGTTCAAAGCACTTGCTCTTAAATACCACCAAACTCCAGGAGATTCCCAAAAAATCACTATAAATCAAATTTTGGAGCATAGACTTCCATACGGGTTCAGAAGCTGCCAGCTCAAGGAAAATGTGTGGGAACTAGGTCCTGGGAGCAGACTTCCATTCTTGTTCCCTGTGCTACTTCTGCTTTTAGCCAGAGTGTCTAGATTAAAATGCATCAACACACTGGGAGTAGGGAAAATAAATGAATGGCAAAAACATCCTGTTGTGATTCCGTATGCTTTTTCTATTTCTCCTTTTACACCCTTCTCTCTTTTATGCTGACCCTGCTTTGACAGGAGAACTAGGGCACAGCTGTGTCCAGAATATCCTCGCAGAGCCTGGTGGTTAGTACACTGCCATGAGAGCTGGGAACTTGAGGTGGCCCTAGAAGAAAAGGGCCAGTAACTGTGGGAGCCTCCCATTTCCCATCTGACTGGGTTTTGTGAAAAAGGAACTGATCTCTGTTTCTTCTGCCCAAAGTTTGAAGCATACCCTTGAAAAAGCAATGGCTTTTTTATTTACATTCAAACCTAGGAGATATATCAGGACTGTCGATGTTATTCTAAAGAGTAAACCAAAATCCTGAATCCAAAATTGCCACTCCTCTTGCAAGAGAAAGTGATGGTGAAGTCTTGCACTGATCCATATTTTTTATTTCTAAGGGACACTTTTGATCTGTCCTTCTGGTTTTGTAGGTTGTATGAAATGTGGGTTTGACTTGGATTCAAACTTCAATTCCTTTTGATAAACATCGTTTCAGTCAGTCTTTCTTGCATGTTTCTTGTACTGCTTTTGTTTCCGCAACAAGTGTATGGCCTAGCTTTGCACAGTCTGGTAGGCTCCCACTTCTTTCATCTGTTCCATTAAATTTGCTTTTTTTTTTCCCCATGCAGTCTGAAGATGCTCTTGCACAAGTGATGTCATCTCTAATCTTATTTTTCATTTGTATCATGGATGTTGCTAACCACTCTTTAAATAAAAATACATCGTGATTCTAATATGCTAAGGAGCTCCACGGATAACCATATAATTTCAAAATGATACTGATTTTGCTTATATGCAACCTAATCTTTCACAGTTCTTAGTCTTTATTTGAAGCATTGCAAAGTGGATTTTTATGAAAGGTATTATAAAGGACTCCTTGTTTTTTCATAACAGATTTGAGCATTAACTGATCAGAGTTCAGATAAATAGTCTTTACTCTCCATTAAAATATTAAAAAGCCTTTGGTAGGAAACTGGCGTAAAGATCCTTCATTCTTGTTTAATGAACACTTGTTGGCAAGTGTAACACTTTAATAGCTTTGCAGAATGAATTTTGTGTGAGCATCCTCCATTTCCCTGTCAGACACTTGTCCAGGTGCTAGAAATTTATTGGGGGAAGCATATTTTTACTCATTAGTTCTGTATTTGATTACAGAACAGTAAAATGTGAACCACTAAGTCCCTGAGGCATAGCTGTGTACATTGAGATTAGTAATTGCATGTCATCATGTTTTCCATTGGAATTTATATGGACAGATAGGATAGGTGCTTCTTAAGTAGGTTTAAAAGCAAAGCAAATTTGTATTTAATCTCTTTGCAGGCATATTTTCCCTAATGGAGTAAAGGTTAGGCTAGATGATACATTTTAAATATGGTTTTAATTTATTTTTCTCTCTTTTTTTTTTCTTTTTTGAAGTATGAGATTTTTTCTGACAGACTAAAGGAAATATATTGTAGCTGAAAAAATTGACTGTGTATGTGCTAATATAAACAGAAGGAAAGAATTGTGTTGTTGTCAACAGTGGGTGTTTATGAATATATGTTTATATGCAATAAGTAGACAACATTTTTATTTTTAACCACCTTTTAATGCTGTAGGTAGGAATGAAAAACATGTAGCAGCTCTAAGGACAAATTTTATTTGAACTGAATAAAATAATGCCATTTTTTAATGTCTTTAGTATGCCTGTTCTCCAAGACAGCTAAAAATCCTTTTTAAATCTTGCGCATTAAGAAAATTCTCAAAATAAAATGAAACTCAAAAAAAATTTAATGAAATTAATTTAATTTGAAACATGGACTTCTTTTGGATCATGTTGAAGGGTTAAATAATGCCAAATGTGTCTTCCTCTCCTGTATAAAAATGCTCATAAGAGCATTTTCCAAAACTGAATCTAATGAGGTACCTAATAGTCACAAAACTGGCACATTTGATAATTAATGTTCCTTACTGGATTTTTGCTGATGCAGTATAGTCTTATACAGAGAGAAATGTTAACTCAACATGTACTTGAACCATCAGCTGTTTGGAAACTTCCCCTTTATTGATGTGAAATACCTGTGTGTGAGTGCTTAGCAAGAGGCCTTTGTTAGCACACCTTCATCTTAGTGTGAGAACTTAAACTGCTAGCGTTCCTGGTTTGTTGAGTACATATGTCTGTACAAGGCATGCAGTATTGTGATTGCGTTTAATGGGGAGCCAATTATTGTGCCCCACTGGCAATTGCAGAACTATTTCCACTTCCAGTCACTGAATGAATCAGCATTCAGCTGAACTCCCACACTGACATCATGAGCAGCAGATGTACGTTGTGTTCCACTTGAACGGGAGACTGCAGAAACCGAGCACGGGGTTCTCGTGCCACCGCATTGGTGATTCTGCAGTCATGGTAGGTGACCAAACTTGCATCGGCCCACGTTGTGCACGTTCATTGCTGCTGCCATGCTTTGATCAAAATGTTTGAAGGATGATGAGAATGAGAAGTAATTTGTGCAAAAGTAGAGATTTACAGGGTCTAAGATTTAAAAGTGTATATTTAAAACTAGAAAGAGAAGACTGTATCTAAACAGTGTAGGCAAAATGCAATGAAAATAGATAAGATATTTAAGTTTGAGAAATAAATGTTGAGAATGGGTAGTAATTTTTTTTTCCTTTCTTTTTCACAGTCATGCTCTACGGCAGTAGTGGCAGGCTATTTCTTTGCTGGTAAATTCCCGCTGATTTCACAGTACATGTATTGAATATACTACATGTTACAGAGCTGAGATTCAGAGGATTTTGAGGGAGAAAGAAATGTTGAAGGGTAATTGGAGCCACACAGGGAGAGTAGAGGAGGGATCAGGGTAGCAAAAGAAGGCTCAGAGAGGATTGTAGAGGCTCTAAAGAAGCTGAAAGTGGATCAAAACAGGACAAATGACGGTAGAAAGGATCAAAATGCCAGGGAGAAGGAAAAGAAGGGGTTGGAGCTTTTTAGAAGTTCAGAGAAAAATGTATGATCAGACCAATTTTGTACTAGCTGACACAAGGTCAGAGGAGCAGGAAATAAGGAGAATTGGAAGAGGTATTTGGATCCTAAGTATATGGAGGAGGAAGGAAAAGAGAAGCAGTGAAAGAATGGGAGCCAAATGAGAAAAGCGAATATTAGAGCTGCATGAGGGATACAGCAGAAGTCAGGGTATCAGGAGAGCTGAGTGAGGATCAGAGGAGAATTACAGGAAGAGCTATCGGGAAAGCCAGGAGTGTGTCAGAGAAGCTTACAGAGATTTGATCAGAGTGGCCAGAGGGGCAGAATGATGCGGCATGTTAGCCTCTTGCTCAGCATACCACAATTAGTTCAAAAGCCCTTATGGATCATCTCAAAGTGTGGAAGGACCAAGAATATTAGCATGTTGTTATATGGCAGATTTGATTTATTAGCAGAAGCAAGGCTCTTGCCTAATTTGTCTCCTGTGAGCATTTGGCTTGTTGGATATTGTCCTGGCTGCTGCTTCAGAATCCAGCAGTGATTTCTGCTGCAGTCATAAGGCACAACCTAAGGATTTTAGGCAGCTTTCCTTCTTGAACATCCCAGCATCTAGAGGCTTATGCCAAGGCCTCAGTGTTATTTTAACAATTTATCTAAAAAATAAACTGATGTCCTGAAGCAGGCAGATCTCCTGTGGAAGTCTCCTGTGGATGACTGGAAGAGAGAGAACATAACCCCTATTTTTAAAAAGGGGAACAAGGAGGACCCTGGCAACTACAGGCCGGTCAGCCTCACCTCTATGCCTGGCAAGGTCATGGAGCAGATTCTCCTGGAAACCATGCTAAGGCACACAGATAGCAAGGAGGTGGTTGGTGACAGCCAACATGGCTTCACCAAGGGCAGATTGCGCTTGACCAATTTGGTGGCTTTCTATGACAGCATCGGTGGATAAGGGACGAGCAGCGGATATCATCTACCTGGACTTGTGCAAAGCTTTTGACACTGTCCCACACAACATCCTTCTCTTTAAACTAGAGAGGCATGGGTTTGATGGACGGACCACTCGGTGGATAAGGAGTTGGCTGGATGGCCGCACTCAGAGAGTGGTGGTCAACAGCTCGATGTCCAAGTGGAGACCGGTCACGAGTGGCGTCCCTCAGGGGTCCGTGTTGGGCCCAGCCCTGTTCAACATCTTTGTCTGCGACATGGACAGTGGGATAGAGTGCACCCTCAGCAAGTTCGCCGATGACACCAAGCTGTGCGGTGCCGTCAACACGCTGGAAGGGAGGGATGCCATCCAGAGGGACCTTGACAGGCTGGAGAGGTGGGCCCGTGTCAACCTCATGAAGTTCAACCAGGCCAAGTGCAAGGTCCTGCACCTGGGTTGTGGCAATCCCAGGCACAAATACAGGCTGTGCAGGGAATGGATTGAGAGCAGCCCTGAGGAGAAGGACGTGGGAGTGCTGGTGGACGAGAAGCTCAACATGAGCCGGCAATGTGCTCTTGTGGCCCAGAAGGCCAACTGCATCTGGGGCTGCATCAAGAGAAGCGTGGCCAGCAGGTGGAGGGAGGTGATTCTCCCCCTCTACTCTGCCCTGGTAGACCCCACCTGGAGTACTGTGTCCAGCACTGGAGCCCCCAACATAAGGAGGACATGGACCAGTTGGAGAAGGTCCAGAGGAGGGCCACAAAGATGATAAAAGGGCTGGAGCACCTCTCTTATGAGGACAGGCTGAGAGAGTTGGGGCTGTTCAGCCTGGAGAAGAGGAGGCTCCAGGGAGACCTTATAGTGGTCTTCCAGTACCTCAAGGGGGCCTACAAGAAAGATGGGGAGAGGCTGTTCAGTAGGGCCTGTTGTGATAGGATGAGGGGTAATGGTTTTAAACTAGAGGGAGGTAGATTTAGATTGGATATTAGGAAAAAAATTTTTACGATGCGAGTTGTAGAACACTGGAACAGGTTGCCCAGAGAGGTGGTGGAGGCCCCATCCCTGGAAACGTTCGCGGCCAGGCTGGATGAGGCTCTGAGCAACCTGATCTAGTCAGGGATGTCCCTGCTCCTTTCAAGGGGATTGGACTAGAAGACCTTTGAAGGTCCCTTCCAATTCTAACCATTTTATGATTCTTTATGTAGGCGAATTTTACTCTTTAATAAATGCTCACCATTGTGAACTACAGTAGCATAGGGACTATACCCCCGCCTTGGTATAGTGAATGTCATTCTGCCTATCCTGGCCTCTGTACAGGCTTCCTCACTCCAGCCACAGAAGTGGTTCATTTCATGTTCATTTGTTATGGGATAGCTAACTGCGACAGATGCCGTCACTTGCCACTGCTGATAGCGTAGGTTTGTCAGTCCTCCCAGCATAGAGCAAAGAACGTTTTTGAGAGGACAGCATTCTGAGAACATACATTCTCATTTTGTCCTATTCATCTCCACTCGAAACCGAACTGAATGGCATTAATTATCACTTCAGGTAGTAAATCAGTTTCTCATTTGTGAAAGGAATGCCTCATCTTGAATCCCTTTTTGTTTTCAGAGGGCTATTACAGATGGTATTGAACACATAAGAATCATTTTTAGCGTTACGCCAGCACAAAGCTTATTATAAATGGATAACCTTGTTTTCCTAAAAAGCTATGAATAACTGTGGCTTAAAATTCAATGATTCTCCTCTGTCCTCCTCCCTCCAACTCTAAAAACACATATTCAGAATCTTACTTTAGAGTCAAGACAATGTGCTGATTGACTGTACTGACATAATTGTGTTAATGACAAGACACTGAGACTACGTTGTTAGATATGTCGCTTATCATCGCCAAGCTTGAGTTATACTTCTCATACATTGTGGTTTCAGTCAGTCACTTAAACTGCTTCAGTGTTGAAATAACATTTTTTACGAGTCTTTTCACTGTAGATCAAGAGAAGGAATTCTTCCAAAGCATCATTAAACGAGGTTCAAAGTTTGTCCTCACCAAAAGACTCAAAGTTTGAGCACTGAGAAAATGAATTCTTTGATCAGTAAAATGATTAGTGAAACTACTTTTTATTCTCTCTCTCTTTTTTTGTTTTTTTTTGAATATACAGATCCATTTTTCTCTCAAGTTAATGCCAGTAATGCATTTCAGTCTACAAAATATCTCTTCTCTACCATCACAACTGAGCTCCTGCAGGTACCATCTCAAACTTTTAAAAAGTCCTGTTTAATGTAAAAGCATGCAATGGGAAATGCAGACATGCTTATGCTATGTTGCTTCTATGAGACACCAAGGTTTTGGCTTATAATTCCTTTTAGAGTATGTTTCACTGTGTAGTTGTGTATCTCCTTGCAGTCCTTTAGTGGATGCTTGATGTGAATGTCATTCAACAAATAGTAACGTTTAAGCAATACTATGATCATGGGAGGTATAAAAAAAAAGATTTAAATTAAACTTGGTATCATTCTTCCTTAGCTCATTCCATTATAAGTGGAGCATTGTCATTAAAAGGTGAGCAGCAAATTAAATAGGAACAGTTAGAAGTCATAAACAGGATGTACTTACTCGGGGCTGGAAACCATCTCAGGGTTGCAATTATTCCACATTGTGTGGGGATGTACTTCTTTCTGACTAGTGCTAATTGGGAGACATAAAGCTTTTTCAGACATCCTGATAAATTCAGCATTGAGGTGGTTTATTCAGCACAGGCTCATTTTGCTTTTTGTTTGTAAACCAAAATAGCAGATGAAAAAGCTTGTATCCTGAAAAAGAAAGTTTGAATTCAGACCTGCAGCTGTCAACATCCAGACATCTTCATTATAGCACAGCTGTCCTTCCTTGGAGAGGATTGTGCCTCTTGTATTAATGATGTTAAACTTGAAATAACAAAAAGATTAGGCAGAATTTGTCAAGACTTATTTATGTCCTGAAAGGACAATTTTAAAAGAGACACATGATAACTATAACTTCCATTATGTTACTGAAGAATCACAGATGTGGTGATCTGAGTATAATTAAATAACTTGTAAATTCAGTGCAAATATGAGCTTGCTTAGGTGTGACTGGGAAATTCTACCACAAGTTATTTCTGGGAACTAGGACTCTAACAAGCTATTTCAGTAGGAATAATTAATAGTATTTTTTCTTATAGTCAGCCATAAATGTCTTGAACGTGGTGTCAAGTAATTACAAAAATATCCTAAAAACATTATGGGTCACTGCTTTCATATTCAGGAGAGAAAAATCTACATTTGTGGTCGTATTGATAACAGTCAAAGTTCAGTTAGGCTGTCACTGACTGTGAAGCAGTCAGTTAAGATGCAATGTGTATATGCGTTTGAATTCTCAGTCTAACTTGCTAGGTCATTGTATTTGACTTGCATGAAATAAAGTATTACTAATACTGACTCAGTACATATGACTATCATATGACAATTTTATTTTCTTATTTTTATGGAACATTCTGTGTAGGAATCAACAAGCTTGTCAAGTTGTTCTGCAAGATTGCTAGGGTAATGAATCAGTCTAGTTACGTTACATTGTCATCCTGTGATAGTATTGAGAAATTATAAAATTATACATGCCTTCTCTCTCTGTATATATCTTTGTATACACACATACCCCAAGTATATAGTTTCTGTGCATATATATAGATATTTATTCATCCATTGTGTGTAGTGGCCATACACACATGCACATACTTGTCATATTTGCTATTTTGCCAAAGAAGCAACTCACCATGAGCTATTGCACGGTAGAGTTTTGAAAGGCTACTGTAATGCCTCCTTTGCTGTCGCCATGAGTAGCCATTGGCTTTCTTTACAAATTGAATCCTGGTTTGAACTTAGGCAGACACAGGGAAGTGTTATCCATAGTGCTGGTGCAGCCTGTTTTAGAGGTAGAAGTAGGCTGCAAAGTTCAAAATAGAATTTTAATTACTCTAAACCATCAGGTGCGTTGACTGTGAGCAAGCAGTAAGTGCAAGTTTAAGTGAGGATACTAATTTGAAGATGCACTGCAACCTCCAGGACAACAAAGATTTGAAAGATCAGCACTTTGGGACAGTGAATGTGTCTCAGGCTCTTGTATATGACGCAGACCTAACTCTGCACGTTAATGCTGATGTGTATGTAATAATGTATGTTTTAATATGTAGCCTATTTTCAGATTGTCATTTGAAATTTCAAATGTTAGAAAAATCTAGATCTGTATTTTGTAGCCTGAATCAGCCTGTTAAGAGAGTGTACGTGGGATGCAATTGCTTCTCTAAAGACAGCTACATTGGTGGCCCTTCTGACTTGTTTATTTTATTTATGTAAATGTAGTCTTTGGTCCTGAAAACACAAGTGCCTACCTCTTTGCGTACGCATAGTTCCACTGAAGTCTAGGGGGCCACTGATAATCATTAAATTAAGGCTCTTGTAAGTGTTTCTAGGCTTAGAGGCTTAGATGGGGGAAAAAAAAAACAATAAGAGCAGATTCTTGGTTTTGACTTTTCATTAAATCATCCCGTGTGATTTCTGCTTATCCCCACAACATAATTCTGGTTTTTTTTCTCCTCATTTAGATGTATTGCTTTCGGTTTTGTTTGTTTTAAAGATGGAAGCTCTTTAAACCTTGGTAGTTATTTACTTTGGGTTCAATGTCCCTCATGCGGGAACCACAGATGTATTTTTCCCTTGGAAAAAAAAAAAAAGAATTAATTTTTCAATTTTGGACTAAGAGTTCATGTCAAAGATGAAAGAAAAAATAATTATTTGTAAGCCATATTAAACATTGGCCATTAAAAAGGAAATTGCAACATGTCATGTGAAATATCTTGAGAGAGAGAGAGAGAAATGGAGGGAGGGAGTTGAGAGGCACATTCCTTGAAGTAACTAGAAAGAGTCTCATGGTGAAAGGAGGCATCCTGGGGATCACCGACTTTAATTAAGTAGAAATGATCAAGGCACCAGGGTACTTCCGGGGGATTAATGACTGGCTAGGAGACTTGATGGCCTCAGGCAAAGCTGTAGGCCATTAACTCCAGCCAATCCTTCGTTTTTCAGCAAATGCCCTGTGCCAAGGTCATTTTTGCTATTATAGCTAAGGATGAAAGTTTTTTGTAGTCTCACGAGAGTCATGGAGTCCATGATTTTTGTGTTGTTTTTTTTCTTTTTTAATATCTGACTTGTGACATATGGGGATATTTTCATTAGATTGCCTGTGCTGTAGTGAGAGAATAGCTTGATACAGTTCTGGTCCAAATTTTATGAAGATTAGTACATGAATAACCCACTTGCATATTAGCCAAATGAGAATCAAGGGATTAATCAATACCCCAAAAGCATGTTGGATTATTAGATTGGATCCCAAGAATAAAATGCAGCCTTTAATAAAAGTTATGTTAGTGAAAACAGTCTTGGATCTGTGCAGATGACTTGTACTTCTTGCATCCTGTGGCAGCGTTTCAGAAGTTGTTGAACTTCCCTCTCACCATTTGTTTTTCCCAGCATCTGAGGGATCATGGAATGTATCAACACTGCACTTCTCCAGAACGGTTTCTTTCATTTGGGAGAAGATGCAACCAAGCAATATATTTTTACTACAAACATCGTCTGCCATTCGTCCCCTCTGCATTTTTCTTGGATTCTTCATGCCCAGTAGCTATCCTTTCAAGGGCTTCCCATCTTAACTCCCTACACCATGAGCAGGGACATATAAAAGGAAAATATTGTCAGGGATTGAAACCAAGCTTAGAAAAGCAAGGGAGCATTACTGTCCTCCTCACACTGAGTCCCACCACGTTGATAAAAATGCATTAGATATTATTGTACATTGTTGCAGTTGGAGGAAAAAAAGATTTCTGTAAAATATGGCCATTGCTGTAGAGTTCCCAGACTCCAGTGCCTTTATCTCATTTTTACATTGGCAGATTCTTACTGAGCTGGGGACTTTAAGGTTTGCATCCTGGGAGGTGAGCCAGCTAGCTGACCAGACTTGCAACCCCCCTTCGCACCCACGCCCGTTTGCTGGAAAAGCATCTTAGAAACAACTGCTAAAAATAGAATTGTTGATTAAAATAATTTAAACTAAAAAGCTTTTAAGCAATAGATCAAGCTCTTTAGCTTTATGAGCTAAAGGTAATTAGAAGCTGTCCACTTAATACTCTTGACACAGGATACCGCTGCAGCCATGTATAATTTTATTGCTTATCTACAGAGGTCAGAAGCAAGGAACAGACCCTGTGTCTCGTTTAAACACTTCTGCTTCAACCACTGTTCCTATTCCATTTTATCTTGAATAGCTCATGCTGAAATCAATTCATAATATTTTGCTTGTTACACTTAGAGACATTATCACCTACGAAGTATGCCTTCATAGGAACTTGGAAAACTCTAGCCAGCTTTCTGTACAATTTATATTTGTCCTCGGCTCAGAAAGCAGCTTACCTGGAGAGGAGCCAGCAGGGCCAGCTCAGAGGCGGCTGCCGCAGTGGCAGACTGACAGATGTCTGCTCTTACCTGCCTGGAGCATCCCAGCGTCTGTGTGTCTCCCTGTCCCTTGTATTTGTCTTACCCTAACAGACATGTTCTCTTTCGACACGGCAGATGCCAGCCTGATAGATTCACTGTAGTCTGTGGTTGGTCTCTTAGTCACTTGTATACAATGTCTGTCGGTCTTTCTACATATAGATGTGTTTACGTATAGCATCCTCTGTGCTTCCATAAAAGCAAATAAGAGCCTTTTTCTGGTGATATAGTGATGGCAGGCTATAAGGCCTAATAGTTTAATTATTTGAGAAGTTAATGGTGACATTCACAATTGATTTCTATCCAAATCTTTCTGATTAATTGGTTAGATACATGCTGGACTTTGAATTATTATATGTAACTACTGGTGGGAAAGGAAGAATGATTAGCACTGTTGCCACACCTGTCATTTTTTTGGTTTCTATGAGCAGAGGGGGAATCCTAGTCCTTCTTGTTTGTTTGTTTCTGAAAGAGCAGAGGCAGCAAGTGTCCGTGCACTTTCTAAGACCCATATCCAAGACCCCAAGTGAGTTTTCTTGCAAATTGTCTGGAGAGCCTGTGAGGATGCTCATTGCATTTCTTCACCTGGCTCCACGTCAGGTGAGTGGGATACTTGATTTTCCAGGTCAGAGTTGCAAAGCAAAGGTAAGGTTTTCTTAATTAGAGAAGTAATGGGTAAATAGATGCTTCCACTGCATTCAAAGAGTAGAATAAATATCTAAGAGGTAGAATAAATATCTATGTTTTGAGGGGAAAAAATAGTTGGATAAAGTAACATGCTGGAACAGTTATGTTTTTAAGGTACTTTTAGTCTAAGATGACTGAAAAGTTCTTCAGATCATTAGCCTGCAATTGAAATGAAACTTTTTTGGACCAAAAGTTGTGTTAGCAGCTCCACTATATACAATGCTTTCTAATATGAAAACTGGAGAATAACTTCTCCAGTTGAAGCTACAGGGGGAATTTTAGGTGTGCAGGATGTAATTACAAGAACTGGAATTTGGTCAGGTCACTGTGATTAATTTAACACCCATATTCTTGTTAAAATTGCCATGGATTTTTTTTAATGATCAAAAATGGTTAGGAGTAGACCTTGGCTTTCTGTTTCACCCACCAGAAGTAAATGCAAAATACCAAGAAAATCAGCTCTGTAATTTGATTTGCATTCCACCAGCCATTGATGTGGAAGTGGCCTTTTGGCAATTGGCAATTCAAATAATAAAAAATATTTTTTGACTAGAATTGCTTTTTTTAAAAAAAAAAAAAAATCAAAATAAATTTTTGTGCTTTCATATATTTTTTATTATCTAGAAAAAATATTTATTTATTTTATAGTAGCAGGGTTGTTGTAAGCATTATACGACAGAGACACTGCTTCTGTGGAAAGTTCGGGTTTATGTAGTTTCTGCTCCCCAATACTAGTATGTAATCTAGTTGTGGTAACACACGTATGATCTGTGTTTCTAAACAGCAGTATGTTTAACATAAGCTATGTTTCTGAGCCACCTTATTCTGATGCACTCTAAAATACTCCCCAAATCTCAGCACCAATAGTACTTTCTTGTTTATGTATTTCTTATTGATAACATTGATGAAAATTGGCATAATTTACAGTTTCTCCACAATTGGCATCAGTCAAAATGAGTCCCTTCAGACTAAGGCTATAGAAACAGAGGCCCGATGAAGGCTATCAAAATTGAATTTTCTCCTGCCAGAGCAATTGACTTCCACTTTCCCAGGCAGACTGACCCCTGCCAGCATAGCTGTCACTTGAAATCCCACAGCTAAGTTTTATGGAACCAGAACTCTGACCCAGCAAGCAACATTGAGCTTGAACTGGATACTAAGGATCAGAGGTTTATTTAAGAGATATATCCTTTAATCATGTGTACCACATACTCACTTTGGAGTGCCTGTTCAAAAGAGGCATCTGAAGCAGGTTTTGCAATTTAGAACAGAAAGCAGAATACAGCTTTTTCTCCTTATATTCCAATGGGACTTGGTAGCATAACCAGAGATGTAATACAAAGGCATTTATGGTTCCTGTTGTATTAATACTGTGGCCTGATTATCAAAAACCAGTACTCTTGGTTATCTTGCACAGGCCAAACTGAGCTGCTGTAAGTCAGACAGACTAACTGTACACAGTATGTTCCATGTTTATGATAAGAGTATTTTTAACGTAGAAGGGAATTTGTAAAATTATTTTCCTTTAACAATTGGGTGTATTATGAAAATGTGTGCTCAGAACTGCTTTTCTGTGTGCAAGGGAAAAGCATAAAGAAACTAGACACTAACCTTTCCTGGCTCTGTTTCCTAATGGACAGTTTTACTCCTAGTCAGATGTAGGGGTCTGAATTTTGAAACAGATGCACTATTTACTTCACCCTTGACAGAGACACAATAAGCTGCTTGCTTTTCTTCTCTGTTTTGTTTTGATTTGTTTTCTCTTTTAGTGATGTGCCTCATGGCTCCTTTTTTATTGTAATGATACCATATTATATACCACAGCATTTCCCTATGGAGGAAAGTCATTGTTTCAAAGTTCTTTGTGGAGATGCATGCATTTAGGATTTTTTCCCAGCAATGATTGCATTTGTTGTAACCTCTAATGCTAATGCTATTGTGGTTGACTTTTTTAATTTAGTGCTCCCTTACTGTGATACTTTCACAGGGCTTGTTTGTATTTGTAGAAAGAAGAAGAAAGAGCTTCTAGTAAAGTATGGGCTTGGTCCCAATACTAATTTTCCTGTCCTGGTTATCCGTTTTTATTACACATGCTAGTCCGTTAGGGATATGACAAATGCCATGTGCCCTTACTGTCCAAAGCACATGGGAATAGGTTAATTCATCTCTTCCAGTGCAGCTCTGTAATTCTCTTATAACATAGATATGAGGAATACTTGTATGGTGTCATCTGTCTCTTCTGATGCTGTCCTTGTCTGAAGAATTTTCTAAAACCTTTGTTTCAGGTATTTAGTCTTTTCAGCAGAAAGTCATTAGAAAAGTATTCATGACAAATTGCTTGAAATAGTCTGTTATGTTGTGTTTTCTTCTTCTCTTTAGAGAAACTGGTTTGGATATGCAGCTCTTTATGTTTTAATCTGATGATCCTAAAAGTACAGGCTGTGTTCTGAACAGAAAAATTGGTCTGTTAAGAGGGCAGGTTTTCTGGAATTTTTCTCTCTTTTTTGTTATAGTTTGCGTGAGGAATACCAGACCCCACATAATTGTTGCTTTGCTATTGTAATACTATACAAGTAGCTATTTCTGATGTAAAAAAGTATAACGTGAGAAGAAGCTTAGTAGCAGTGAGAGGGTGGAGAGGGGAGCCCACTGCCAGCCCATCAAAGTTTCATAGCAAACTCACCATCATCTGATGGAGCAAAATGCATGCACCAACGAGGCTTCAATCAAAGCCGACAGAGTCGGCAAGAAACTGGAGCTTCCACACTATATGTTGAG